>NC_133325.1:744001141-744314057 GCF_042186555.1 Aquarana catesbeiana | reverse complement strand
TAACCATCTGCCAAAATCTGTTCTTTTTCCGGAAGACTCACATGCAGTTCAGTTATGTGGGTTTACCGCTCACTGCTTTGGAAAAAATAAGGAATCCTCTTCAAGAATTCTTTGTGGTTGGAACACAGATGAGAAATGTGTTACACCTTGTGTGGAGTGCACAGCGTGCTGGATAAGCACATGCAAAGAAAAACCACCTTCCAGGGAAAGTTTTATGACAATCTCTGCCAACCCTTCCCACAATTTCTGCCTCTAAAATATTGAAATAGTCAACTCGGTTTGTTTTTGTTTGATACAGCTCATTGCTTTCAGGACTGGGATTCTCTGAATGCAACCAGAGAAATAGATGAGGAAAAACATTGTAAACACGTCAACATATACCTCTTTTTTTGCTGCATATATTAGTATGTTAATGAGTTAGGTTATCTTATGAAATGTAGAAGGGGCAGCGAGGTAATATGGAAAGTTCAAAAGATACTTCCAAACAATATAAAAATGCTTTGACGTTGGCTTGTGCAAATTAATGGGTCAGAGCATTCAATGTTGGCAGTAGGCTCAATAAAACATTTAATGTTACTGTCAAGGCTCTTCCTGGGTCAATAGGGAGCTTAAAGGATTACTTTATTCAATGCGAAAATGTAGGAAAAGTTGCCTGATAAGGACTTGTTTACACCAGCCCAGGTTGGGCTGCATTGGGCAACACATAGACAAGGCAATTTGTCTTATGTCCTGTTGTTTAGGTTCACACCAACACACTGTCAATCCAAATAATAAACAGGCTACAAATAGGCAATCCTGACAATATATTGCAATAAAACCTTTACAATGTATGGACAACGCATGGGTACTTATTGCAATATGCAAGAAAAGACAATAATAGAGACAATAAGTCTACCCTTCCCCACAACTTGCTTTTATTCCATCCTCCACATACTGCTGGATGACACCGGCCTGAATAGCTGCATTATCTGACCTACACCTTTGCCATCTATCAAACATACATCTATACACATCAACTGTTGAGCCACCTCCAGGAGTTGCCTTTCGGCCTCAGTGGAGCCTCAAGTATTTATTTTACGTTTTTTGGGCTTTTTTTTCTTCTTGAAGAGAATACTATGTATATATTTTTGTGGAGTAAACTCCATTTCCACCTACATACAGATCTATACCACCCTTAATACATAGATGTCTGTTTGTGTCGGAGTCAAGAGCATACTGAGTAGACAGACTATGTCACTGTCTCTGTTTTTAACCAAAAACTGTATGGAATGTCAAGTCAGCCAACACAGTGTTTAATAACTATCTCAAATGTACACCACCCCTGAGGAAGGAGTTTAATTGACTCCAAAACGCGTTGGGTGCAGGAGTACTGCCTCAAACACTATATACGCATTATTGCAACACTGCTTGATCCACATTCCTAACAATAGATGCTATAGTTTTGTTATATTTTTATTGTGTCAATTTAATAAATTATACAGTATTTGTACTAAGTATACCTTTCTATGGTTTTTACATAAGCCTAAAAAGTCCACCAATAGGGGACCCTCTTTGTTGTTGTTTATTCCAAGCCTTAGCAACAGTATTTCATTTGCTGCACTCTGTATTCTGTGATTTATGCTTGTTAGGTTTCAGGCTTGTGCTACAGCAGTGGAAAGGTGCACACAGAAACCAGCAGGATAATACTTGAGCAAGTCCCCTTGGTGGGAGACGGGGACTCACCTGAGGTGCAGGTCTAAGCACTAGAGCAGGTAGGGATTAAGTATAAGCATAGTCAGTAAAAAAAGCTAAAGGCCATTAACAAATGGTTGCAGGTTGGGATCATGCAGAAGCAAGCCAAAGGTCGATAATAAGTGGTAATGAAGATACAGATTGCATCAGCAGTCTATAGAGCAAGATATTGGCTAGAGAAGAGCACAATAATCTGGCAAGTAGGAAGTGCAAAGGCATGACTTAAATAGGAAGTTCATGGGAGAAGCAAGGAGTTCAAGGTACACCAGAAACAAGAAAGAAAGTAAGGTTGTCCAAGGGATCAGAAAGGGAGCTGTCCACCAACTAAGGTGGCACAGTAAGAAGAGCTACTGCCAGATGCAATAGAGGTCCTGGTTTCAAATCTGGGTCCTAAGAGTACTTCCCTCCTTCTAAGATGGCCCCAGATGTCTTACGGCTTGGTTTATGAGGAAGCTGCTGGTGAAATTCTCTTGTTAATCTATGGGCATGAACATTCTCCTCAGGTTCTCAAGAATTCTCTTCTGGCCCATATCCTTCCCATTGAACCAGATATTGTAGTTAGTCCCTAAAGATCCTGGAATCAAGCATTTTCGCTTCCACAAATTCTTCTTCACCTCAACAGGTGGAGGGAGTGGAAGAATTCTCCCATGAAATTATTTTTGTGAAATGGGTTGATCGAGGATACATGAAACATGGGGTGAATCTGCATACTGTCAGGTAGTTTTAACCAAAAAGTGATTGGGTTAATTTAAGCTGAAATCTGGAACAGTCCCACAAACTTTTGACCCAGCTTTGCTAATAGAACATGTATCTTCATATTTTTGGTAGATAACCAAACGTTGTCATCCACAAGAAATGTAGTAGGTAATATGTGACGTCTGTCAGCAGCCTCTTTGTAACATTCCTGATCCTCCTTCAAAGTCCCAGTCAATTTCTCCTGAATCTCTTGTAATGTAGGTAAGCTGTTGTTAACAGCAGGAATTGGAGTTGAGATAGAGAGATCTGGAAAGAAAACTGGATGATACTCAGAGTTTAAGAAAAAAGAACTTTGAGAAGTGGCGCTATGTTTAGAATTGTTATATGCAAATTCTGTTGTAGGAAGATAGTCCACCCAGTCATCCTGAAGGCAATTAACAAAACATTGAAGGTACTGCTCCAGAGTTTGACTGGTCCTCTCGGTCTGACCATTAGACTGGGGATGAAAAGCAATAGACAAATTAATTGTAACACCTAAAGCTAAGCAAAAGCTTTTTCAGAAATCTAAAGTAAGCTGTACTCCTCTGTCAGACACTACATCTTTAGGAATTCTGTGGCGTTTAAAGGGTTTGCAAACTATCAGTTCTGCAGTTTGTTCAGCAGTTGGTAACCCCTAACTGGGATAAGGTTAGTCATCTTAGTGAGACGGTCAATTAATACATAGATAGCGGTCATTGCTTTCGAGGGAGGTAGATCAAGCAACGGGGAGTGGCTGGAGCAAGCCCAAAGGTGAAGTTCAGGTTGTTTTATTCAGTGCACAGGTCAGGCATGAGCCACATAGTCTTTAACATCTTTCTTGTAAGCAGGCCATCAAAAGGAACATGGTGAAACGTCTGTCTTAGAAATGCCAAAATGCCTGCAAGTTTAAAAAGTAATGAACCAACCTGAGAGCTTCTGCCTGAGCAGATTTAGACCAGTAGCTATAGCAGTGGAAAGGTACATACAGAAACCAGCAGGATAATGCACAAGCAGGTCCCCCCTGGTGGGTGATGCAGGCTCACCCTAGGTGTGGGGTCTATGCCCTAGCTGGTCTTCACCAGAGCTCCTGATGGTGGAGATGGGTTTGCGTGTTAATACCAGGTCACGGTACTCAGAATTGCCCCACCAGGAGGTGAGCAAGCCAAGATTCGGTAGCAGATGTTGCAGGCAGGGATCAAACAGAAGAATGGCCAGTACACAAGCTAAAGCTTAGTAGCAAGTAGGGATGAGCCTAACACCCTCCTGTTCGGTTCACGGCAGAACATGCGAACAGGCAAAAAATTTGGCAGAACACACGAACACCGTTAAAGTCTATGGGACACGAACATGAATAATCAAAAGTGCTCATTTTAAAGGCTTATATGCAAGTTATTGTCATATAAAGTGTTTGGGGACCTGGGTCCTGCCCCAGGGGACATGTATCAATGCAAAAAATCTTTTAAAAACGGTAGTTTTTTCGGGAGCAGTGATTTTTTTTAATGCTTAAAGTGAAACAATAAAAATGAAATATTCCTTTAAATATTGTGCCTGGGGGGTGTCTATAGTATGCCTGTAAAGTGGCGCATTTTCCCGTGTTTAGAACAGTACCACAGCAAAATTACATTTCTAAAGGAAAAATTGTCATTTAAAACTGATCGCGGCTGTAATGAATTTTCGGGTCTCGGCAATATGGATAAAACTCATTGAAAAAAAGAGCATGGGATCCCCCCCAGTCCATTACCAGGCCCTTTGGGTCTGGTATGAATATTAAGGGGAACCCCGAACCAAAATAAAAAAAAAAAAATTGCGTGGGGGTCCCCCTAAAATCCATACCAGGCCCTTCGGGTCTGATATGGAAATTAAGGGGAACCCTGCGCCAATTTTTTTTTTAAATGGCGTAGGGGTCCCCCCCAAAATCCATACCAGACCTAAGGGTCTGGTATGGATTTTAAGGGGAACCCTGCACCAAAGTTAAAAAAAAATGGTGTAGGGGTCCCCCCAAAATCCATACCAGACCCTTATCCAAGCACGCAACTTGGCAAGCCGCAGGAAAAGAGGGGGTGATGAGAAAGCGTCCCCCTTCCTGAACCGTACCAGGCCACATGCCCTCAACATGGGGAGGGTGCTTTGGGGTAGCCCCCCCAAAGCACCTTGTCCCCATGTTGATAGGGACAAGGGCCTCATCCCCACAACCCTTGCCCGGTGGTTGTGGGGGTCTGTGGATGGGGGGCTTATCAGAATCTGGTAGCACCCTTTAACAAGGGGACACCCAGATCCTGGCCTTCCCCCCTGTGTGAAATGGTAACGGGGTACAAATGTACCCCTATCATTTCACAGAAAAAGTGTCAAAATGTTAAAAACAAGATACGGCTTGGGACAAGTCCTTTAAAAATAAAAAAATAAAAATGTCCCACAATGTCCACTGATTTTCTTATATAGCTCTGCCGACAGACCGAAAAAAAAAAAAAAATCCGCCACCGATCCGACTCCATGGGAGGCTCCCGCCATGTGATGCTTCATCACCTTTGACAGTTCTTATATAACTGAGGGCGGGGCCACCTGTTGACATACCCGGGTGACCCACCCCCCTCTGACGCCATGGGGACTTTCCCGTGGCTTCCCCATGGTGTCAGAGGGGGGTGGGGTCACCCATTTATGTAACCGGGTTCGGTGTTCGTAGAACATCTGAACAACCATAGTTTGGCACAAACTTATGCTCAGGCCGAACCGTTCGCCCATCCCAAGTAGCAAGTGGTTGCAGGTTAGGATAAAGCAGAAGTATAGCCAGTAAACAAGCCAAAGGTTAGTAATGAGTGGTTGCAGGTTGAGATCAAGCAGATTCGTAGCCCCTAAACAAGCCAGAGATTGGTAACAAGTGGTTGCAGGATGGGATCAAGCAGAAACATATGTAGTAAACAACCCAAAGGTCACTGAAAACTGATTGCTGGTTGGGGTTATGTAGAAATATAGTTGAGGAACAAGCAAAAGGTTGGTAATGAGCAGTAATTAAGATACAGATGGCAGCAGGAGCATAAGGAGCAAGATATTGGCTGCAGAAAAGCACAATATTCTAGGAAAACAGGAAGTGCAAAGACATAGCTTGTTAATAGGAGGTTCATGAGAAGAGCAAAGAGTTCAGGTTTACAAGAAACAAGATAAAAAGTAAGGTTGTCCAGGGGATTAGGTAGGGAGCTGTCCAGCATCTCAGGCAGCATTGTAAGGAGTGCTACTGCCAGATGCAACAGAGGTCCTGTGTTCAGATCTGGGTCCTGACAATGCTACATAATCCTGACCCCAGCACCCCATAAGCTATTTTGTATTTCACATTAACCAGCTACTGTTAACTGTATCCTCTATGGAAAAATGCATATGTAATGAAAAGCTCATGAAAAAAATCCTTTGTGTCGAGCTTTGTGTGTGTCTGTAAGACTCTTGCGTGTGTTCTAGTAATTATAGACTATTTTGTGAGTACAAGGACTATATAAGATTGCAATATATAAAGCGAGGGCTCTTACAACCATCCCTCAAGATCCCCAGAGGTCCTGATCCAAGAGACAGAGTCCCTGATCCAGGAAGGTATAGTAAATTCCGATTCACGATTTAAACCTATGCCTTTAAACATTCCAGGCTTTGACTAACATTCAGGTCCAAAATGAAGAAGCCGAGAGCTCCATTTATTGGTTCTCAGCAGAGCATTACTTTTACTTAGCATAGATTTGTAAAAAATGCTGGCTAAATTCTTTTTTGTCTTAAGCCTGGTACACATGGGCCATACAGAGGGGGCTCAGTAGAAACTGGATGACATTTAGCCCGTGTATACAGTTAGTCTGACAGAAGACAACGACATCTCATGCTGGAAAACCAAGAAGAGAATGATCTGCTGCTCTAGGTGTATGTAATACCATAACTGGGACCTGATAGGAGTGCTAGTCCTGGCCCACCTCCGTAAGATAATTGAAAAAAAAAGAACGGCTGCACATCCAGAGGTTACAAAAAGCCTTTATTCAAAATCACTGTGATGACGCCAAGGACATCAAAAAAGCAGACACGTAGACGCCGTTTCAAACAAACAACTTGTGCTTAATCATTACACCTGCTGGAAAACCAGCAGCCCATCGGCATCTGATCTGACCGGTGTGTTCTGGTGGGGGGCGTTCCCCCTATCACAACACAATAGCACATAGGGGAAATTACTGTACTAACATTGCATAGTTATTTCAGAGTTTTTTTTTTCGTTCATCCCATTGGGTTGAACGGAAAACAAATGTACCGTTTGATTAGAGGTCTGTCTCTTTGTTCTGTACCAGAGTAGCACAAAGGACATACTTTGGCTGGACCTTTTAGCAAAAATGTCCCTTCTCCTTAAATCCTCCTCCCCTTAATAAACGCTGACTTTTTTTAGTTTATTATT
This sequence comes from Aquarana catesbeiana, assembly GCF_042186555.1. NCBI lineage: Eukaryota > Metazoa > Chordata > Amphibia > Anura > Ranidae > Aquarana > Aquarana catesbeiana. Next base: position 744,307,201 of record NC_133325.1, on the reverse strand, counting down.
TCCTTATACGTAATTTTTTTTATTGTTCCCTCCCTCTTCCTAATATCTCTCATAGATGAAGATAACATGTTATTTGTCTTCCCACTGCTGCCTGAGAAGCTGTAGTTTCCATCACCCTAGTTTCTTTGGGACACGAATAGAATGCTCCAATCATACACATGTGAGATCTGATGCTACACCATCAACGGGCTGGCTGCAAGAATCAGGAAGGGACGGCCGGTTCCCAATGATGTAGGAAATGATAACAGAAGAGCAGTGAGAAGAGGACAAAGCAGGATTTGCTGGGCTTGCAAACATGTTTATATTGGGTAAACAAGCCAGAAAGATAAAGGGTATTTGGAAATTCATTTTCATGGGCAGGTTTGACAGGTAGTTTAATATTCCTCTAAAACAATGAGTGGTCATTTTAAAACTGAATTTCAGGTATATTTTTTTTTTTTTGGCATAGATATGCCCTGTACACATGATCGGACATTGATCAGACATTCCGCCAACAAAATCCATGGATTTTTTCCGAGGGATGTTGGCTCAAATTTGTCTTGCATACACACGGTCACACAAAGTTGTCTGAAAATCCGATCGTTCTGAACACGGTGACGTAAAACACATACGTCGGCACTATAAACGGGGCAGTAGCCAATAGCTTTCGTCTCTTAATTTATTCTGAGCATGCGTGGCACTTTGTGCGTCGGATTTGTGTACACACGATCAGAATTTAACCGATCAGATTTTGTTGTCGGAAAATTTTATATCCTGCTCTCAAACTTTGTGTGTCGGAAATTCCGACGGAAAAAGTCCGATGGAGCCCACACACGATCGGATTTTCCGACAACACAATCCGATCGCACTTTTTCCGTTGGAAAATCCGACCGTGTGTACAGGGCATTACATTGGTCCAGTTTGGACAATTGCAAGTAGGTACTGTACTGTATATGCCATACTTGTGGGATTCCTGTGGAAGGTAACAATTCACCACTACTACAATGTTCTAGATCACATGCCAAAGGGCTGCCCAGCTGCATAGTGAACACAGTGGCATGGTTACTCTGTGCGGGCGCTATTCCAAGAATGCCTTGCATTTTTCTAAATATATATACTTTATTAATACCAAAGGGAAATTGGGAAATTGTTGCGACAGCCACACTCAACAAAGACACACAAGATCAGAACAATGAACAGAACAAGATACAAAGACAGAACAAAATTACCAATAATGCCCTGTACACATGATCGGACTTTCCGACGGAAAATGTGCGATCGGAGCTTGTTGTCGGAATTTATGACTGTGTGTGTGCGCTCCATCTGACTTTTTCCAACGGAATTTCCGACACACAAAGTTTGAGAGCTGGATCTAAAATTTTCCAACAACAAAATCTATTCGCGTAAATTCTGATAGTGTGTGGACAATTCAGACCCACGCATGCTCAGAATCAAGCAGAAGAGCCGCACTGGCTATTGAACTTCATTTTTCTTGGCTCCTCGTACGTGTTGTACGTCACCGCGTTCTTGGAGATCGGAATTTCCGACCAACTATGTGTGACCGTGTGTATGCAAGACAAGTTTGAGCCAACATCTGTCGGAAAAAATCCGATGGATTTTGTTGCCGGAATGTGCGATCGTGTGTACAGGGCACCAAATTAAAAAAAAATTAAAACTACACTCTAATAAACATCCATACAATTAAAATATGAAATAAATGTAAGGTGTTCTTTGACTGGTTAAAGTGAAGAGAAGGGATGGTAACATCTTCATCTCAACCTCATCTAAACAGAAAATGCTTATACATGTAGTGATAGATGGGAGGGGTTACACAATAAAATATACATCCACTATAATCATATAGCCCTTTTAAAATTATTACTGGTCAAAATAATTTTAAAAATGTATCTTTCGCCCCTTAAAATATCTAAAACTGAGCCTTGTTCATCCCAAAAAATAATATATGCGTTATGATAATATCTCAAGCAATGATAAAACATTATTACAAGGCCTATAGCTATAATGTAAAAGTTGGTCTGATACATAAGGGACACCCAATGTGAAATGGTTAAAGCGATATTAAATCCTCCGTTTTTAAGCACTTTCAGTATCTGATTTAATCACTTAAGTTTCATACACGCGATCGGATTGTTGGCAGATAAAGCGTCAGACTTTAGTCCGAAGGGCATGTGCCAGGAACTTGTCTTGCATACTAAAGGCACACAATTGTTGGCCAACAAACACGAACGTAGTGACGTGCTACGTGGAATTTCAGCTCTTGAGCGCCACCCTTTGGGCACCTTCTGCTAATGTCGTGTTTGGTGAGCATTGATTCCGAACATGCGTGTTTGTACTTTGGACTTTTGTGTGACGGACCTGTGTACACACGATACGAAAATCTGACAACAGACAGTAATGTACTAGCCTGCCATCCAACATTTGTTGGCGGAAAGTTGGACAACAGTTGTCTGAAGGAACACACACATGGTCGGATTTTAGGAAAACAGTCCATCATCACACAATTCCCTGACGAAAATCCGATCGTGTGTACGAGGCTTAACTGAGTATGCAGCGTCTTTATCTTTTAGACTTTCGTTTACACATTTGAGGCCCTCTAAAGAGAAATTTGCACTCTACAGGTTTGCTCTACAGAAGGTATTTGACAATGAAAACGAGGAGCTGTTATTTCACATCTTTCCCACCTGTTTTAACCCCTTAAACCCCACACCGGCGCGCAACAACTGTATTGCGCACAGTTTTGGGGCAGTTGTGACATACCCTCATTCAGTTGGATTGGTTGCTTTCGGTGGGCAGTAGTGGCCACACACAACAGAGGGGATCAATGCTGCATTGCACCACCGGCATATGTACGCCCCCTCCGCTGCTTTTTCAGCTTTAGCGGTGGCGGTTGTGCGGCGGTCTTACCAACTCCCCATCCAAAAGTGTAAATGAGGCTTTAATCATTGCCTATGTTCCAGTTTACGTTAATGGCACAACCACTGCCCCAGACTTCCTTTTTCATGGTGATTCCTTTCTCTTGCAGAATCCTTTGGAGTCTTTCTTGGACTGGAGTTGATCCTATCATGGAGCCTAGCATCTAAAGAAACATACAGCCAGTTTAGAGTGGCGAAACACTCCCCTGCCCCTCCCTCCTCCTCCTCCCTCCCTTCTCCAAGCTAACAAACTGGTTGGAGACTACACTGTCTACTGGTAACTCTTTCCTGTGAAGACCGGAAGTTCAGGGAAGCAGAAATGAGAGAGCAGGAGCCAGCAGCATTAAAATTTGTAAAATGCAAGTGCTGGTGTAAGAATAGTTTATTGGGGAATGTTTATTTTATTGTGATAATTGTGTTAAAGGGGTTGTAAACCCTCATGGTTTTTTCACCCTAATGCATTCTATGCATTGAGGTGAAAAACCTTCTGTAGTACTGCAGCCCCCCCTGTTTTACTTACCTGGATGCTGCCATCCTCCGGCCAGGAACGAGCACACAAGCTCTAGCTGGTGTCTCGTGTCCTGATTGGATGGATTGATAGCAGCGCAGCCATTGGCTCCCGCTGCTGTCAATCAAATGCAATTATGAGGCGCCGGGGGGCGGGGCTGAGTCCTGCATTCTGTGTGAATGGACACGGATGCAGGACTTGGGAGCACGCCCACACGGCCACACGGGTGTCCACCTTCTTCAACGTGGACACTCAATGTGAGGAGGAGCCACCAGCACCTCTGAGGGACCCCAGAAGAGGAGGACCGGGGCCACTCTGTGCAAAACGAACTGCACCGTGGAGGTAAGTATGATATGTTTGTTATTTAAAAAAATAAATAAACAAGGGTTTACAACCCCTTTAAGATAAAAAAGGCTGAGGCTTTAATACTATTTTAAATAGACAAATCTTAAAAAATGGCAGCAGAAACACTGATATACTTGTCTTGTCATGGTTGATATGCTTAACCACTTGACCTCCGGAAGATTTACCCCCTTAATGACCAGGCCATTTTTTGCGATTCAGCACTGCGTCCCTTTACCTGACAATTGTGTGGTCGTGCGACGTTGCACCCAAACAAAATTGACGTTCTTTTTTTTCCACAAATAGAGCTTTCTTTTGGTGCTATTTTATTTTTTATTTATTGTGCTATAAACAAAAAAAGTCCAACAATTTTGAAAAAAATAAAACAATAATTTTTACTTTCTGCTATAAAACCTAAAAAAATAAATAAATAAATAAAATCTAATAAAAAAATGTATAAAATTAAAAGTATTCATAAATTTAGACCAATATGCTACATGTTTTTGGTAAAAAGAAAATCCCAATAAGCCTATATTGATTGGTTTGCGCAAAAGTTATAGCGTCTACAGAATAGGGGATAGATTTACTTAATTATTTTTATTAGTAATGGCAGCGATCAGCGACTTATAGTGGGACTGCAATATTGCGGCAGACTTTCTGACACTAATTGACACTGTGTACCCGATTCCAGAGCACATGACCGGCCGCCTCTCCCTTCTCTCGCGCTAACAGCAAAGTGGACAGGACTGAGAAACCCCCGCTGATGTCAGCCAGGAGGAGAGAGGCGGCCGGTCATGTGAGCGCCGATAGGTGCTCTGAAATCAGGTGCATATTGGCTTTTTAAAAAAAAAAGAAAAAATGCACTGGGGACAATATTTAACATAGTAGAGGGGATTGTTGCAAACTTGTTTTATTATGAGAGCAGCAGGAAGGGAAGATCATGGAGGGGACAGAGCTGACAGGCAGGGAAGGGAGGGTGGAGAGCAGAGAGGAGGAGGAGGGAGAGGACGGGGGAGGGCGGACAGAGAAGGACAGAGGAGAGCTGCGGATGACTGAGGCAGGTAAACTGACCACAATGTCAGGGCTCAGCAGCCATGATAAACGGCTGTCAGTTTACAGGGAGGAGGGCAGAACCAGGCAGAATCAGCCAGATATTTCAGGTGATACAGAGGGCTAAATTACACAGCACAAGCACTGTGCTGTATAAAAAAAGCTTTTTTTTTTTTTAACAAACACTTTAACATCAGGGGCAGTCGAAGGCTTAACTGTGTGCCTAGCCAGTGTTTATGTAAACTGCTGGATATGTTTTATTCCCTGTTTTGCAGAGGCACAAACTCCATCCCTTCTCTCCTGTCAGAACGGCGATCCCAGACCCAGAAGTGCAGAAGCACATATATATACGTGATCCGGTGCACAGCTGCCGCCCTGTAGCAGTAAGACTGCTATAGGGCAGACAAGAACCTGAAACACTGATATACTTGTCTTGTGATCAGTGCCGGGACAAGGGGTAGGCAGGAGGGGCGACTGCCCTGGGCACTATGGTATGATGTGAGGTGGGGGCACCACAAGGAAATTGAAGGGGATGGGGATTTGGGGGCAATAGGGGGCAAGAATTCTTCTAGGTAGGGAAATGGGGGGGGGCTAGGAGTAATGATTCAGGGGGATTTGTGCTGGGAGGGGAAATGGGGGAAGAGGTTTTGTGCTAGGTGGGGAGATTTGGGGGTTTGTGCAAAAAGAGGTGATATGGTAGAGGGGAAGGGGATTTGTGCATGGAGGATTTTTTTTTGGGGGGGGGGGGAGATTTCTGCTAGTATGGATGATTGGGGATATTTGTGCTAGGACGGGGGATTGGGGAGGCTATATTTATGGTAGCAGGGGAATTTGAAGTGGGGGGAAGAGGATCAAAGGGGAAATTTGAGGAGGATTTGTGCTAGGAGGGTTGATTTTTTTTTTGGGGGGGGGACATTTGCGCAAGGGGGATTTGGGGGATGAAGGGGGCAAAGATTTGTGCTAGGAGCAGTGATTTTGGGGTTTGTGCTTGAAGAGATATGGTAGAGGGGTGAGGGGATTTGTGCTAGGAGGAGATTTTTTTTGGGGGGGGTGTTTGTGCTAGGAGGGGGATTTGGAGTGGGGGGGAGAGGATGTGTACTCGGGGGGGGGGGGATTTTAGAAGGATTTGTACAAGGAGGAATGATTTTTTTCGGGGGGGGGACAATTGTGCTAGGGGGGATTTAAGGGATGGGGGCAAAGATTTGTACTGGGAGGGGGAATTTCATCAGGGGGTGAATTTGTACTAGGAGGAGGGGGAATTTATGCTTAGGGGCAAAGCATTCAGTTTTTTGGGGGAGGAATTTTTGCCGACACATAATTCTCATACATTTTGGGGGGTGGGGGGTGGCAGGTTGGCATGTTTGCCCTGCCTTTGGCTCTAGGTGACCTTATCCAGGCATAAATAATAATAAAGTGATATTGCGCTATTCCAAATGTGTAGATATAAAAATCATACAATAAATTACCAACATTTAGAAAAATCACCAACAACAGTGATAATTGTGATTGTAAATGTGCAAATAAAGTGTCCAAAATAGACTTAAAATTCAAGTGTTCAAATATAATTGATGAATAGTCCCTTGATATGATAATATAATCCCAAAGTGTCTTTCTGCTTCCACCAACACCTCAGTGCTCACAGAACTCTCACCTCATAGGTACATAACATGGCCTTAGATCAACCTCCAATATGGGTAAGATGATCCATCCCTCCAAAGACTCCTCCACTTATCCTCAGATAGAGATCCAGACTTACATATAAGGATGAAGTAGAAAAAAGCCTCCAATAGTGTTGTACAATTAAAAAAGACCATTTATTAAAACAATAAGTGCTTACATCTAAATTCAGCAAGATACACTCAAAAGGATAAAAACATTGGCGTTTTCCACCTCTTACGGCATTTCCGGTCCGCTGTGTACTGCGGCCACGCCCTACACGTTACGTCACGTCACATGACTTCTTCAGGGGACTTACATGCTTGATATGCTTAAAAGACCATGCCATCCAAACCTGAAGGGGGGTTAAAGCAAAACTAAAGCATTGTACAGGTCTCCTAAAGTGACACAACACAGTCTGGTGTTCCAAGAACAATTTCTGAGCCATGTGAATGCACAGGACTAGAATCCCTGACTCCGCCCTTCATAAGGCTTGCTGTCTCAGATCGAGTGAGAAAGAGTCAAACAGAAAGTCAAAGAGCACAATATTTTGTGATAAAAAGGCCACCCTATCACCAGAAGCACAAATAGGAAGCTTGCTATTTGCAATGGACCAAAACCCATATTGGTGAAAGCTGTGTCCTTTCTTTAGGATAGTTGCAGTGTTTCTTATGCCCCGTACACACGAGCGGACTTTTCGACCAGACTGGTCCGACGGACCGAGTCTGGCGGACAATTAGACCGTGTGTGGGCTTCATCGGACCTGCAGCTGACTTTTTCGGTCGAAAATCTGACGGACTTTAGATTTGGAACATGTTTCAAATCTTTCCGACGGACTCAAGTCCGGTCGAAAAGTCAGCTCGTCTGTATGCTAGTTCGACAGACAAAAACCGACGCTAGGGCAACTATTGGCTACTGGCTATCAACTTCCTTATTTAAGTCTGGTCGTACGTCATCACGTACAAATCCATCGGACTTTGGTGTGATCGTGTGAAGGCAAGTCCGTTCGTTGGGAAAGTCCGTCGGAAGTCCGCCGAAAATGTCCGTCGGATAGACCGTCGGACCAGTCTGGTCGAAAAGTCCGCCCGTGTGTACGCGGCATTAGATTACATTAACAAGCTGATTTTCTTTGTTTCATGGAGGTGCTCTTTAATCTCTACACATCTGCAGCAAGAATTCTTCATCGGTTCCTAGATCAACTTTTCTGTGACTGGGTTAACAAAATACCAGAAAAAAATAAACTATGCAAGGCCAAATGAACAACATCTAGAGACACAAGACACATTTTATATGTTATTGAGCATAACCTCGCATGGGTGTAGCTCTCTCCTCCAGCACTGTTACATGCCCAGAATGTGTCTTTTTGTGTGTTATGTAATGTTATATGCTTTAGCTACATCATGGAACAGTGGGTAATAAAATTAATGAGTAGTTATCAGATCACTCTTTCACCACATCCTGAATTATACAAATTAGCTCATCACGCCACTTACCTCCAGTGTGGAAATGATTGAAGTTTATATCTTGTGGTACCCATATTTACATAAACTTGTATTATCTGGCGTAGGCATTTCTGCAGAGCTTTTGCTTGTAACCGAAAACTGCTGTTATAAAATACACAAACAGGATGGTTTCCGCATGTAGGCCGGTATACAACAATCTCTCTGTGTAGGATGCTGATATGCTTTAAAGGACAACTATCATGTGATGGAAAAGATGGATAGTGTGTTACATTGTAGTCATACTGATCAAAGCCATTAATTAAAAATCTAAGCCCCCTTGTATCAGCAGGGACAGTGGGTTGTGGAGAGGACACAGCAGGAGGGATCACTCAGGATGGCGTGGAGGTAGGGCTGCCACTTGTCTGGGATTCACCCGGACAGTCCGGGTTTTGAATCATGTGTCCGGTTTTTAGTCCGCCTGAAAACCTGACACATTATTCAGACTGGACCGTGACTCCCTAAGATTGCTGGAGAGAGGATTAGCCGTTCTCCTCCCTCCAGCCTGCAGAGAGTTATAGAGAGCTGGCACTGACACTGGGCACTCACCTGAGTCTCAGCGCGGCACTGCGGGGGCGTGAAGACAGTCTGTCTGGAGACTGGAGAGAGGAAGGAAGGGCTGCTTTCTTTGCAGTTTGTGATCAGTGAGTACAGAGGGAAAGGGGGGACAAATCTGATGTGTGGAGGGACACCTGATGTAAGGGGGATTGTGATGTGTGGAGGGACTCTGATGGGGACATCTGATGTATAGGGGGGACTCTGAGACACCAAATGTAAGGCGGCACTCTAGTGGGAACACCTGATGTAAGGGGGACTCTGATGGGGACACCAGATGTAAAGGGGCTATTTACTGGGGACAGCAGATGTAAGGAGGGACCCTAATGGGGACACCAGATGTAAGGGGACACTCTACTGGCAACCCCTGATGTAAGGGGAATCTGATGGGGACCATTAAGGAATCTGAGGAGGGACTCTGATGGGAACACCAGATGTTAGGGGGATTCAGATGGGGACACTAGATGTAAGGGGGGGGGGCTCTGATGGGGACACCAGATGTATAGGGGGGACTCTGGTGGGGACACAAGATGTAAGGAGGAACCCTGATGGGGACACCAGATGTTAGGGGGATTCAGATGGGGACACTAGATGTAAGGGGGGGGCTCTGATGGGGACACCAGATGTATAGGGGGGACTCTGGTGGGGACACAAGATGTAAGGAGGAACCCTGATGGGGACACCAGATGTAAGGTCGTTTTATGGTTTTATTTTATTTTACATGAACTATGGATGTGATTGGCCTACTTTTATGTTATATTAGAGAGCAATTCTGACCTCAGCTGGAATAAAATTGTAGCAACCAACCCTCCTTGAATTTTAATTTATTACTCCTGCCCTAGGTAGACATTCTTATAATGTAGAAAAACACACAGCCCTTTTGCGGGTGTGCAGTGGTGCCATTAATGGAGTTGTAAAGGCAGAAGATTTTTTATATAAGATCCCTTTCACACTGAGGCATTTTTCAGGCACTTTTGGGCTAAAAATAGTGCCTGTAAAGCACCTGAAAAATGCTTCCCCTGCAGCCCCAGTGTGAGAGCATGAGTTCTTTAACACTGGAGCGGTGCACTTGCAGGACATTAGAAAAAGTCCTGCAAGCAGCATCTTTCAGGCGGTGGAGGAGCGGTGTATACACCGCTCCTCCACTGCCCCGCCATTGAAACCAATGAGCACTGCTGCCGAAGTGCCTGCAAAGCACTTCTGCAGCGGCACTTTGCGGGCACTTTTAACCCTTTATTCGGCCGCTAGCGGGGGGGGTTAAAAGTTCCCTGCTAGCGGACGAAAAGCGCCAACATAACAGCGGTAAAGCACCGCTAAAATAAGCAGCGCTTTACCACTAACGCCCGCCTGCCCCAGTGTAAAAGTGGCCTTAATGCACTCTGTGCATTAAGATAAAAACCTTTTGTGTGTAGCTGCCACCCTAGCACCCCCCTAATTACTTACCTGAGTCCCATCTCACTCCAGTGATGTCCACGAATGTCTAAGCCGCCAGAGACACTCCTCCTGATTGGCTGAGACACAGCAGCGGCGGCGCCAATGGCTCCAGTGGCTGTCAATCAAAGTCAGTCAGCCAATCAGGGGATAGAGGGGGCAGGGCCGGGGTGGGGCTCTGTGTCTGAATGGAGCTGTAACTTCAGTGCCCCTATAGGAAGCTGCTGACTGCGGGGGTACTCGATAGGAGGGAGGGGCCAGGAGCAACAAAGAGGGACCCGAGAAGAGGAGGAGCCAGGCTGCTCTGTGCAAAACCAATTGCACAGAGCAGGTAAGTATAACATGTTTGTTATTTTATTTCTATGTTTTTTAAACAAGACTTTACAATCACTTTAAGTCTTAATGGTACAACCACACACCTTGCTTTTGCGCTCATTCACCTGCAGCAAAACATATGGTAACAAAGTATCATGTGTTTTGGTGCATCGCAATTTTTAAAAAGTTATATGGGTTTTACATCTATTTGCACTACATTTTGTTTTTCATCAGTTTTCTATACTACAAAAATAAATTGCTGCGCGCCTACTAGTGTTCGGGTTTGGCTTGAATAAAAGGTGGCAACCCTATGAGGAGGGGATCAGTCTTTCGTATTTTCACATGGTTTACTACGGTGGTTGTCAACTTATGAGCTAAAGGGGGCCTCAAATGTGGCCCCTGACATCACTGAAGGGTCGTACATAATGTTCACTATATGTAATGCTGGAGAGGACTGTCAGAAACTGCCGACCTACTAGAGGAAATTAGTTTCAGAGAGTGAGGACATGCTACATTTTTGAATGGGGATATGCTGCAGAAGACAATATGAAACTAGGAATGTATTACATGAGGCTAGTAGAGATCAATGCTATTACCCTAATCAATGTTCCCACTACAAACTGCTGTCTGAAGGCCGCATGTGGCCTTCGGACCACAGGTTTGGCATCAGGGCTTTAGTATACCTTTAGTTTGCTAATAAACACAGGAGGGCTCTGTACTGAGCACTTTGATGTTCACTGTCGGAAAATGTGGGGCTGCAATGGAGAAGAAGACTGAGGAATTTGTGTCCTCAATCTCAAAAGTGAAGCATTAGGGGTCTGTTCAGTCCCCTATTTTCTGAAAGTTCCTACACACATTTTTTGCAGCTTGGTCCCATTCACTTGAATGGGTTGAGTCTGGTAGCAGCGCTGCCAACCAAATACGTCAGTGGGTATAGTTTATGATGCGGTATATGTACACCCCGGCTGATTTTGCTGTTTAAGGGGGGCAGTAAAAATGAAGCTCATCTGCCTGTTTTTTGCACCCCCCCCCCCCCCCTACCCGAACTGCAGGAGTAAACAAGCTTCAAGTCAGCAAGCCACCATACTCTCTATAGAAACTCTGGAAGTATTCCACTTCCACAAGGGAACATTGAAATCATAAAATTTTGGTGATAACTGTACTGTGTGAGCTGAATGAAATTCCCAGCACCCTACACACATGGCACACACTTCATTAGTGGCAGTCTATAATTGCGGTGCAAACGCAAAATCATTTTTGAGTTCAGCTGTCATTTATTCAAATACTTCTACATGTATCTATTAGAAGAATGGGGAAATGTGAATGGCATATTTTTCCATAAAGTGTTATTTTTGTTAGGTTTGCATATTTTGTTATATATCAAGTTTAGATGCAAATACAGTTTGGCAGCGTTATTTAACAGAGGTTATAATATGATAGAATTACCAATTCATGTCATTGGAAAGGACAACCTTGAATGTGAAATTCTCATATTGGCAGTTAAAATGCAAAATTCAACCCTAGCATGACCTTTCACTGGAGCTCAGATTAAAAATAAACTATGACAGATGATATTTCATCTCCTCCCTCGCACAAACAGCAAAAGGACTTCCTATATACAGATTCAGGGAATGCGGTTTAGATATACTGGCAGGTGCTGGTGGCACCAATCCCCAGGTAGTATTGGTAGACTTATGAACACAGACATCTGCTGAGAATAGGGAGGCAGACGGAGGACAAACTCCATGATTTCTGGCCCGGTACACAGAAATTTGCATTCTGCTTCAGGCACAGCTTTTTTCAGATACACAAAAATGTTGCAAAAAGAAGGTGTATTACATCAAATAAAACACCTTACCCTCTGATGACTATACTTCCCTGCTGTTCCCCAATCACTCTCATCACCAACACTGCTCTGTAATAATTCTTGTGGGTATGCAGGTGCAAGTGATGTCACCCACAATGCAGAGTTTGGGGCCTGAAGGTGGTAATAAACTCTGTTTAGACCTACCTACAGGTAAGTTTATAATAAAGTATACCAGTAGGTACAAGGAATATCTCCTAAAGACCCTTTCACACTTGTGTGACTTGTCCTGCGACTTGGGACTGCAAAGTCGCTGACAAGTCCTACCCCATGATTTCCAATGAGTACCGTTCATATCTGCGCGACTTCAGAGTAGTCCTTGTACTACTTTGGTCCGACTTTGATGTGAGCTACACAGGCATTCCCTGAAATCGCGGCAAAATCGCGCGACTTTAAAGTCGCGATAGTGTGAAAGGGGCCTTAGGCTCTGTTTTCACAACTGCGAGTTGTTGTATGACTTGACACATGTGAAAAACAAAATATTTGGGGGGGCACACCATAAAAGATGCATTAACCACTTCAGCCCCGGAAGATTTTACCCCCTTCCTGACCAGAGTACTTTTTGCGATTCGGCACTGCATTGCTTTAACTGACAATTGCGTGGTTGTGCGACGTGGCTCCCAAACAATATTGATGTCCTTTTTTTCCCCACAAATAGAGGTTTCTTTTGGTGGTATTTGATCACCTCTGCCGTTTTTATTTTTTGCGCTATAAACAAAAAAATAGCGACAATTTTGAAAAAAAACGCATTATTTTTTACTTTTTGCTATAATAAATATCCCCCAAAAATATATAAAGAAACATTTTTTTTCCTCAGTTTAGGCCGATACGTATTCTTCGACATATTTTTGGTAAAAAAAAAAATCGCAATAAGCGTTTATTGATTGGTTTGCGCACAAGTTATAGCGTCTGCAAAATAGGTGATAGTTTTATGGCATTTTTATTAATATTTTTTTTTTTTACTAGTAATGGCGGCGATCATCGATTTTTATCATGACTGAGTCATTATTGCGGACACATCGGACAATTTTGACACATTTTTGGGACCATTGGCATTAATACAGCGATCAATGCTATAAAATTGCATTGATTACTGTAAAAATGTCACTGGCAGTGAAGGGGTTAACCTCTAGGCGGCAGGGAGGGGTTAAGTGTGTCCCAGGCAGTGATTGTAACTGTGGGGGGATGGGCTAGCAGTGACATGACACTGATCGCTGCTCTGATGACAGGGAGCAGACGATCGGTGTCCTGTCACTAGGCAGAACGGCGAGATGCTCTTTATATCGTTCTTTAGCTCCATGACACGATCGCGGGTATCCCAGCGGCTATCGAGTCCGCGGGTCCCGCGGGCACGGTCATGAAGCTCGGCGGCGGCGCGCACGCGCACGCGCACGCACCGTGGGTAATTCGAGTTAACACACAGGTACGTTACTTTGCCCAGCCGCGCCATCCTGCCGACGTATATGTGCTGACAGCGGTCGTCAAGTGGTTAAAGATGGTGCAGCCATAAGACCATAGAACAGAACAAAATATTACAGCGCACACATGCAAAAAAGACATTTACCTCCTGCAAGGCTATTTAAAACACCTAGACATTTTCAAAAAATATGGGGATTTAGTCACACCATATTGCTATACGGTGCTTAAGCCCACTTACTGCGACAAAGTACCCCATGGTTAGTGGGTCCTACACTATCCATAGAATGGGAGACATACACTCCTCTATATGGGAGAACTAAAGGACTCCACCTATGACACAGGTGGACACCTGAAAATGTCTAGGTGTTTTAAATAGCCTTGCAGGAGGTAAATGTCTTTTTTGCATGTGTGCGCTGTAATATTTTGTTTTGACACATGTGAAGTCGCAATACCAGTCAAAATCCATGTATTTCAATGGTCCCCATTCTAATTGGTGCGACTCAAGTCGCAGCGACTCCAAAAAAGGTTTTTGTACTACTTTGTTCCGACTTCGGTGCAACTTGTTTTCACATGGTTCTCACCAGTCGCATGAGATCACATTAAAAATCGCATTGCAAAGTCGCACTGTAAATCACGTGACTTTGGGCCCGCAATAGTGGAGACCTAGCCTAGGGAGATATTCAGTGTCTCTGCAGCCGATGACGTCACCAGCACATGCGCACTGAAGGAACGGCTTACTCATGCTGTTCCTTCAGAGCTATGTGCCGCGGCCGAGACTCCCGGCTACTCATACAGCTGGAGCACGCGAACCTGGAAGGAACACCGGCTGAAGATGGAAGTGGTGACAGCGCCACTGGAGGGCTTTGTTTCAAGGTAAGTCTTTTGTAATGTGCTAGTATGCAGTGCTTATTAGCACATTATGACATTACCTTGCAGGAAGAAGATTTTTTTTTTGTAAAGTTTATTACCGCTTGAAAGGCCAGCCACCAGGCCTCAGTACTGTCACATGGTGGCAGGGTTGAGTGTTCTCTTCAGTGCAGCACTCTCCTACCTAGGTGCTAGCATCCATCCCCTCCTATTCTACAATCAGACATTGAAGAAATGTGTTTTTTTTTTCTAAAATACCTTATCTGTGTGATCTGGCCCCACATTTGCTGCTTTCTTGCCTGGGTGAGAATAACATCTCTTAGAGGAAAATATAACAGGTAATTCTGCGCTGCCCTAAAGAAGAGAAGTAAGCAGCTAACACGGCCAGTAGGATATGTGCATGTAGAGAGAAACAAAATAAGTGTAGCGCTAATATAAACAACCATAGAATATCTAGCATAAAGACAATAAAGTCCATAGACTGATGAACCTCTAAAAATAAAATAGACAAGAGTCCTCCATGGATATATGACTCATAAAAAATATGAAAAATAATAGTCCATAAGTAGTTGTGTGACTTCATATGTGAAACATATCAATAGTACGTGACATCTGGAGTGAAGGGAACACCACCACCGACAATGAGAAGGTTTACCGGATCAACTGGACCCAAAGAAACATACGCTTGATTGGGTCAAACAGGCTTAGGTGGTGAACAGCCCTGGGGAATCCGGAAGAGGTGGAAAGATGGAGGTCCTAGGATGAACCGTGGACTGGTATGTCCCTCAGGGTGATGTCAAAAGCAGATGGTAGTTACAAGGGGTGGAAAGGAAAAAGGAAAGGTCACATAGTGTAAATCCATAAAAAATATGTACCGAATTTATTAAGAAACTAGGAAATACACTCACATGTACATCATTAAAAACAGCGCTGTAAGGTAAAATGGCGGCAGTGGGGTCCTATAACATCTATAACAACAATAACATCTCTTCCCCTCCAGAAATCTCCTGGGATACTCATGTCATCCATACCAGGAGACTTCCAGGCAATCTCAAACATACTACACATATACAACAGTGCATCATCAGGGGGATGACTGCAAGAGACAGATTCCCCCCCTGATGATGTAAGAAGAGAACAGCCGCAGGTTTCACCAGACAATGCTGGATTTACTGGCTTCAGGAGTATGTTTTTTTGGGGGAGAACTCAGGGTTCAAGGTAAGAGAAGAAAAAAAAAATGTAAAGAGGAGTAACGTTCCTCTTTAATCCTCATTGGCATTTGACATTTCTGAGATGTTCTACATCATCTACTGTCTTGCCTTCCCCCAACTTTTACATCACTACAGAACTCAGAATCATTAGCACCAGAGGAAGAAACAATAGTGTGCAGTGAAAATGCCAAAGTCGAAGAGGCTACAGCACTGAAGTTGTGGGGAGGTAGGAGAAATGGGCTGTCAGAGAAGTGAGTATTGTATACACTGTCTTCTATTGCGGTGACAATGAACAAAAAATTCTGTTAGGGCATTTGTCAACACATTTTTGCCAATAGTGGAGTTGCTTTTCACTCCGTACAAATGAAAAGAATTGGAAATCACCTTAAAGCAGGTTGAAGATTGATTCAGCTTACAAGGAGGTCTGATGCAAGTCAGAAGGAGGTCAACTGTATGTAAAATGTAACCATCAGTGAACTATAAATCATCTCAGAAGTGACTCAAACTACTGTCAAATGCTGACAGAATGAGTCGGAAAGCAAGCTGCATTTACCTAGCAACACAAGCCCTAACAGAGCTCTGCCAGCACAGAGCACTAAAGTGTGAGGGCACAAAGCAGTACATTAACTCAGCATCTCCCAGCCACTCAATCACAAGTGTAATTGAGGCCTTAGATAAGCTGCACTGGATGTACTCAGATCGCAACTCCACAGATTGTGAATCCAAACATGTGGCATATAGCTGTTTAGCAGTTTACAAATAGGAGTTGCAGTCATCACCATGTAGGTTGTCTCTGGGAGCTAATATGAGTAATAATTGCTAGCCATAAAGCTATGGGATCAGGTGGGACAACTTCTTTAGATTTACTTGTTTATGTAGTAGTACTAGCTATAGCAATCTGTTTGCTTTCCAAAAGTTGCACTATGGACAATAAGGCACTTATACAGATCCATAATCCCTTATAACAATGCAAGACTTACAAATGGCAGGGTTTTTGCGGGTTATTTTTCAGGCTGATAACCTTCGGCATGATGGAAAGATTGCTTTGCTAGCAGGACAATGTGCAAAATAAATGCATCACTTCATATAATAAGCTGGATACAGAAAGGTCCTTCCCCGGTGCCAATTAGCCTCCAGAGGGGTTTATAGGGCCAACCCTATTATCTCCCTTCTCCTCTGAAACTCTGCTATAGGCTACAGCCTTTATTTTTTTTTTGGCAGTGGGGGTGGACCCCCGCTTTAAGCTTTGACATTAAAACCTGGAAGCTGATTGGTTTCTTTGCGGCGCTGCACCAGATTTTACTCTCCCCGGTTCTAATAAATCCCCCCTTGTGAGTGTGCCAAATCCCCCCCCCGTGAGTGTGCCAAAAATGACACAACAGTGGCTGTACAAAAGATAGCCTTTCTGGCTTCAAAATGGCTATCCAAATCTTAGGGAGGCTCTGTGCCCAATAAGACATAGTCTCCCCCAAAAGATGGCCACTGGGAGCTAAATGTAGAGGACAAGTAAGTCCTCTAAAAGGTTCTCCTGGTGCCAGAGGAAACTGTGTTTACTTCTGGCAGTTAATGCAGAGGTGAGTGAGTGATCTGTGGATTACTGCCTCACTCCTTGCTCTGCCACCCAATTGAATGGATATTTTGTTCTTTGGGTGCATTGGAGGCGGCCAACACACCACCATCTAACAAGCATAGGCCTCATATTCCTTGTTACAAGCACGATATTTCCTTATCTCTTTTGAGTTGAACATTTCTTTACAGCTTGCCGTGTTTCAGATTTACAGCTTTGTTCTCTTTTATAGTAGAAACATTACAAATGAAGCCTAAAAAACAATATCAAATGAAGAAACTGAACTCCAGGCTAATATATATAAAAAGCGCCCTTTGTGGCACTCATGTATTCATCGCGATGTCATGAAATCATTTTTCAGCTCAGCCAGCGTAATTACTTGAAATGTGTCTTTGTAATGTAGTATAATCTTTGTTCTGGGACTAGGCAAACCCCCCTCGGCTTTGTGTCTTGCGCGGTTGTCTTTGCCTGAGTCAGTCCAGCAGCAGGGAAGTCAGCTTTTGATTCTCACTGTAATATCTTTGTATAGCTTCATGCACTATGGGTTCTTTTCAATGGTAGAATGACCAATTAGCAGGTGGACTCACTGGGAGGATGGAATATTTATTTCCAGTATTTATGTAGCCTCACAATCTAATTTCTTTTCCACACTAGAGGCAGTCTGGGAGGATGGTGATTAACCTGCCAGTATGTTTTATGAATTGTGTTCAGAAATCCATTAAAACACGGAGGAAAACAAACTCTATACAGATAGTGTCCCAGGTGGAAACTCGTAACCCGCAGCTAAAAGTCAAGAGTACTAACCTCTTGGCTACTATTTTGCCTGCAGACATACATGGAATGCTTGTACTTTTTTTTTAACTAGAACCAGTTAAAGCTGAACTCCGGGCACAAAAACTTTTATTTGAATGTAGCCCTGGTCTGCCACTCTTCTCAGCCACATCCAGCAAGATTGGACTGTGACATTTGGCACAGCTGCCAGTACTGCAGTCCTTTCCCTCTCCCTGGGAAGGGAGCAGAGGAGAGGCCACATGGGGAAAGGAGAGGAGGAGAAAGAGTGGGCCAGAGGACATAGGTACTTTCTACAAGGCTACATTTGCAGTCACGGCCATGTCTGGAGGAGAGCCCACCCACTGTCCAGGATACGGGACACTGTGATTCGACTGTAGTGCAGCATGGGAAAGAAACACCAATCACCCCCTCTCCTGCACACAGGCCTGGTATAGGAGGACAGGTGCTACTCCCTTAATGGTGGTCCTGGTGGCATTGGCTGGTCTATACAATCTCAAGGCAGACCCTGGACTTGCATATTCATACAACCTCAGACAATCCCTGGGAAGAAGAATGACTAGTAGGGGGCTGAGGTGGTACTTCCTCTTTGTTTCCCTCCTTGTTGGGCACCAAGTGTGGGTCACTTAGGAGGTCTAACCCAGGGGTGGGTTCTTCCTGGTTACACTAGGAACTTTGGATAGGGTCACTGCCTTACACATGTTGTACTTTTAATTGCATCGTGCTCCATGTACACTTCAGCAATAAACTGTCCTCCGGTTAACTATTTTATTCCCGTGTCAATATACACAATACTGTCTCTGTTGCATTTAGGAGGGACACATTGAGCCTATGCTCTCTCCACTCCGCTACCTCACTACCAATATCAGAATGGGGTCCCGCTGGCCATCTAGAGCAGACTCCATATGTGCTCTACATGAACTCTTTCTCTTGCGAACCTGTGCACAGGTTGAGAGCCTCTGCGGCACTGATCTACTCCTGTTGCTATGGGAGACGGACTGTTCACAGAGAGAGTGCCGTCAGTAACTCTCTCATTGCAAGAGGCTGTTCCACTTGTCAAAGACACACGCTTAACGACAGGCTGCTTGGTAAACCTCAATTACCCCTGGTAACCACTTACTGTACCCCATGCCACGTTACTCCTGCAGTGCAGTCTTCATACCCCAATGTGCTTTCTGACCCAGGCTGGAAACAACACATGTGTGCCAGTAACTTCAGACCAGGCAAGGACAAAGTTTGAAAAGCTTTACTGGAAACTCCCAGCATAAGAGTGCCAAAACAAAGTGCACAATCTTTTCCCAACATCCCTAATTCAGGCTTGTGGCTGCCCCAGCATACCTACACAGGAGGAGAGTCCATTCATGGCAGAGTCCATAGCGGCAGAACTCCAGAACTGGTGTCTTCAGGGAGGACTGCAGGTTCCAGCAATTCCCCTACATGGTGGATGGGACAGGAGGCAGGCATGCTTTCTGAGGTGGAACTGCTTCCCTTTTTCTCTGTAAGCAGCTGGTGATTACATGCTGTGGCTTGTCTGTGTCTTCTTTCCCATGCAGCAGAGTCACTGTCTGGTCAGAGCCCTCCCCCTGTTATTATCAGCACAGGGAGAGAGGCAGAGCTCAGGAAAAAGTGTGGGAAATCAGGTTAACTGTTTCCCTCCTGGCTAGGGCAACAGCTATCTCACTAACCATCCTTTCAACTTGCTTACAGGCTCCACTGCCGCCTTCTTTTATATACAAGCGCTTTTTAAACTTCTTAAATGTAAGTGCATTTCTTTTTTAATAAATTTATTCTGTTTATGGAATTACACTATGTGGCCCTTTTTTTATTCTATATGGGCCACACTCTGGGATATGTGATCAACTGTGTGGAGAGGATATTTCCGTGAAAACGTTTGGGACCTCTATTTCTTCTGGTTGCCAAGATCCCCCTCATTGCCGGTGGGCAATACAAGCCGGTTTGACCCCTACAGTATATACTGTTTCGGGTTCAAACCCTCCGGTAAGCCTCCAACTTCACTGGTTGTGGGAAATTTACACATCCTTATATAAGACACTGAGGTGGATTTCTGGGAATCTTCTTTTATTTGGATGAACGATCAATAACCATCATCACATTATTTTATTTATGCCTATTTTGGTGACGGTTTTTCACTGGCCTCACAGTTCATGATTATAATGGTCCTATCTACCTATGGACTACAAAGATGAACTTTTTCACGTTAATATAAGACATGTTAATTAGTGTGTTCATTTCACCTATGTATATATATTTTTTATTTTTTTATCACTTTCCACTTTTTAGCGCTACACTTTGTTTTCACTGGTTAATTTAACAAATATTCTTTTTGTTGTGTTAGCTGCTCATTTAGAGTAAGCGCAAGATATACAATTTTTGTGTCTGTTCCAGCTTGGCTGAGTTGCGTGTAGTTCCACACTGTGCCGGTGGGTGTAGTTGTCACCATGGGCTGGTGTCGGAAAGGCAACGTGTTGAGGTGTATGAGTGCTCCTCTGTCCCGGAGACAACTCGGTGGAGGTGGTCCTCCGAGTTGCATTCTGGGAGAGGGTATTTATGGTACAGACCCCATGTTTAGGGGTTCATTTTCAGCCACCTGCTGGCCCTCCTGGCTGACAGGTATGCGTTAAGAGTACCATCTCGTGGTCCTCCGTTCCGGAGGCCCACGTCACTGTGGCGTGTGGGTGGGCCCAGAAGCCTGTCTGGGGCCTAGCACAGCAGCAGAGGAATGGTTCTGAGCTGTCTATCCTGAGTGAAGAAGCTGGACAACCGAGGAGATCCCAGGGGAGGACCCGTCATGGAAGGATCATGCGTAGTGCTGGTCTGGAGAGGGGCCTGGTGACTCGGTTGGAGGACGTATCCTGAAGTAATCTTACTGCATAGTACTGCCGGGTTGGCTTAAAGGTTCAAGTACTGTGTCTAACATTCATTGCAAACCAATACATCCTGTGGCAGAGGATCGTACGGGTTTTATTCCAAACAAGTCTGTGGCAGAGAGTTTTGTTCGTGCTACGTACTGGCTGCTAGGCAAGTGAGAGAGGCCTATCCAGGCGGGCAAAGATTGAATCCCACAAGGGGAGTGCATTCAACTACAAGTGTTCAATTCCAAAGAATGTTCTAAAGAATACTAAGGAAGTTCTACAGTTACATGCAAATACGCCACTATGCCATGTCCATAGCGCCTGACCTACAGTTCTCCCCCCCATCACCCTTTGAAACTCTAATCCTGGCGGGCACGGCCCAGAAAGGGTTAATCTCTGATATCTACAAAATATTAAATGCTTATCCATTAGAAATCAAAGGTAAACATAACTATATGATTAAATGGGAAAAAGCTCTCGGTGAGGAACTTCCCATGGAGCAATGGCAGGTGGTATGGACACAGGCAGCAAAAAGTTCCCTCTGCACTCTATACAAAGAAAATACCTATAAAATTCTCCTCTACTGGTACATGACTCCGGATACCCTTCATGCCATATACCCGTCTAGTTCAGATCGCTGCTGGCGATGTCAAAAAGACAGAGGGACCCTCTTCCACATATATTGGGACTGCCCACTGATAACTCCATTTTGGGATAAGGTTCGACAACTTCTGGTTCGCTTATTGGAGACACAGATCCCTATGACCCCCAAATTCTTCCTGTTAGGAATCTCACAATTAAAGATCTCCAAGGTTCAAAAAAAACTCATACGACACATCCTCACAGCAGCACGTTGTCTTATTGCTCTACACTGGAAAAAAACCCTCCCCCCCACACTTGAAGCCTTATACACTAGAATCAAAGATGTGGAGTTGATGGAGAAGATGACAGCCCGGATACAGGACAGGTTGGAGGTACATAATAAAGTATGGGAGCTGTGGCATCTTCGAGAGGACCCACCATAAACAAGTAAACGAATTATACAATCACCCCTCTTCCCTTCTCCTTTCATTTTCTTCTTTTCCCCCCTCTTTCACTATCCTTCTACTCTACTATGAGTGTTTCAGTTTCTTGCTTAGATATAAGCAAACTACAAGATGAAAATAAAATAGGAGCTAAAAGAAAGGAGGGAGGAGAGAGAGAGCCTAGTATATTTGTACTCTTTGTTTCTCCTTCTTTTATTGTATGACAGATACATGTCGCCTATTACCTCTATTATGTTCTGTACCTCTGTACCGCAAAATATTATAATAAAAAGTTATTTGAAAAAAAAAAAAAAAAAGAATACTAAGGAAAGGTATTTGAGCTTCCCTGCAACTTTCCTTCTGCCTCTTTCCTGCTACTTCCTTTATTACTTGTTCATTAAAGCATTGGAAAATATACTCAAGTGTTTGGTGCTTATATCGTCCAGAGGTAAACTCAACGGGACCCTAGACCCGGTGTCGGTGGAACAGAGGTATCGAGAGCGAAGGTAACAGCCCGCTTTAAATTAGCAGCTCCACCGAGAGTTAGTGCTACACTTTATATAAGAAAGCCCGGTCACGTTTAGTTGAGAACACGTGTGTGTATAGACAGGGACAGAGACCCCTGCTTGTGAGGGAGAGTTAGGAGAAGATAGGGAGAGTGTTCCGGCCTGTGAGGAATAGCTCAGGGTTCCTACGGAGTCCCGTATCAGCAGTCCTGGTCGGATGAAAGACTCCTCATTGCAGATAATAAATCCGGTGTCCTCGCTGTGAGGGAGGGACAAGCAGATCAGATGACTATATCCATCTGCTGAAGGAATACCGTTGTACCGGGTAATGTGTGTGAATAGCAGCCTCTATAGATGCGCATCGTGTGCCTGGGTTTATACTGTGCCAGTCAGTGGAAAGTGCCTATAGTGCTGACGAATACAACTACTGCTTATATCAGAAGTGACTGTACTGTGTATCTGTGCCTCCATGCTTGGAGTGAAACTACTTGCATTACTGCTGTAAATACTCTTTCTACTACAGTCTCTCCGGTAACAAACGTTGCCTGGTTTATAAATTCAGTACGTGTTATTCCCTCTGCAAGCCGCTACACTCGCTTATATTTTGGTGTAGTCGGCAGGATGTCTGAACCATCATCCTCAAGCGGGGGAGTGGCTAGAGGGTCAATCATGGCACCATACGGAGCGGCTTTGGCCCTGGTTCCAAAATTTAATGGCACAAATATTCCCCTAACAGACTGGGTGGAGGGATTGGACAGTTCGGTCCGCTTGTTCGAAATACCCACAGCACACTTTGCAGATTTGGCGGTTAATGCGCTAGAAGGAGAAGCCCGCTGGGCTGTAATGGTTCTGCCCGAGAAGGACAGGGATAGCAGAACAGCTATTGTGGGCCGCCTAGAAAGCCTGTATGGCGAGAGTACCTCCATAGCTGAACTTCGGAAGAGTTTCTATTGTCGGGAGCAGCACGACCGAGAGACTATCCCTCAATTTGCAGTGGTCTTACAGGAAATCTGGTGCCTGTTAGAGGAGAAAATGGCCCCCGCCGGAACTGGGATCCCTAACCCCGATTAGCTTATCCGGGACCAGTTCCTTGCTAGTGTATGGTCCTCTTCATTAAAGAGAGCCTTAAGGGATTGAGTGAGGGCTGATGGTACAGTGAAATTCGCTGCTATCCTTCAAGAGGCCATTGAGAGGGAACAGGCAGAGCCGGACCGCCTCGAATGCAGGGATGCCCTCGATGGAAAAGGTTTATGAGACCTAGTTGATACGGTCATCTCCCTCAGGCAAGAGGTGGCAGCTCTGCGGAGCGAGTCTGAACAACCCCAAGCGGCGATCAACCCCCACAGGAGGGGCCCAGATATTGATCGAAAATGCTGGCAGTGGGGACGGTTAGGCCACGTCGCAAGGAATTGTGCGAGACGGGGAGCCCATCCTTTAAACTAGAGATTCCTGTGGCGGAAGGGACGGCCAATGGGAAATGTTCGTTCACTGCCTCAACGTGATCCTACAATGATTTCTGGGTTCTCAGTGGCGACAGTGATGTTCAACGGACAGCCAGCCAGATGTCTGGTGGACACTGGATCAGAAGTCACCACTATGGCCTATTCGTTCTACCAGCAACATTTTGGGCCGACCCCAACTCTAGACCCCTCCTGGTTGAGGCTGAAAGCTGCTAACAACCTACCAATTCCAGTAGTAGGGGTCACATGGATGTCCATGAAAGTTTATGAGCAAACTCTCCCTAGGGTCGGGGTCGTGGTGACCCGAAAGTCCTCCTTCCCAGAAATTCCAGTGGTGTTGGGTATGAACGCCCTAAAAGAACTGGACTTAACTCACCTTCTGCGGGAGTCATCAACGCAAGCATCCGGGCAGTCAGAACCACAACTGCAGAATCTGATCAACGCTTGTCGGACTGTTCAGACACAGAGTCATAAATACACAGAGAAGGTGGGGGTCATCCGTCTCCCTGCCCGTCATCGGGTTATTATACCCCCACGTCAAGAGTTGGTGTGCCCCCTTCCTGTGGTAGCTAGAAGACACGTAAGAGGGGCCACTGTGATGGTCAAACAACATAAAAATCAAAGGTGAATGGTTGGTAGCCAGAACTCTGTCTGTTGTCCGGCAGGGACACGTGTTGGTGCAACTGGTTAACTTGGAGTCCACCCTGATACAAGTGCCCACGGACGTGGCCATTGCAGAATTGTATACAGTACCCAAAAGCTGCATTACTGATCCTTGCCCTGGGGTGGAGGCCGTCTGTGCTGGTTTTCAGACGGCTCTACCTGATTCAGCAGAGACCCAGCTCCCGAAATTGTTAACACAACTGGCACTTCCAGTGCAGGAGATGACCCCGGAACAAAACAACAAGCTCCGGCAACTAGTTCGCAGACATTTGGTGGTATTCTCTCAAGGCCCTGAAGACTACGGCTGTACTAATCCTTTGGATCATTCTATCCACACTGGAGACTTGGCTCCTATTCGGGAAAGGTATCGTAATATACCCCCGGCTCTTTGCCAAGAGGTCAGAGACTTATTACGCGGCATGCTGCAAGGGGGGGTGATTCGAGAGAGTCGTAGTCCCTGGGCTGTGCCCATAGTTCTTGTGCGGAAAAAGGATGGCAACTTACGTTTTTGTGTGGACTATCGCAGATTGAATGCTTGTACCCATCGGGATGCTTACCCTTTGCCCCGGGATATTGGCAGGTCCCGGTAAAAGAGGAAGATCGTGAAAAAACGGCCTTTATTACCCCTCTGGGACTATATGAGTTTAATCGGATGCCTTTTGGCCTGACTAATGCCCCCAGTACGTTCCAGTGGAACGTTGCTTGGGAGACTTGAACTTTGAATCTGTCTTGATTTACTTAGATGACATCATCATCTTTTCCAGAAAGTTTGAGGACCATTTGCTACATCTGGATCAAGTCCTCCAGCAGCTAGCCCAGTATGGCCTTCGGCTCAAATCGGAAAAATGTCATCTCATGAAAACAAAAATCCAGTATTTGGGGCATGTGGTCGAGGCAAAAGGGGTGTCCCCCGATCCTGACAAAACTCAGGCTGTATAGACATGGACAATCCCTAAAACAGTAACAGAGCTTCGCTCTTTCTTAGGGCTTGTGGGTTACTACCGCAGATTCATTCCGAACTTTGCTACTATCGCACCCCCTTTGATCCAGTTGTGCGGGCAACCAGCCCATCGAAAAGGAAAATCTTCCCCCGGCATTACTGACAGTTGGGGCAGCACAAAGTGAGGCATTGGAGGCCCCCAAGGTGGAGCTGACTTCCCCTCCCATATTGACTATCATAAACCCTTCCGGGTGTATACCGATACCAGTCTCCAAGGATTGGGGGCTGTGCTGGCTCAAGAACAAGATGGGACAGAGCATGTGATCGCCTATGCAGGTTGGAGTTTACGCCCTACCGAACTTAACCCAAGCAACTACAGTTCCTTTAAACTCAAGTTGTTAGCGGTAGTCTGCTGAGTACTTAGTAAGTGGTCATGTTGACATATATACTGACAACAATCCTCTTTCCTATCTAGAGACTGCTAAACTAGGGGCCTTAGAGCAACGTTGGGTGGCCCGACTGGCCCGGTTCAACTATACCATTCACTACAAGCCAGGACGCTCCAATGTTAATGCTGATGCTCTCTCCCGGTTTCCTCTTGATAGGCCTCAGGATGATCTAGATCAACAACTCGAAGAGGATGAGGTTGTTCCCTCCGGGATCCACCGGCAAGAGCAACTGGCTTCAACGGCTCTGCAGAGCAACCAAGTTACGCCAAGAGGGCCAGAGATTCATAATCCTCGAGAGTGGCTGCAACTCCAGCAGCAAGACTCTGACATTGATCAGCTCATGAGATATTGGGACAGGAATCGGAAACCAGCGAAGGAGGCTCTCGCCGACGTTGTGTCAGCTTCTAAAATAGTGGGATAGGCTGGAAAGATATAATGGACTCTTATACCGAAAGGCACGGATTCCAGGGGAGCCGCGAGTTATTCATCAACTGATTATCCCTTAATCAGAGGCCTTAGAGGTTTGTCAAGTCTTTCACCATATTGGAGGACACTTCTGTGCAGAATGGATGGAGGCCTTTATTCGTAAGTACGTATTTTGTCCGGAGTTATCCAAGTGGGAACAGAAGGCATGTCAGGGGTGTAAGAGGTGTGCCATCCACAAAGGGAGAACAGAGAAAACTACCCCTTTGATGGTGAGCACAGGAGAACCCTTTGAATTACTGACCATGACTTTCTGACAGTGGCTGGCACCTCTTCAGGGTATCGCTACGCCTTGGTGTTTGTAGACCACTTCTCTAAGTTCGCCATTGTGGTGCCAACTAAAGATCAGACTGCCGCCACCATGGCTAAACTGTTCTGGACCCATGTAGTCCAGCCCTACGGGTGCCCCAAACAGATTCTGTCCGACCAAGAGCCGAACTTTGAGTCTAGGGTGTTTTCTGAACTGTGCCATCTTAGTGGTATTTGGAAGTCTCATACTACTCCTTACCACCCCCAGGGAAATGGGGCCTGTGAACACTTTAATTACAAATTGTTGGGATATATTCGCACATTAGAGCAAGAGCATTGATAACGTTGGCCACAGCATGTAGGAGATGTTGTTTGGGCTTACAATCAGACTGTGCATCGAGCCACTGGTTATACTCCCCATTTTCTGATGTTTGGGCGTTGTGGCTGATTACCGGTGGATTTACTCTTGGAAACTCCAGAGCCTATTACGTCAAGGACCCCAGAGGAATGGGTCCAAGATCACTGGCACTGCCTGGATCAAGCCAAACAGATAGTACTGGGAAAGCACCAGGATTTAGCCGAGGAAAGTACTGTTCAATTGTTGCCACTTGCACTGGGAGACAGAGTCTTGGTGATGAATCCTAAACACCAGGGGCAGCAAGCTTGAGCCCAAGTGGGAGCCCTGTCCATATCGAGTCAAGCAACAACCTTTCTCTGGGCGGCCTGTGTATGATCTGGTTTCAGAGAAGCCAGATGGCCCTCACAAAAGACTGCATCATAATCTCCTTTGTCCCTGTGTGTTCAGTGCTGATTTACGAAGGGATAATCCTATTCCTGTCTTACCCCCATCTGCTAGATGGGACAACAGCCAGGATGTCCTTAACAGTGACTGTGCAACCTGGTATCTGCCCCCTCTGCCGGTGGTAGAGACCTTATCCCTAGCTGGGGGAGATACAGAGAACCAGGCTGCTGCTACTGAATGGGACTTATCTGTGAAGGAGCCAGATGTGCATGGTGCCCCCACTTTGGAGGAGGATGAGCCTCTTGTGGAAGACATAGCACCTACCGATCCTGTTGCCTCAGAGGGAGATAGACATTTGGAAGACCCGGAGCCTCGCTTGCCCAAGCGTATTACCAGGGGACTGAAATCTGCCAAGTATTCTGACTATGTGACTTGCACTGTTATGTATTGCTTGTTTCCCTGCTTGCTATCTTATTGCACTGTGTTAATTACCTCTCCCTAGGTGCATGCAAGGGATTGCAATTCTTAAAGGGCGGGGGGTGTAGGCAGCTGTGGTGCAGGGCAGCCTAGTTAACTGCAAGAGGTAATGGGTTAGCAAGTGTATATTCTCATTTTTAATGCCTATTTGATATGTTTATGTGCACATATGTTCAGAGCTGTTTGGCCTCTATATTGTTTCCAGCACCATTTTGGAGAAGCATGGTGTCCTGATAGGACAAGCAAATCTCTGGAGATTTGGTCGGCCATTTTTGGGTGGATACTTTATATAAGAAAGCCCAGCCACGTTTAGTTGAGAACACGTGTGTGAATAGACAGGGACAGAGACCCCTGCTTGTCAGGGAGAGTTAGGAGAAGATAGGGAGAGTGTTCCGGCATGTGAGGGATAGCTCAGGGTTCCTATGGAGTCCTGTATCAGCAATCCTGGTCAGATGAAAGACTCCTCATTGCGGATAATAAATCCGGTGTCCTCGCTGTGAGGGAGGGACAAGCGGATCAGATGCCTATATCCATCTGCTGAAGGAATACCGTTGTACCAGGTAATATGTATGAATAGCAGCCTCTACAGATACGCATCGTGTGCCTGGGTTTATACTGTGTCAGTCAGTGGAAAGTGCCTATAGTGCTGACAAATACAACTACTGCTTGCATGAGAAGTGACTGTACTGTGTATCTGTGCCTCCTTGCTTGGAGTGAAACTACTTGCATTACTACTGGGTAAATACTCTTTCTACCAACGTGTCTCCGGTAATAAACGTTGCCTGGTTTATAAAGTTAGTGTGTGTGATTCCCTCTGTAAGCCGCTACACCCTACACCCGCTTACAGGTTGGCAGTAAAAAACATGGCTGTGATGCTCAGCTGGGGACTGCGCATGTGCAGTTACGGTCCGGAACCGGCCAAGACCATCCGAGTGCCTATTTCAGTGTGTCGGAGGTGGTGCCTGAGCATGTAGTGTGATATCATGGTGCAAGGGAGTGGAGTGGAGCGGCTGAAGCTGCGTGAACGGGTCTGCGGGATGGGAGCAAGGCAAGCTGGGAGCAGGACTGTCAGTGCTGTTTGGAGTGGACTGGAGGGACCTGGCGTGGAGAGAGACTGTCACTGTGACTCAGGTGGGGACGTGTCCTGTCAGTGAGGTGTCATCATCATCTGTGCTGCTGCACACTGCTGTCAGTGTCAATGTGAGGGTCAGTTTCATGTGTGTGTGTGCTGCCCATTCTAATTTCTTGCCCTCCTGTCCCTGAGCTGCTTACTTACTATATCAAAAATAAAATAAGAAATATGTTTTTGCCTTAATATCTACCTTAAATCACATTGCTAATTGCAGATTGTACTTGTTTGTAGCATAAATACTGAAATTTGCTCTTAAAACATTTTGTAACTTTGGAAATGCCAGTAAAAACTTGGCTGTGCCTGTAAATTTTGATTGTCATGTCAGTAAATTTCAGTGTGGTAGGTTGGCAACACTGCTGGGACCTGGAACAACAGGGTCCTTGTCATGGTGAAGAAAACCCAGCCTGGAGGGCTGTGGCTCTCTGGGTCATTCAGCTGAAGTTTCAGGAGGCCGTCGGGATCCCAACGTAAGGGTGAGCTGAGGGACCCATGTCTAAAGTTTCTGGGTGCAGTTGGAAGAAGTCCACTGAGGATCTGGCCTGGGGGCTCAAAGTACAGATGCTGGCTGGTACTGCAGGAAAATACTTAAGTACATAGGGCACATTGAGTAATGCCGCGTACACACGATCGGACTTTCTGGCATAATTGGTCCGGCAGACTTTCCGACGGACTTTGTCCGCCAGGTGGGCTGGACTTAAAAACGGACGGACTTGCCCACCGACGACCGGACTTTTCGGCGGGCTAAGTCCGCCCGTCTTTCTGACGGACTTTTGCCGGAGTTACGGCGGACTTTCCGAATGAACGGACTTGCCCACACACGGACAAGTCCGTTCATTTTGAACGTGACTCGGGTACGACGGGAGTAGAAAAGGAAGTGAATCTCGCCGCTTTTATCGGCGAGATTGACACCTTGCGAGCCCCGTCGCAGGTTATACCAGGCCCTTAGGTCTGGTATGGATTATAAAGGGAAGCCCCTACGCCGAAAAAACGGCGTGGGGTCCCCCCTAAAATCCATACCAGACCCCGATCTGAGCACGCAGCCCGGCCGGTCAGGAAAGGGGGTGGGGACGAGCGAGCGCCCCCCCCCCCTCCTGAACCGTACCAGGCCACATGCCCTCAACATGGGGGGTGGGTGCTTTGGGGGAGGGGGCGCCCTGCGGGGCCCCCCCACCCCAAAGCACCTTGTCCCCATGTTGATGAGGACAAGGGCCTCTTCCCGACAATCCTGGCCATTGGTTGTCGGGGTCTGCGGGCGGGGGGCTTATCGGAATCCAGGAGCCCCCTATAATAAGAGGGCCCCCAGATCCCGACCCCCCACCCTATGTAAATGAGTATGGGGTACATGGTACCCCTACCCATTTACCTAGGGAAAAAGTGTCAATAATAAAACACACTACACAGGTTTTTAAAATAATTTATTAAACAGCTCCGGCTTCGGGGGTCTTCCTCCGGCTTCGGGGGTCTTCTTCCGGCTTCGGGGGTCCCTCTGGTTCCTCTTCACCCGGCGTCCGGTTGGTTCTTCTCCGCTCTCTGGGTGATGTTGACCACGCCCCCTAAAATGTCACAGTCCCAGCATGCCCAGGGACTGTGACGGCATAACGGGGAGGTTCTCCGCCTATATAAGTCACAACGGAGCGCTCAGAGAGCAGTCAAGCCGGAGAGAGCGTCGTGTCAACATCTGGAGAAGAGAAGAGGGAAGAAGACAAGAAGCCCAGAAGTCCGGACCTCCGCTTACAAAAGAGCGGCATGAAGACAGCGGAGGAGCCGGCAGAAGAACTGGAACACCGGGAGAAGAGGCCAGAGAGAGCGGAGAAGAACCAACCGGACGCCGGGAGAAGAGGAACCGGAGGGACCCCCGAAGCCGGAAGAAGACCCCCGAAGCCGGAGGAAGACCCCCCCCCCGGAGCTGTTTATTAAATTATTTTAAAAACCTGTGTAGTGTGTTTTATTATTGACACTTTTTCCCTAGGTGAATGGGTAGGGGTACCATGTACCCCATACTCATTCACATAGGGTGGGGGGCCGGGATCTGGGGGCCCTCTTATTATAGGGGGCTCCTGGATTCCGATAAGCCCGCAGACCCCGACAACCAATGGCCAGGGTTGTCGGGAAGAGGCCCTTGTCCTCATCAACATGGGGACAAGGTGCTTTGGGGTGGGGGGGCCCCGCAGGGCGCCCCCTCCCCCAAAGCACTCATCCCGCCCATGTTGAGGGCATGCGGCCTGGTATGGTTCAGGAGGGGGGGGGCGCTCGCTCGTCTCCACCCCCTTTCCTGACCGGCCGGGTTGCGTGCTCGGATCAGGGTCTGGTATGGATTTTAGGGGGGACCCAATGCTGTTTTTTCGGCGTAGGGGGTTCCCTTTAAAATCCATACCAGACCTAAGGGCCTGGTATGCCCCGTGCTCGCCGCAATAGGAAAATGTGTTTTTCCTATTGCAGCGAGCGCGAGATTCAATACCCTGCCCTTGCGTCATATCTGGTCCATTGGACCAGCATACAGACGAGCGGACTTTCCATCATAAACTGAGTCCGACGGAAAGATTTAAAACATGTTTTAAATCTAGGACAAGTCCGCCGGAGCCTACACACGGTCGGATTGTCCGGGGGACTCTGGTCCGCCGGACAATGTATGCCGGAAAGTCCGCTCGTGTGTACGCGGCATTAGGCTCAGTTCACACTAGCCTGACTCCAAAGTCACACGACTTTCAGTGCAACTTTGGAGTCTGACTTTAACAGTCTGTGGCATTGAAGTCGGCTCCAAGTCGGACACCTTCTCTAAAGTTGGAATGACTTGTGTCGGATCAGTTAAGAAGGGAAACATTTAATTTGACATGCCATGCAACTTGTGCGCTCACAAGTCGGAACAACCTCTTGCAACCAGCGGGAACCGGGCCTAAAGACTTGAGAGAAAGAGAGAGTGAGGGATCCTAGTGATTGTCTTTGTTAACCCTTGGAGAGACTGCCCAGATTTGCTGGCTCAGGTCTTCTCATGCATTGGAGTTTCCTGGGCTGTATGTTCACCTACCACCAGCCGAAAGAGGGGTTTCACCCTGAAGAGGAAATTATAGACAGAAAGTGTCCTCTGGTTTATTTTGCACTAAATTTGGAGTATCTCAAGGCTCATCCTGCTTCCAAACCAGGTTTAACTAACATTAAACTACAAAAAAGACACTTGCTGCATGGTTATTGTGTTGCAAGACTGGGAAACTGCTGGGCGCCTGGCTGCTGTGCATCCAATAGGGAACAGAACCTGGGACAAGACAGCGAGATGGGTCTGGGGTCTGTGCTACACATGTATCGACAGTTTAGAATGATTTGGGTTTAATGACACTTCAAATACATTCCAGGGACATCATAACAAAAAGCATGCAAAGTTTGGTAAATCTGAAGACAAAAATCAGCAGAAAATCTGATAGTGTGTATGGTGCTTTATGCTATGTACACACGATCGGACGTTCCGACAACAAAACCGTGGATTTTTTCCGACGGATGTTGGCTCAAACTTGTCTTGCATACACATGGTCACACAAATGTTGTCGGAAATTCCGAACGTCAAGAACGCGGTGGTGTACAACACGTATGACGAACCGAGAAAAATGAAGTTCAATAGACAGCGCGGCTCTTCTGCTTGATTCCGAGCATGCATGGACTTTTGTGCATCGGAATTGTGTACACACGCTCGGAATTTCCGACAATAAGTCTTCTTGTCGGAAAATTTGAGAACCTGCTCTCAAACAGTTGTTGTCGGAAATTCCGACAGCAAATGTCCAATGGAGCATACACACGGTGCGAATTTACGACAACAAGCTCACATCGAACATTTGTTGTTGGAAAATCCTATCGTGTGTACGGCCCACTACAGTTTTTTTCTCAATAAATAGTCCACACCCTAAGGAGAAAAGCATGCTCACTGCCAGCATGCTCCAGAGAAGGACCTCTCTGAAAGCAATGGTCTCTCCTCAAAGTTCCTACATACATCCTTCTGAGTTAGGCCTGGAGCACTCCAATCAGCAAAGCTCATGCTCTGACTGGAGAGCTCTAGCTCTGATTTAGAAGCCGGTTTAACAGACCTTTCCAGAGAGACCACTGCTTCCAAACGGAGAGCTATGCCTCTTCTCTGCAGTATGCTGACAGCAAACAGACTGTTCTACTAGGGATGTAGCTGCTTTAGAAAGAAATAAAAAACTACAACACTAAACACCTTTAGTTTTATGCACCTGGAATGTATTTATCTGAGAATTCAATTGGACTCTAATGGGTTTTTCATATCTATTACAAACAGTATACATCCATCTTCATTCACAGTTAAAAAAATGTGTAACAATTTTGTATAGAGTTGCCTTTGAAGCTTTCATAATTCACATTCTGATAAATTATTATCTGTAGCCGGTAATGCTCTGCTGGTTGAGGTCCAGAAGTGTTGTGATCCTCTCTGCTTCAGAAAACCTTGTGAACTTCGAGTGACAAATAAAAGTTCAAAAAAACTGTTAAAATGGAAACTTTGTGTTCCACCACAATTTCCTAAACGCTGTCTGGCTCCATCCAGCATCTGCTAGACTTCTGATTGCATATTTCTGCTTGATGAGGACATCAGTCTGGCAAGACACCCTGTTCTGAAGGTCTGCCTTATGAAGCCTTCATTATTTTTATATCATTTTGTGTCTGACACAAAACCATGTGATATTATACATCATGTATCTGTTGTGTGGGATGTAAGGCTAAAAGGTCAAATTTATCTTACAGATTCATAATTTTTTTTATATTTTCTGGCATATGTTGGAATGTGATGCTAAATCAGTACTATTAATTAGCTGCATGGTCTATAAGAACAAATGTATATTAAAATGTACCAGCCATGTCTAACCATGGTGCATGCATAGAATTTGTTTCTCATTTAAAGAGACTGGTCTCTTTTTTGAAAGCAAATTCCTCAGTCCTTCTTTTTGATCCAATGTATAGAGCTCTTTAAAAATATAAAAATTTAAATGATTAGTTTGCCTTTCCTTTCCTTTTTACACAAAACCTCCTATGTATTCCAGGATGTTCAGCACATTATATACCACTGCTCAAGCAGTAAAAATGGTGATATTGACCCATTTCTGAACCACAAACAGATATTTATTATTATTATTATTATTGTTATAATACAGGATTTATATAGGGCCGACAGTTTACGCAGCTCTTTACAACATTAGGGCAGACAGTACAATTACAATTACAATACAATTCAATACAGGAGGAATCAGAGGGCCCTGATCAATAGAGCTTACAATCTAGGAGGGAGGGTCAAGTTATACAAAAGGGTAGTAGCTGTGGGGGAGGAGCTAATGGAGAAAATAGTGCAGTTGTTAGATGGAGGCAGGATAGGCTTCTCTGAAGAGGAAATTTTTCAGGGATCGGCTAAAAGTGGATACATTTGGAGACAGTCTGACAGATTGGGGTAGGGAATTCCAGAAGATGGGCGAGCCTCGGGAGAAGTCCTGGAAGCGGATATGGGAGGAGGTGATGAGGGAGCTAGAGAGCAGGAGGTCTTGGGAGGAATGAAGAGGGCAATTAGGTTGGTATTTTGAGACTAGGCTAGTGATGTATCTGGGGGCAGAGTTGTGGATGGCTTTGTAACTTACTGTTAGTATTTTGAATTTAATTTGTTGGGTGAGTGGCAGCCAATGGAGGGATTGGCAGAGAGGGGTAGCAGACACTGAGCGGTTTGTAAGGTGGATGAGTCTGGCAGCAGCATTCATGATGGACTGAAGGGGGGATAGTCTATTTAAAGGTAAGCCAATGAGAAGGGAGTTGCAGTAGTCAAGGCGAGAGATAAACAGGGAGTGAATCAGGAGCTTTGTGGTTTCATTGGTTAGAAAGGGACATAGTTTAGAGATGTTGAGGCGGCAAGCTTTGGAAAGTGATTGGATGTGGGGCCAAAAGGAGAGTTCAGAGTCCAGGATAACAACTAGCAGGCTGACATGTGGGGACGGGTGGATGGTTGCGCCATTGCTCTTGACAGATAAGTCAGGGGAAGAGGCATGTGGGGGAGGAAATATTATAAGCTCGGTTTTGGACAAGTTGAGTTTGAGGAAGTGGTGTGACATCCATACAGATATGTCTGTTAGTAAGTTAGTGATGTGTGAGGAGACTGATGGAGTGAGTTGAGGGGTTGAGAGATAGATTTGTGTGTCGTCAGCGTAGAAATGATATTGAAAGCTGTGAGAGGCTATCAGCTGACCCAGCGAAGAGGTGTAGATTGAAAATAAAAGAGGTCCAAGAACAGAACCTTGGGGACCCCTGACGGAGAAGGGAAGAGGAGTGGAGGAAGTAGAATTGTAAGTGACACTGAAGGTGCATTGGGATAGGTAGGATAAGAGCCACTGAAGAGCACAGTCACGTAGACCGAGGGAGTTACATTTTTTGAGGAGGAGGGGGTGGTCAACCGTGTCAAAGGCAGATGAAAGGTCCAGAAGTAGGAGTACAGAATAGTGTCCGTTGGTTTTTGCAGTTAGTAGGTCATTTGTGAGTTTTAAAAGAGCAGTTTCTGTGGAGTGTTGAGGGCGAAATCCAGATTGAAGGGGATCAAGAAGGTTATTCTTAATGAGGTGGTCACTCAGTTGGTTGTAAACCAGGCGTTCAAGGAGTTTAGAGGAAAAGGGGAGCAAGGAGATAGGGCGTAGGTTGTTAAGATTGGTAGGGTCCAAGGATGGCTTTTTAAGTATGGGGGTAACCAGTGCATGTTTTAGAGCATTGGGGAAGATGCCAGAGGTGAGGGAGAGATTGAAGACGTGGGTTAGAGAGTGTAAGATGGAGTCAGAGGGCGACCGTAGCATTTGGGAGGGGGTAGGGTCCAGGTGGCAGGTGGTTTGGTGGGCGATAGAAAGGAGTTTAGCAACTTCGTCTGTAGTAGCAGATTCGAATAAGGGGAGTGTCAGTTGTACCTGTTGACATAGGGTCTTAACTGGGGGAGATACCTGTAGAGTGGAGATTTCATCTCGGATTTCATCACGGATATTTAACTCTGATGGGACTGAATCCTGCCAACCCTCCACAATAACCAATTGACTTTTCACGTTAGAACTTATATCCAGGCATTATCTCTAAGGCTAGGCAAAGGTCCTCCCGCCCCTACTCAAGGGATGAGTCTGGGAGGACCCCCATCAAGGAGAATTATCATGAGCAGATATATTTTATGGTCTCCAGTCATGAACTTCGCAACACACTGTTTTTCTGTCGAATAGATGGTATTATCCTGCCTTTTGTGAAGACTAAGGAGATGACACCGCCTCTATCCTTACCTTAACCACCCCTTCCTCCCCTTTCCCTCTACCCTTCCCCTCTCCGAACTACCCTTTATTGCCTACACACTCTCCTAATCACTTTAGCCCAGCTCTTAGGCCTTTATCCTAACATATAGTACTAATCTAGTTCTGTATGGAACACTCAAAGAACAAACTAAAACCCTTTTTAGGACTCAATCCTTCAGTACCCACTTAGACAGTCAATTATTTATATCAGCCCACCTGGGTTTGTCTTAGCACAAGAAAGAAGATGTGTCATTGCAAATAATACCGCATTACATAAGCTCTGTTTTGGCTGGGTCCTTTGTCTTAACTGTTAAACAGGTTCTTGTTGGATGTTAGGACCAATGGCTGTTTAGGCTGCTTCATTAGTGGGAACTGTCTCACCCACAAAGTGTACCGTTCTTGTATTCAAATACCTTTTGTATGTCCATATGTCCATATGGTGTATTTGTTCCACTTCTCTCCAAAAACTTTTTTGGGGAAAAAAAAAAATGGTGACCTTTTTATGTGTAGGCCATGTCGGTGATCCATCTCATCGAATATTAGATGCTGGAAGTTAGACATGAATCCCCAGTGACTGCTCTGGCTTGCTCAAGCTGCATGCATGGACACATATGGGTTAATTTACTAAAGGCAAATAGACTGTGCATTTTGAAAAGTGCAGTTGCTGTAGAGCTTAGTAAATGAGCAAAATCTCAGCTGACTTCCATCATCCAATCATGTGCAAGCAAAAATGAATTTTTTTTATCCTTGCATGTGGGTATTCTTTGCAAAGTGAAGATTTACCTCATTTACTAAGCTCTGGAGCAACTGCACTTTCCAAAGTGCACAGTCTAGTTGCCTTTAGTAAATCAATCCCTCAGACTAAGATGGAGGGGCATTTAGAGGCAGAAAAAAGGCAAATGCTCCTAAAAGCAGCCCAGTGTGCTTGAGGCCTTACACTCTTGTGGAAGACCTCTGAGTGCGTACTGTACCTGTTGTTATATTGCTATATTTGGGTAGAGCACCAGGGAATTTTGTATAGAGTGCTGGTACCATCATTCTGTATAAGGCATCATCAGATGAATCACATGTGTAGCAAGGTTCCGGACCCCTAGAGGCCTAATGGTGACCTCCAGAGTTAGGGACAGCTGCCATCCTTCTGTGCAGAGTGGGTCACAAGGCATGGTGGATGTAGTGCAAGGTGGATTGATGGGCGCCAGACACTTCTTGAATGCAAAGAGATTTATTGTCTCTTAAACAGAACTGTGGGAGAGAGGGTTAGGGACAGGACACCCTTTAGTAGTTGCAATGTTAATTGGCAGACTCTGAGACCTTTATAGGCAGACAGCCATTCAGGGAAAGGCATCCAGCTCAACACCACATCTGCATGAGTAGGACCCAGTGGTGGTGTGTCCATTAGCGGTGCTCAGGAGCTGCCCCCTCTCTCCTGCCACCCCCTCTGCATACTATGCCGTACACCTGAATTATAGCGGCGGGGGGGGTTTTTGAAGCACCTGATTACAGCCATAGGCTCTAAAAGGCTTCAAAAAAGGTTCACTGCAAGCGCAAACCATTGCGCTCGCAGTTCACCCCGGTGTGTTAGCAAAGCAAATTAATATTTGCTTTGCTAACACAGAACCGCCTCTCAGCCTCTGGCCACAATGGGGTAAGTGCCAGGCAGACAATGGACGGGTGGCTGGGCAGACAGCGGGCGGGTAGGTGGGCGGGCACAGTGGCTGCATATTATGGGCACAGAGGCTACAATTGATGTTGCACAGTTGGCTGCATTTGATGAGCACAGAGTCTGCATATTATGGGCACAGAGTCTGCATATGATAGGCACAGTGGCTGCATATGATGGGGCACAGTTGGCTGTATATGATGGGGCACAGTTGGCTGCATATTAAGGACACAGAGTCTGCATATGATTTGCACAGTGGCTGCATATGATGGGGCACAGTTGGCTGTATATGATGGGGCACAGTTGGCTGCATTTGATGAGCACAGAGGCTGCATATTATGGGCACAGTTGGCTGCATATGATGGACACAGAATCTGCATATGATGGGCACAGAGTCTGCATATGATGGGCACAGAGTCTGCATATGAAGGGCACAGAGTCTGCATATGATGGGCACAGTTGACTGCATATTATGGGCACAATTGGCTGCATATGATGGGCACAGTTGACTGCATATTATGGGCACAATTGGCTGCATATGATGGGCACAGTTGGCTGCATATGATGGGCACAGTTGGCTGCATATTATGGGCACAGTTGGCTGCATATGATGGGCACAGTTGGCTGCATATTATGGGCACAGTTGGCTGCATATGATGGGCACAGTTGGCTACATATGATGGGCACAGTTGGCTGCATATGATGGGCACAGTGGCTGCATATGATGGGCACAGAGTCTGCATATGATGGGCACAGTTGGCTGCATATGATGGGCACAGTTGGCTGCATATGATGGGCACAGTGGCTGCATATGATGGGCACAGTGGCTGCATATGATGGGCACAGTGGCTGCATATGATGGGCACAGTGGCTGCAACTGATGGCACAGTGAGGCTGCAATGGATGTTTTTGTTTCAGAATTTTTCGGTTCGTTTGCGCCCCCCAAAAAATTTTGAGCACAAGCCGCCACTGGTAGGATCGCTGTCTCCTATGGCAACAATCTTGTAACGAAGGTTGCAATGAATGCCTTCACTTATTCTACAATCTCCTATTGTAGAACTTCACTCCGCTGAGCTCCCAGTCTTTCACTATACTAACAGATCCACTCGCCACTGGATCTCCTGAGCTCTTCCAATCTTCTCACTCAGTATCGTCCTCAAGCGTCACCCCCACGTCCCTGCTGGGTCCCTAGCTTGGCACTCACAGATACTCCTCAAGTGTCACCCCGCTGGCCTGCTTGGTCCCTGGCTTGGCTCACAATAATGCTCTGCAAGTGTCATCTCCACTGGCTGGGTCCCTGGCTTGGTACCTGCTAAAGTTTTCTCAATTCTTCACCGTCCCCGGCTGGTGAGAATACTGCTTAGGTACTTGCTCACAGTGGTCTCCAGTAGCAAGGTGGATGGCCCCTTAGAGGTGACAGCTTCCCCTCTACCTCTGACCACAGCTGGTTCTCTGGGCGGAAGAAGCGTTGGTTCTGGTTGGACTGCAAGCTGCAGTCCCAACCCTACGATCCTCTCTTGCTTCTGGATAGGCCCTCAGACAGCCTACCAGCCTGATGTGCCTGAGATAGGCCCACGGCTTATGGCCTACCAACCTGGGGCAGTACAACACATGTCCACCCAGACAGCCGTCCAGGTGGCACAGAACCCTGGTCACCTGACCTCACCAAAATAAATAGGTTCTTCCAGCAGGCCAAGGGATCCAAGAAAATCCCTGCCCATTGGCTGAGACGCCAAATTAATTCCTAGTCTGTCCTTGCAATGCACTTGTCTTGTCTAATGTCACCAGTTACCTGGCCACCTAGCGACAGAAGAGAGAAGTTCAGCAATTTCAGAGTTAGGGTGAAATCAGTTGACCTCCCGACAATTAGCCAAGGCAATTATCACTTGGCAGATAGATTTAATAGCCACTCTGCCTAAATACCAGGGTGCTACATCTGATTTGCTAGAATTTTGCAGTAGCTCCCAACTCCACCCAACTGCCACAGCCATTATTATAAGAAGGTCATATTCTTCTTGTTGTACTTTTCATTTTACATAAGGAGAATGCAGTAAGAGCACTGGGACAGTGCTGGATGGGAGATATCTTCCACCTCCAGCAGTGTGATCTTGCTACTTGAGACTTTGAGAAGCAAGACAAAAGGAAATTCTGTCTACCACCATCCATCGGTAAGTTAAGGCATAACTGAAGGCAAAATGTTTTATTTTAGTTTTGGATAGAGCACAGCGGGATTAGAGCACCTGTTAGGTTTTTGTTGCCATCTGTGCCCGTTAGGGTGATTCATCTTTCCCATTTGTTCTGGTGAGTCGTATCATCAAGAGTGAAAGTGAAAGAAAATCCCAAATTTTGGGTTGTTACTAGAACAGGAAGAGGGGAAATATTCCAATGGGGACACTAGGTTTGGTGACAACCAGGGATACCCTCACTTTAGATGGATTTCTTCTTACTTCCTGTGGCTTTGGGATAGAAGGTGAAGGGAAAACTCCCCAATGGCACATAGATGGCAATAAAGAACCTGACAGTGGTTATAACCCTCCCTTGCTCTATTCAAAATGAAAAGAAAAAAGTTTTGCTTCGGGATCTACTTTAACCACTTGCCCTCCGGAACATTTACCCCCCTTCATGACCAGGCCATTTTTTGCAAAACGGCACTGCGTTTTTTTAATTGACAATTGCAGTCGTGCGATATTGTACCCAAATAAAATGTATGTCCTTTTTTCCCCACAAATAGAGCTTTCTTTTGGTGGCATTTGATTACCTCTGCAGTTTTTATTTTTTGCGCTATAAACAAAAAAATTCCAACAATTTTGAAAAAAAAAAACTATATTTTTTACTTTCTGCTATAAAACATATCTAATAAAAAAATAGAAAAATATGTATTGTACTACATATTTTTGGTAAAAAAAATCCCAATAAGTGTATATTGATTGGTTTGCGCAAAAGTTATAGCGTCTCCAAACTATGGGATATTTTTACTTATTTTTTATTTTATTTGTATTTTTTTACTAGTAATGGCGGCAATCGGTGACTTATAGCAGGACTGCGATATTGCAGCGGACAAATCGGACACTAACTGGGACTTTTGAAACTTTTTTGGGGACCAGTGACACTAATAGAGGGATCAGTGCTAAAAATACTGTACTAATGACTTTAAATAAGAAGATCTGTGCTCTGCCTATGTACTGAACAATCGACGGGTGCTGGTGGACATCGAGTCTGCAGTACCTGCTGCTGGGCTCCCGCTGTGTTTTTTATCACAGCAGGAGCGAGCCGCCAGTGGCGCACATGTGCGCCCCAGACCGGGAAGTGTTGGATCACGTACTAAGGCAGCCATGCCACTTTGCCATCATATATCTAAGTTATACGGTCAGCAAGTGGTTAAATGAACTTCAGGAAAATATGAAACAAAGAAATTTTGGCAATTTTGTATCCCTTAATAAATCTTTAAATGTATTCTTTCATAAATGTAACGAGTATAATTTTGTAGATTATATTTGCTATCAGCATTCTTAAATCCTTTGTATAGCAGGGGTCAGACCAGGAGAGGTAGAGGCAGAACTGGGGGCCAATCAGGCATGCTGCATGCAAATGTGCTGGCAAGGAACATGCTGATAAAAGAAGAGAGCAGAGTGAGCAGAGGAATGACTTCCCCAGTCTGCTGCTTCTACTTTATTGTCTAATCAGAAAGCTGAAGGTGGTGGGAGAACACCTTTGTATTCCTGTATGTGGCCTCATCCACCTGGCTTTGATGGGGCTGTGAAAATATCAGAATAGAAAGACGGAAATACAAATGCTTTGCATGTAAAATAAATCCCATGTAGCACCCTCCTAGTTAGGTTGTTGGCAGGATTAAATTCTAGACTAAATTTAGTTTTTTGGCTCCTCTGTAGTCTGTGGAGAAAAGTTTGATTGCTTTTGGCTATTCTAAGATCTGCTGGTTTCAGGCTCAACTGCTTCCCTCTGGTTTCTAGTGAGTTCTAGAATTTAGTGGGTTGGAGGAGGCCCTGGACTTGCATATTCATACAGCCTCAACCAATCCCTGTGAGGAAGAATGACCATGTAAGTATACATAGGCTGGGGCCTGGAGCAGCAGGGTCCTTGTCCTGTGGGAGAAAACCCAGTCTGAGAGCTGTGGCACTCTGGGTCACTAAACTAACGTTTGCAGGAGGCCATCGGGGTGCCAGCTCAAGGAGAGCTGATGGAGCCATATCTAAAGCTGCTGGGAGCAGTTTGGAGGAAGTTCCTAGAGCAGTGATGGCGAACCGTGGCACCCCAGATTTTTTGGAACTACATTTCCCATGAAGCTCAACAACACTGCAGAGGGCATAAGCATAATGGGAAATGTAGTTACAAAACGTCTGGGGTACCAAGGTTCACCATCACTGTCCTAGAGGATCTGGCCTGGAGGCTCACAATACAAAGGCCAGCTGACACTGCAGGATCGCACTCAAGTACCCAGGGGACAGTGAGTAAAGGCCTGAGAGAGATCCTAGTGACTGTCCTTGTTAGCCCTTGAAGAGAGTGTCCCAGAGTTGCTGGCTCAGATCTGCTCATGCATTGGAGTTTCCTGATCTGTTTTCACCTACCACTAGTCTCAGGTTTTACCCCGAAGAGTCAGTTATAGTCAAAGAGTGTCCTCTTTTGTACTTTTGCACGATTATCCCAAGGCTTGCCCCACACCCTAACCAAGTTCAACCAGCATTAAACTACAAAAAGAAACGCACTGCCTCTCTTTTGAGTTGTGAGACTATAGAACTGTTGTGCGCCTGGTTGACGTGTAATGGAATGGAACCAGGAACAAAACTGCCGGCCCGGTTTGGTGTTTATGCTAAACCCATAAAAGTTTTACATCTGTTGATTTAGCTGTTTGCCTTGAAAATAGCATTAGGTGGAATGATCCTTTAAATTGAAAATAGATAATTGTTACAGCCTGGAAAACAAGGATTATACACTTCGATGAGTTTTTCCAATCTTCTCTAACTTCTAAAGGCCAGGTAACTTGGCAAGTCCCCTCTAAATCTTATCATATGATATAAGGCAATAGACAGACAGAATCATCTATAGGAATTGTATCATTCTCCAAACTCATAATTTTCTGTTAAAGCTTATAATAATAAAATATTCATTTCTGTCTCTGCGGATTTATTATTACTTTGATTGTCTAGAATGAACTAATGTTAATTCTATA
Source organism: Aquarana catesbeiana (assembly GCF_042186555.1). NCBI lineage: Eukaryota > Metazoa > Chordata > Amphibia > Anura > Ranidae > Aquarana > Aquarana catesbeiana. Next base: position 744,264,077 of record NC_133325.1, on the reverse strand, counting down.
CTGCTCCAGGGTCTTTTGGCTTAGGCATCAGATCTGTCAGTCAGATTTGGCATTGTAATCATTGTACTGCGCTGATAGCTTTTTTCTCTCTTTTTACATCGCTTTCAATCGCCCTAGCACAACATTGGCAAAGCAATAAATGAGCTAGTGATTAAAATATCTGATTGTCTCTGAACAATATCCACCGCAGAGTTTAAAAGAATTTTGCCATCAAGCTAAACACCTGTCTAAAAATCTTTTGATGGAAGCTGCCGCTATCTGCCCCACAAGCTACATTCTATTTCCAGAGCAGCGAAGGACCTGTCAGAGGACTGAGAGAGAGCCCTGCCGGCTAGTTTTCAGTTTGTGAGTCAGACAACGACAGTGTCAACACTGCTCAGACAGTTATTTAGTTGCATGACAACTCCAAATTAAAGAAAAACTATACTAAGAAAATAAGATGTACAGTAGTAGAAAATGCTAGTTGTCTGGCTGTCGTGTTGGTCCAGGGCTAGATTCTCATAGGCTGTGAAGGGGTGGTAAACACAATGGCTGATCTGCATCTTTACTGCCCCTCCCTTACCCTCTACCTACAAATTAACATGGCAGCTGCTCAGGTCTGTTCACATTACCATGATGCTTTGTGACAACTCAGCAGCATGTCATTTTTTAGCAGGTGGTGCTGCTTGCCAAACGCGCCCATTGAAGTCAATAGGAGTACACCGTAACCACATGCCAAACACTTGTTGTTGTGTGATAATCCTTTGGGATTTAAAAAAAAGTAGGCATTCAGGAGATGGTAGTATTGCTGCCTAAAAACTGCCATTCAAATGCAGATACCTTTTAAGGGAGGAGGGAGGGGGGGCGGCGAAGTCCGCTACGCGTGTGGAAGTGTCCCTCGTCCTGCTGGCTGGTCTCTTAGTTGAGATCGAATTCAAAGAGTGTTTACAGCAGGCATTAGAAACAGTAGGTATTGCCTATTCTTGGCACTTGGTGAGAAGAGTGAGCAGGAACTGAAGTGTGTAGGTAGTTGCAGTCTATTTTCTCCACTGCAGGTAGTGCTCATCCGCAGCAGCGATGCAGGTGGAGGGGGAAGTCGAAATGAACCTTGTTCCTCTATGATCTCCTCGGTCACTGAGAGGCAGCATCGGATTGGATGCTGGCATCCCAAATGACTTTGGTGACCATCTTGGGTTAGGCAGAGTTAATTTAAGACCCTGGCTCCCAGGTTTGGCACACATTTCTTGTGTGAATAGCATAGGGACAGGTCACCTGTCTGTCAGGGACAGTTATTAGCAGCAGGGACAGGTTCCAGTTGAGTAGGGAAAGTGCAGGGACATGCCATCCATCCTGGAAACCTCCCCACTTGGGTGTGGACTGGCCAGGCCACATTTCCCCCCCTCGAGAGAGATGCTGTTGGCACACCTGAGACCTACTGCTAAACTCATAGCTGTACATTCTGTGAGTGCGCCACTTGGGTTGTCTTCCCACCGGGTTAGTTATGCTTTGCTGAACTTTTCATTACAGTTCTGTTTCCTCAGCTGGATTCTGAGTGTTTCCTGCCCCCGCATCACGCTGCACCTCCCCACAAGTAGAACTAGGTGCAAAGAATGAACATGAGGCAGGAAGAAGTGCTGGGTGGATAGCCCATAAAAGCATGACAACCCCAGTATGATTGTCCTATCACCTGCCCCTCCTTTTCCCTTAGGCAGAAAAGCTAAAATAGGCAGGATTTGTAATTGGAGATTGGCAAAATTAAATTGTCCTTTTCCAAAAATGTTGACAAAAATCTGGAGGTTGCAATGATTTTTTTGCTATTTTGGCAACTGTCAACTGTGAAATTAGGTGTTTTGGTGGTCTTTAAAGATGCAATGGCCTTTAAATACCTCTTGAGGGTTAGGGAAGCCGCATTCAATTGTTTTTAACCTTGTGACAGGATGATACCATGTTACGGTGAAAAATTGCATTTAGACAGCAGTTTTGCAGGTGAAGAATTGCAGGCTTTGAAAACAGTTTGGTGCCACCTAGGGGTTTCTACCCATCCAGAGTGAGGGGTTCCAGGATGCATGTATCATACATCCTGGCTATTCTGTTTTCACTGACATTGGCAAATCCTGGTCTGAGTCCTAAAGCCAGGAGGCTTTGTTGAACTTTCAGTGGAATGAAGCCTCTAACCCTAGGTCCATGTTTTGTTGGCAACCAGTCCCGACAGATTGTACAGGTGGGCATAAACCCAAGCAAACAGCATAGGCACTCACATGAGTGTAGACAGGTGGGCCGCACACCCCATAAAGTGCAAAAAATTATACAAGAACCCCCTAACGGGGCTTTAAAGCAGCCAATGAAGTACAATATCAATAGTTGAAAAAATTCAGTTTTATTAGTACAAAAAATATAAATAGCATATTATAAAAATCGCTGAGTACTGACTATTCGAGTCAAGACATGAACTGAATATGACATACCATTACAGTAAACAAAGAATACAATTAAACCAAGTGCCAGGCACAATGCATTAAAGGGCCACCAAGGTTATCTTAAATGTTGGATTCTTAAAATAGGTGACAACAAATATTGCCTATAAATGAGGTCAATGCAGTACATATATGTGGAACAACAGGAGTTGTATACGTAAATCCTGACGCGTTTCGACCCTTCCCGGGTCTTCTTCAGAGGATGGTTGTCCACTGTGAAGAGGTCAACATGTGTCAAACATAGCATTAAATCCAACAGTACCAAACTTACATATGTGCACCATCTACTAAAGGTGCCTAGATCATATAATTACCTATTACAGGAATTCTGACGTTTTCGCGTTCAGTTTAAGCATTGTAGATTATTTTAGGTGGTACAATTTCTCCTCTGCTCCCCTGTCTCCCCCGCGTCGAACCAACTCCCAGGGGAGCGGGCGGTGGGCCAAATGTATCTTGCGAGGGATCACATCTGTCAGCCCCCTGTATGGGAGGGGGAAGGAAAGGAGGGGGCAACGAACAACCCGAAAAGCACCTGAATGGGTACACGTTAATGCTAGAAGTAGAAAAATATTAAGTGTTAAATACTAAAGAGCGAGGGGTAGGTTAGTTGATCCACACAGATTGGGAAATTCCCCAACTGTGGGGATCTATAGAAATGTTGATTAGTAAGTGCATGGGTGTGCAGAGGGCATTGCTAAGGAAAAGGGGAGAAAGGGGAGGAAAAGCTGAAAGGGAAGGGAGAAGGAAAAGGGAAAAAGGAAAGGGGGAAAAAGGAAAGGAAGGGAATGTGAGGGGAAGTGAAAGAAAAAAAAAAAAAAAAGGAAAAAAAATAACCCAAAAGTGTGTATGTGAAAATGAAGCAAGTGGAGAATAGCAAATGCCCTACTGCCAGTCAAACCCCATGTAACATAGAAAATATGTGTAAAAAGCAATAAGGTAAAGGTGCCGACAAACCACCAGTGAATGAACGGAGTGAAAAAAGGGGGGGGGAGGGGGGGGGGGGGAAGAGGGGAAGGAAAAGGCCAAACAGGTTAGATTACAGTGATAAAAGAGGGTGAATATGAGGGGAGGAGGGAAAAAGGGGAAAGAGGGAAGGGGAAAGAAGGGGGTGGGAGGAGAAGGAAGACCAGGGGAGGAAGGGGGGAAGGGAAAAGGGGGGAAAGGAAAGGACGGAAAAAGGGGGGTGCTGGGGGGGGAAGGGGAGGAAAGGGGCGGGGAAAAAAGGGAAAGTGGGGTGGGGGGTGATAGAGAGGAAAGTGATGTGGAAAGGTGGAAGAAGGGGATGTGTGTGGGGTGAAAGGAGGGTGTGTGACAGAGAAAGGAAGGGGGGGGGAAGGAAAATGTGTGGGGGCTAGTGAAAAGAAACCGTGTTGGGCAAACGTGTACAATACAATCATCAAACAGTGAAGGTGACACACGATGTGAAAATGCAAGGGTGGTGTCGGAACTAATTACCTAATTCAACGGAACTGAATAAAAGAACTGAAATGTTCTGGATACTGAAAAGTTAAGATATAGGGGGCAGGAGGCGGAGCCTAGCGGAGCAGACATGCATTGTTAGAGCTCCACACCGCTGAGGAGAGAAGAGAAGGACAAAGCGGAGCCTGCAGGCTCAAAAGGTATCCATTTGAACCTTTTTGCCCCAGGGAACAAACTGTGAAAGTTTGGGCAGGAAATATGGTACTGGGAGGAAACCGTGGCAGAAATAAAAATCACCTCACAAAGAGCTCACAGGCACTCACTGCAGCTGAAGCAGCTCCAGTCACCTCACAATATACAGCATCAGGGCGCTCTCACAGACAGAAAATGTCACAGCAGGACTCTCCATTTGAGTCAGATACAGAACAAATCCTCTCACACACTTCTCCACAAGCCTCCTCAGTATCCCCAGTAATATTATTACAATTTGAAAAGATGCTTCATAAGGCTTTAAAACAAACCTCAGACCAAATAACAAAAAGCCTAACCAAAGAAATAAGAGAGCTGGGAAACCGCACCGCAGCCTTAGAAATAAAAATGGATGAAATTGAAATTACAACCCAAGAAAATATAACAAAATTGGAACAATTAAAAAAAGAGAATTTAATACTTCAAACTAAGCTTGAAGATTACGAAAATAGAGCCAGACGTTCAAACTTGCGCATAAGGGGAATACCTGAAACTGTGACAGACCTGCAATCTACTATTACTGCTCTATTACAAGAACTAAAGCCAGATATCCCTATTGAACGTTTAGAACTGGACAGAGTACACAGAGCCCTCGCAGCCAAAAAGAAAGATGGACCCCCACGTGATATAATCACAAAATTTCATTATTACAGAACGAAAGAACAAATACTAATTGCTGCAAGAGAAAAAAAGGAACTTAATTTTTCTAGGACACAATTATCAAATTTTTGCTGACCTATCCCAACTTACTATTACTAAAAGACGATCCATGAAACCCCAACTAATGGAACTGCAACGCCACAACATTATGTATCAATGGGGCTTCCCCTTTTCAGTCAGATTTAACTACCAAGGTACAATTTACAGAAGCAGATCATCAGATGAACTACAACAAACCCTTTTAAAACTAAATCTGACAGAACCCACAAGCAGCAACACTCCCACACGCAGAAGAATGGCATCATCTTCACCTTCAGGCAGCACCCAGAAAATTTCAGAACAAAATGGGAATCATCTTTCTCACAAAAGAGGCCGTTATGCCACATCATCCATGGACCAAGAAGATTCAATGGACTGACATCCTAATTCCTGATATCTCTTCATTTATTATACTAAGAGATGGTTCTCTATAAAAAACCTATATCTATAACTGAATGTAACTGCATTCTGATAGTCACGCACTGTGTGGGATCATGTTACATTCCAGTTATATTTCTTATTACTTCTGATTCATATAGCCTTAGAATATATAAGTGAAATAAGGAAATTCTTGTTCAGTTATATATTATCAGGTAATAACAATAGATTTATTACTTTTTAGGACAAATATGTTCAATAATCCAGAAGTAATGGAAGCTTTTTCTTTCTTTTCTTAAAACAAATATATTATTACCTAACTAGTTCCTAGAATTATGTTTTTGTTTATTCTAATCTGAAGCAATACAACCTCAATTTTATAAGTTAACATATCTAAACAGTTACATATGAATAAAATATGTAATTGTTTACTCTAAAAGGGTTAAAATCCCAAAATAATTCAAACTATCTTCATCAATACCAAAGTTATTAACAGTACCTTTCTAACTGAATTATTTAGCCTAGGGCAAGACTAACCATATACAACCACCCTGGAATAAATAATTTCAACAAAAACTATATTCTGCACTCCAATTAATGAAACATCATTTTGATGTCTTTTGACATAGCACTTCTCTCCTGTAAGCGGAAGATCCGTGTACCCCCATTAGCCCTCCTCATTCTCCCAACCATATTATGTGGAAGTGTGACGAAGGCACTTATTCCCCTGAGAGAGATATTTATTCTCTTTCACGGGTAAATTGTGATTACTTGCAAAAAATAATTTATACAATGTATCATCTAATCTCATATGTTTTTTGTTTACTCTTTACTCCAGAATTCACTGGTTTCTTTTCTATCTATTCATCTCTTCAGTCCACACAGGTTGATCTGCGCAGTCAGCTCTGCATAACAAAAAGTAAGTCAAATCTATTTGATCTATTGCCATGGCACCACTGAATATACTTTCCCTGAATGTTCAGGGAATAAATGTCCCTCAAAAAAGGACCAAAGCCTTCCGTACTTTCCATAACAAGAAGGCTCACATAGTATGCCTCCAAGAAACACACTTCACCAAAGATTCTACTCCAAAATATATTTCTCCTTTTTATCAACAAATTTACACGGCTTCTGCCTGTACCAAGCAAAGGGGAACTCTAATTGCATTTCACCGATCCACACCATTCACCTTATCATCAGAAATTAAAGACCCAGAAGGTAGATACCTGATACTCATGGGTTATATAATGGATACAGCAATCACGGTGATTTCCTACTACGCTCCTAACAAACAACCTACACCATTCCTCTCACATATATTACAAGTGATTAATACACACAAAATAGGAACAGTGATAATGTGTGGGGATTCAAACCAGGTCCTCCTCCCATTTCTAGATAAATCACCTTTTACACCATCCAAAATAACCTCTAGATTACCTTTTTCTCAACTTCTTTCCAAATACAATCTGGTAGATTCATGGAGAGAAAGTAACCCAATGAAAAAGAAATTCACTTATTTCTCGCACCCTCTTCAAACCTTCACCAGAATAGATCATATTTTTCTAACAATAGGAATGATACCAGAAATTATTGCATCAGATATAATTCCGATTCCGTGGTCTGACCATAATGCAGTATACACTACTATAGCCTCAGCCATACCAAAAGCGCATGACCCAACGTGGTACTTACCGGACATAATGCTCAAACACCCACTACATCAGATGGCCATTGAACAAGCTTTAAAGGAATACATATCAATTAATAATACAACAGACATCTCCCCAATAACACTGTGGGAAGCTCATAAGCCTGTCTTGCGTGGTACAATACAAAGACAAATGGCACTATTTAAACGGGAACGCAAAAATCTAGCAAAAAAACTAGAACTCAATTTTAATGCAGCCTACATATCATTCCAAGATAATCCATCTCAGAGTACAAAATCTCATCTGGAAAAATCTAGATTGGAATACGATCTATTTCTCACTGAGTCAGTTGATAAATCCCTCAAACGCTCCAAACACAATTTCTACATGAATACAAACAAACCAGGTACATATTTGGCTCGGGCATTAAATTCAACTAAAAAATCTTTCAAACCAATACGTTTAAAATTATCAAAAAATGTTTACACTTGTAATCCAGTTAAAATAGTCCATAAATTTCACTCACATCTCGCAACTTTATACAAGACAAACAATGAATTTAATCCTACAGAAGCTGAATCCTTCTTCTCAAAAATAACCTTACCTGAGTTATCTCAGAATCAAAAAAGCAGTTTGGATGAGCCTATAACTATAGATGAAGTTGCTAACGCCATAAAATACCTAAAACTTAACAAAAGACCAGGCCCAGACGGCTACTCGGCTTTATACTATAAAACATTCTCAGAAATACTCTCTCCCATTCTCACTGAAACTTTTAACAAACTTCTAGATGGACATTCTTTTCGGCAAGAAACACTAATGGCAATTGATTGTATGATCCCAAAACCCCTTTCTGATGATACTTCCTGTGTGAATTATTGGCCTATCTCTCTGTTAAACCTCGATATTAAATTATTAGCAAAAATAATAGCAAAACACCTCAATAGCATTATAGGAAAATTAATACATAGAGATCAAGTAGGCTTCATGCCAAATAGACAGGCAGGCGATAATATACGCAGGGCAGTGTTATTGGCACATATTGCTAAAAAACGGAAAATCCCTTTATGTTTTCTATCTCTCGATATTAAGAGGGCATTTGACACAGTATCCTGGCAATATATGCAATATTCATTACAAAAATGGGGTTTTGGACCCCACTTTTTAACATGGATCAAAGCATTATATAATAAACCCAAAGCCTATATAAAATATGCTGGATACAAATCTGAAGCCTTTAATATCGAAAGAGGTACCCGACAGGGTTGCCCATTATCTCCCTTATTATTTGCCCTTATACTCGAACCCATGGCCCAATACATCAGAACAAACCAAACTATAACTGGCATTGAAGTAGGAGGTATTACACACAAATTATGTATATTTGCAGACGATATATTACTTTTTCTATCATCACCACAGGTCTCTGGTCCTAACTTAATACCAACTCTTGATGGATTTGCAGCCCTATTCGGCCTTATGATTAATCCTAAGAAATGCCTAGTGCTTAATATTTCACTCACAAACATGGAATTGATCCCGGCTAGGGCTGCACTCCCATTCACATGGGCAGAAAAATCAATCCCATATCTTGGAATTCATTTAACAGCATCTCATTCTGACTTATTCTCAACCAATTATCCTCCTGTATTAAGACAGATCACAAATCTAATAAAACAATGGTCACAACTTCCTTTATCCTGGATAGGGAAGATTAATGCAATCAAAATGACTATTCTACCCAAATTGCTTTATCTATTCAGAGTCCTCCCTATTCCAATTCCTTCCTATTTTTTGAGAATAGTACAAAAAAGAGCAACTTTGTTTATATGGGGCTCTTCTAAACCACGTATACCTATACACACACTACATCTTCCCAAAAATAAAGGAGGCCTGGGATACCCTAATTTTACTAACTACTACAGAGCAGCACATTTGGCCAGTCTGTCCAAATACCATGCAAAACAGGAAATCCCATTATGGGTATTTATAGAGGCTTCAGAAAATGACCCTCTATTAATATCAAATTTATTATGGCTTGATCCTAAAGACCGCTTTAAAATTCATAATCCCATAACTAAACACTTCTTATCTCTCTGGGATAAACTAAAAACCAAATATCAGTTACAATCTCCACACAATCCTCTCCTTTCTTTTATCAGAAATCCGGCCTTTTATCCGGCATGGATCTACCCAAATTCTTTTAAAGCTTGGACAACATCAGGCATTCAGACACTAAATGACTTCATAGCATCTAAATCATTCCTTTCATTCCCATCGCTTAGAGAAAAATATGATCTACCAAACTCTGAGATATTTAGATATCTCCAAATCAAAAATTTCTATACACCATTCCTAAAGGGGGATACACCATTATCCCAATTATCCATTTTTGAATCAATCTGTACAAAAGATCCATTTGCTAAAGGTACAATTTCATCACTTTATAATCAATTATATGGAGTAGCAAATCTTAATAGACCCTCTTACGTTCAGAGGTGGGAGGAGGACCTGGGACGAACTTTAGAAGACACGGACTGGTCTAACATATGGCTCACATCTAAGTCATCTTCACCCAACATCTTAGCACTGGAGACAAATTATAAAGTCCTAACTCGCTGGTACCTTGTACCCGCTAGAGTGGCAAAATATTCACCTAATACCTCAACTCTTTGTTTTCGAGGATGCCCAGAAATAGGCACATATTTACACATATGGTGGACGTGCCCAGTAATCCAAACCTTCTGGAAGGAAGTCTTCGTGATTGCATCTAAAATATTTAAAAAAATAATCCAACCAGATCCATATTTAACTTTACTTAATCTAAAACCGGAATGGTTAACACTCTCTCAATTCAAACTTATGATCCAACTAATAACGGCTGCAAAACAAACAGTGGCCAAGGCATGGAAATCTCCTACATTGGTACTAGCAGAAACAATTCACAGAATGAATAATACAATGTCCCATGCTAAGATGGTAGCCATCGATCAAAATCAGATTCCAAAATTTGAAAAACTTTGGCATCCTTGGATAAAACAACAGTTCCTGTCAAACTTCAATGACTCTGTCCTGTTGCCATGGTAACAGATTAAATGACTTACAGAGACACCCATTCTAAGGCTTCAAAGAGAACTAAAAAAAATAATAAACTGACGAGCGGGACAACCTTGTGGACCATACCTCTACCTTTCAACCCTTTTTCTTCTTTCTCTTTCCTTTTCTCCACCTTACGATTAAAGCTCATTATCAGAATTTATTTGACCTATATACACTCTACTTGTAAACAATATGTATAGTAGGTATAAATCATTTAAATACCTACAAAAGTAACTAAGGAAATGATATATATCTTTAATTTAGGTTTACGTGAACCCAATGTTTAATATTTGAAATTTCATGATATTTACCTATATAAACCCTACTGTAAAACAATGAGCTTACTTTATAGATCCTTGTAAACTTACTTTATGTATCTTTATAACATTGTATACTCAATAAACTTCTTTTGACAAGGAAAAGTTAAGATATAAATAAATCATGACAAGGTCAGCAATGATTTAAAAGAACCAAGTCGCTAAAGAAGTATCGCAATCATTCCGTATGTGCTTACCAGTATTATCTCTCAGTCTGTGTAGTCTGTCTCCAGATTGGGAAGAATCCAATAAATGTCCCCTGAGGTGTTCCCATATTTATAGGGAGTGCCAATTAGCTAATTCCCTTCAGGTGCCAGTATGCCTTGCGTCCTCCCTCCTCTCCCCCCATTGGGGGGAAGGGAGCAGCACAGCTGTGCACCCTGGTGTGATCCCCCCGGCGTTCCGGAAAGGAAGACACTTTCGGGCCTCCCCGTCGCTTCCGCCGCAACTGCGCAGGCGCCGCTACGTCACGCACCCGAGGGCGCACGCGCGTGAGTGCGGCGTCCGGAAGGGATCCGGGACGCCGCTGGCAGGGAGAGAAGCGTCACACTCAGGTGAGGCCACCTAGTGGGCGCATTTAGGAGACGCAGGGCCCAAGCGTCTCCTCTCTCACCCTGCCAGGAAGATACAAAGGTGCACCCCCGCCCCCAGAGGAGAAATACTGGCGCTAGGGGGGCAGCGGGGAGCATAGAGCCATACCGCCCGAAATATGCTGTTATGCAGAAATGATAGTGGTAATAATGAGACATGGCACAAACCTTTAACGTAACCTATTCAATGGTGCTACACATGTGGTCTGTATGCCGTGGATTGACTGCTGGCTGGCCATATTAAATGCTTCGAACTCTGCGTGGCATTGTATTCTTTGACATAGTTGCACAGTTGTAAGGACAATATTCTTTTACAACCTGCGCAATCAAAAAGGTACATATACAAAAAGAAAAGTTACATAATACCAAGTATTAACGCAATAAGGAACTCCGAACTGTTTAAAGACTAGATTTCACCTAGGGGTAGAACAATACGAAGCACATGGTCCATTTAATTAAATCCAATAACATACACATAAATATGCATCTCATACATATAGACGTAGTGAGAACAATAATAATGATAACTTTAGTGATTGTGCGTGGGGAAAACCAGGCAGCAGTAAACCCAGAGCTAGAAACGCTAATGGAAAAAATGTGTTGAGAAAAATTCGTTAAGGTCAGCATGTAGGGCCTTACGAGACGTAACCCTCCTTTATCAAGAAAACAACACAGTGGATTTAATAGATCAAATCGATCTGGACGCCTTACTGCAGGAGGTGGACAAATCGACCCCAAATCCCCTTATGATGTTTAAAAAGGCCTCTACTACATTCCCTTCTTCAAGTATTAACCCCAACGTAGCAGTATTTTTAAGGCAAACCATCCGTGATATATGTAAACTATCACAAACTCAATCTAAACCGGCTAATCTTTCTGATGATGAAAACGCAGCCCTTCAAAGCCTCATAAAAAATACCACAATTGTGATAAAACCCTCAGACAAGGGGGGCAACGTAGTCATCATGAATAATGACGACTATGTTTCAATGTGTCTGGACATATTAAAAAACAAAGAATGGTACAAAGTAATTTCAGCCCTCAATATTAATCAATATAATTCCAGCTTTTACAACATGATCGATCGTGCATTCCACAGAGGGGAAATTACTAAAAATATCTATGAATTTATTAGAACTCCACACCCCAAGGTAGCTACGTTCTATAGTCTACCCAAGATACATAAAAATCCGACGAAACCCACAGGCCGCCCCATTGTCTCTGGCAATGGAGCCATATCCGAAAATCTAAGCCGTGTCATAGATGCACATCTGCAACCCCTTGTTCTGGCCTTGCCCTCCTTTGTCAAGGACACAATACAATTTCTACAACTCATTAGCGATTTTAGGCTACCCGAGAATGCGATTTTAGTGACCATAGATGTCGAGGCGTTATACAGCAGCATCCCCCATTCCAAGGGTTTGGCTGCTGTGCAAGGGGCCTTGCAACAGTATTCTCAATATGACCCGGCTTTGGTTAGGTTCATTTTGAATGGGCTATACTATATACTGCATCATAACCATTTTTGCTTTGACAACTCCCACTACCTCCAGGTACAGGGTGTGGCTATGGGGACCTGTTGTGCCCCCTCTTACGCCAACCTGTACCTGGGGGAGTGGGAGAAGTCCCTCCTGGATGACGAGGACCTTGTCGAGTACACCAGCCATATAACCAAATGGCTGAGGTATATCGACGACGTCTTCGTCGTCTGGGAGGGATCCGAGACCAAACTATTCTAATTTTTCAATAAAATCAATGTGAACGATCGTAATTTGAAGTTCACGATGACCCATGACCTCCACAGCGTCACCTTTCTAGATGTCTCCGTTTCGATCACTGCGAAAGGACACCTTTCCAGCACTTTGTTTCGCAAGACAACTGCTGGGAATACGGTCCTTCATTTTGATAGCTTTCATCCAATCCCATTGAAGAACTCGATCCCCTATGGACAGTATTTGCGCCTTTGGTGCAACTGTTCCAGTGACGCTTTGTTTATAAAAGAAGCAGACGGGCTCCAAAATCGACTGTTAGCAAGGGGCTACAGTAGATCTTGCCTTAAAAAAGCTTATAATCAGGCTATAGGACACTCCAGATCCCAGTTACTCTTCAAACCCAAACCTTCCCGAAGCTCTGAATGCAACCTCACCCGGATTATCATGCGCTACTTCCGACAACATCAGGCTATTAGAAAGATCATAGAGCGATATTGGAGCATCCTCACAGATGACCCCAAGCTGCGTGGATTTGTTCAAGACAAACCCACCATAACGTACAAAAGAGCTATGTCACTACATGACAAGCTCGTTCATAGTGAATACACCAACGATAATAAGAGATTCAAGCACTGTTCCGCAGTGGGCTCCTTCCCCTGTGGACACTGCTCATATTGTTCACTCATCAAACAGGATAAAATCTTTGTTTTGCCCAATGGCAACACATTCACACCTAAACAGTTTGTGAATTGCCGCACTCGCGGAATAGTCTATTTGATGGAATGTGAATGCGGTGCATACTATGTGGGAAAAACCAGGCAGGAATTCTGGAAACGCATTTCTCAACATGTTTACAGCATAGAGGTGGGGAACCCGTACCTCCCGATTGGGAGGCACATAATTGTTACACACAATTATAGAGTTCCCAGAGTAACTTTTGTGGCCCTTCATAAAATAAACATCCCCAACAGAGGTGGCGACTGGAATAAGTCTCTGCTGCAAAAAGAGCAGAGATGGATATTCCAGTTACAGGCCACCTCTCCACCAGGTTTAAATGAATCAATTTCGTTCGCCCCCTTCCTGCAGGGGTTCTCATCGGGGAAGACACAATGACTTCCCCTCTTTCCCCTCCCCTCCCCCCCTCCTCCCTTTCTTCCCCCCCCCTTTCCCCGCCCCCTTTTTTTCCCCTCTCTCCATGCTGATCTTAACGAATTTTTCTCAACACATTTTTTCCATTAGCGTTTCTAGCTCTGGGTTTACTGCTGCCTGGTTTTCCCCACGCACAATCACTAAAGTTATCATTATTATTGTTCTCACTACGTCTATATGTATGAGATGCATATTTATGTGTATGTTATTGGATTTAATTAAATGGACCATGTGCTTCGTATTGTTCTACCCCTAGGGAAATCTAGTCTTTAAACAGTTCGGAGTTCCTTATTGCGTTAATACTTGGTATTATGTAACTTTTCTTTTTGTATATGTACCTTTTTGATTGCGCAGGTTGTAAAAGAATATTGTCCTTACAACTGTGCAACTATGTCAAAGAATACAATGCCATGCAGAGTACGAAGCATTTAATATGGCCAGCCAGCAGTCAATCCACGGCATACAGACCACATGTGTAGCACCATTGAATAGGTTACGTTAAAGGTTTGTGCCATGTCTCATTATTACCACTATCATTTCTGCATAACAGGGCGGTATGGCTCTATGCTCCCCGCTGCCCCCCCTAGCGCCGGTATTTCTCCTCTGGGGGCGGGGGTGCACCTTTGTATCTTCCTGGCAGGGTGAGAGAGGAGACGCTTGGGCCCTACGTCTCCTAAATGCGCCCACTAGGTGGCCTCACCTGAGTGTGACGCTTCTCTCCCTGCCATCGGCGTCCCGGATCCCTTCCGGACGCCACACTCACGCGCGCGCGCCCTCGGGCGCGTGCGCGTGACGTAGCGGCGCCTGCGCAGTTGCGGCGGAAGCGACGGGGACGCCAGAAGGTGTCTTCCTTTCCGGAACGCCGGGGGGATCACACCAGGGTGCACAGCTGTGCTGCTCCCTTCCCCCCAATGGGGGGAGAGGAGGGAGGACGCAAGGCATACTGGCACCTGAAGGGAGTTAGCCAATTGGCACTCCCTATAAATATGGGAACACCTCAGGGGACATTTATTGGATTCTTCCCAATCTGGAGACAGACTACACAGACTGAGAGATAATACTGGTAAGCACATACGGAATGATTGCGATACTTCTTTAGCGACTTGGTTCTTTTAAATCATTGCTGACCTTGTCATGATTTATTTACATCTTAACTTTTCAGTATCCAGAACATTTCAGTTCTTTTATTCAGTTCCGTTGAATTAGGTAATTAGTTCCGACACCACCCTTGCATTTTCACATCGTGTGTCACCTTCACTGTTTGATGATTGTATTGTACACGTTTGCCCAAAACGGTTTCTTTTCACTAGCCCCCACACATTTTCCTCCCCCCCCCTTCCTTTCTCTGTCACACACCCTCCTTTCACCCCACACACATCCCCTTCTTCCACCTTTCCACATCACTTTCCCCTCTATCACTCCCCACCCCACTTTCCCTTTTTTCCCCGCCCCTTTCCTTCCCTCCCCCCCCAGCACCCCCCTTTTTCCGTCCTTTCCTTTCCCCCCCTTTTCCCTTCCCCTTCCCCCCTTCCTACCCTGGTCTTCCTTCTCCTCCCACCCCCTTCTTTCCCCTTCCCTCTTTCCCCTTTTTCCCTCCTCCCCTCATATTCACCCCCTTTTATCACTGTAATCTAATCTGTTTGGCCTTTTCCTTCCCCTCTTTCCCTCTCCCCCCCCCCCCTTTTTTCACTCCGTTCATTCACTGGTGGTTTGTCGGCACCTTTACCTTATTGCTTTTTACACATATTTTCTATGTTACATGGGGTTTGACTGGCAGTAGGGCATTTGCTATTCTCCACTTGCTTCATTTTCACATACACACTTTTGGGTTATTTTTTTTCTTTTTTTTTTTTTTTTTTCTTTCACTTCCCCTCACATTCCCTTCCTTTCCTTTTTCCCCCTTTCCTTTTTCCCTTTTCCTTCTCCCTTCCCTTTCAGCTTTTCCTCCCCTTTCTCCCCTTTTCCTTAGCAATGCCCTCTGCACACCCATGCACTTACTAATCAACATTTCTATAGATCCCCACAGTTGGGGAATTTCCCAATCTGTGTGGATCAACTAACCTACCCCTCGCTCTTTAGTATTTAACACTTAATATTTTTCTACTTCTAGCATTAACGTGTACCCATTCAGGTGCTTTTCGGGTTGTTCGTTGCCCCCTCCTTTCCTTCCCCCTCCTACACGGGGGGCTGACAGATGTGATCCCTCGCAAGATACATTTGGCCCACCGCCCGCTCCCCTGGGAGTTGGTTCGACGCGGGGGAGACAGGGGAGCAGAGGAGAAATTGTACCACCTAAAATAATCTACAATGCTTAAACTGAACGCGAAAACGTCAGAATTCCTGTAATAGGTAATTATATGATCTAGGCACCTTTAGTAGATGGTGCACATATGTAAGTTTGGTACTGTTGGATTTAATGCTATGTTTGACACATGTTGACCTCTTCACAGTGGACAACCATCCTCTGAAGAAGACCCGGGAAGGGTCGAAACGTGTCAGGATTTACGTATACAACTCCTGTTGTTCCACATATATGTACTGCATTGACCTCATTTATAGGCAATATTTGTTGTCACCTATTTTAAGAATCCAACATTTAAGATAACCTTGGTTGCCCTTTAATGCATTGTGCCTGGCACTTGGTTTAATTGTATTCTTTGTTTACTGTAATGGTATGTCATATTCAGTTCATGTCTTGACTCGAATAGTCAGTACTCATTCTCAGCGATTTTTATAATATGCTATTTATATTTTTTGTACTAATAAAACTGAATTTTTTCAACTATTGATATTGTCATTGGCTGCTTTAAAGCCCCGTTAGGGGGTTCTTGTATAATTTGGTGGGCATAAACCCTTTTGACTTTTTGACCTTTTTTGAAAGCTAAAAAGTGGAAATATTTGTTTATGGCAGAATGATACTTAACAACCCCTGCATGGGTAACACTTTGTGTGATATTTGGAACTTCGTTCTAAATAAAAGTGGGCAAAAAAGACCTAAAACAAAGATTTTGATAAGTGGGCTGCATTCTTAAAGCCACAGTGGCTAAGTGGTTGGCATTTCTGCCTAGCAGCATTAGGGTCATCGGTTTGAATCCCAACCATGGCACTACCTGCCAGGAGTTTGCATGTTCTCCCTGTGCCTGCGTGGGTCTCCTCAGGGCACTCCAGTTTCTTCCCACACTACAAAGACATGCTGATAGGTTAATTGGCTCCTGTCTAAATTGGCCCTAGTGTATGTATGAATGTGAGTTAGGGACCTTAGTTTGTAAGCTTTTTGAAGGCAAGGACTGATGTGAATGTACAATATATATATGTAAAGTGCTGCTATATAAGTAACTGTAATAAATAAACTACACTAGAAATAATTCCCACAACCTTTCAAAAAAAAAGTATATGAAAAAAAGAAAAAACACAAATACAGAAAACACAATATGAAATCACCCTACCCTCCTCACAAAAACATTTTTTTTTTAGTTTATATATTTTTTTTATTTTCAAGAAAATTCCACTCTACTCAGCCCTATGGTAATCGTTGTTGCACTCATCATTGGTGAGGTGACGTTCCCAGAACACCACATTTCCAGCATTAGGACTAATGTGGGTTGGGCTGCAGGGCCGCCATCAGGGGGGACAGTCCATACACATGTAGGGGACCCAGGCCTCCCAAGGGGCCTGGGCCCCAACCAGGTCTGTGGGCGGCGAGGGAGCAGAGCAGTGAACAGCGGTGTCCTTGGGTACAGGCAGGATAATAGCTCCTTGCTCATTTTCACACGGCAAGCAGGCGGCAGCTAGCACCAAGGGCCCAGGAGGGAGAAGACCATTATCGCCTCCCTAAGAAGCAAGCAGCAGCGGGTGCAGCATACCCGGCTCCCCCCAGAGCCTGGATTCCTCCAACCTCCTCTCCTCTCCTGGCTCCATTCACAGTGACGGCGGCCCAGAGGATTAGGACTGGTGGAAGGCGCAGGCAGCCAGGGATCCACTGAGAGGAGCAGAGCACCCTTATTGTCACCCAGAAGGAGAATGAGCCCTGCCCCGCTGCTGGCCATCATGAGCGACATGGAAGGTACCGGACATCACACATAGTCACCTACCCACAGATAAAGACTGGGACAGGGGGGCACAGGAGGGACTGCAGATAGGGACAGGGTGGAGGGTCTCTCTCATCCTCCTTCCCACCCCTCTCACCCTCCCCCTCTAAACCTCCCCTCTCTCACCTCCCTTCTCTCTCTCACTCCCCTCATTCTCTCTCTCACACCCCTCTCACCCCCTCTCTTTCTTCCTCTCTCTCTCACCCCCTCTCTCTTTTACCTCCCTCACTCCCCTCTCTCTTACCTCTTCTCTCCCTCACCCCCTCTCTCTCTCATCCCCCTCTCTCTCTCACCCCCTCTCTCCCTCACCCCTCTCTCTCCCCCTCTCTTTCACCCCCCTCTCTCTCACTCTTCACCCCCTCTATCTCTTACCTTCCTCTCTCTCACCCCTCCCTCTCTCACCCTCTCTCTCTCTATCACACACCCATTCTCCCTTACACCCCCTCTCTCTCTCACACCCCTCTCTCTTTCTCTCACACCCTCTCTCTTGCCCTCCTCTCTCTCTCTCACCCCCCTTTCACCCCCTCCCACCCCTCTCTCTTACCACCCTCTCTCACTCTCTCTCTCTCTCTTTCTCACCCCTCTCTCTCCCTCACCCCCTCTTTTATCCCCCCTCTCTCACACCCCTTCTCTCTCACCCCCATCTCTTTCCCTCTCACTCCCCCCTCTCTCTCTTACATCCTCTTTCTCCCTCTTCTCTCCCCTCTCTCTCTCTCTCTTTTTACCCTACCTCTCACCCCCATCCCTCTCTCTTTCCCTGTCTCCCCCCCCCATAAAGGACATGGTATGGGGGATGGGACTAGAGAAAGAGGAAGACATGGCATGGAGGAGATGGGACTGGAGAAGGAGGAGGACATGAAATGGAGGAGGACATGTTATGAAGTATATGGGACGGAGAAGAAGGAGGAGAAAATGGTATGGAGGAGATGGGACTGAAGGAGGTGGAGGACATGGGATGGAGGAGATGGTGCTGGAGGAGAGGGAGGACATGGAATGGAGGAGATGGGACTGAAGGAGTGAGACATAGGATGGAGGAGGAGGAGGACATGGAATGGATGAGATGGCACTGGAGGAGGAGGACATGGGATGGGGGAGATGAGACTGGAAGAGAAGGACATGGGATGGGGGAGATGGGACTTGAGGAGGAGGACATGGGATGGAGAAGGAAGAGGACTTGCGATGAAGGAGATGGGACTGGAGGAGGAGGGCATGGGATGGAGAAGAAGTACATGGGATTGAGGAGATCGGACTTGTATGAGGAGGAGTACGTGGGGTGGAGGTGATGGGTTTGGAGGAGAAGATGGGATTGGAGGAGAAGATGGGACTGGAGAAGGAGATGGGACTAGATGAGGAGGAAGAGGGCATAGTATGAAGGATATATTAAGTTGTAAGAGTGTTAAAATAAAAGTGGGTGCACTGAAGGACTCGGTGGGACGGCCACTAGGCACATTCAGTGGGATGGCCAGTGGGCAGGCCAAAATTTCTGATGGCTGCCCTGTTGGGCTGGCACATTATATCTATGTCTGGATGAAAAATAGAAGTCCAAAAGAACCATACAGAGTGTTTGCTTGTCTGCCATTAAAACTTTTGTATTTGCTTTCTAGATTTATTTCCTACATAAAGATTTTTTTTAGCTGTACATTGATGACTTGCCTCTGTCATGGAATAAATATAAGGCATTCCAGGGAAATGACTGCAGATATTCTTGTCTGCACAGCTTGGATGAAAAAAACTGTAATACATTTGTTCTTATTGAATGTTTCTCCTGTTATTGAGCAAAATGCAGCATTTACAAGTATAATAGGACTTACTGTAAATGAAAAGCAACTATTGAAAAAAAGGACCTAGAAAGAAAATAATCAACAGGAGCAAAACTGTAGATCTTGGTGGGATTGAAAATGTTTTTTTTTTTCATAATAGGATAAAACTTCAGTAAATGCTTGCAATCAAAGTGAAAATCCATTACCACCACAGGGGTTCAAAACTACCGTGCACTATTTTACATTTGAGGTTTCATTAGACTTTCTTCATGGAATGGAGAAAATGTGCTCTTTTGAACTCAAAAGTTAACCTGACAATTGCATGACTCTTATGATCTACTGTTAGCCAGCAGCAGCTGGAAAATGTGGCAAATCAAGGAACTGCATGGGTTGAGTCCTGAAATCTATCAACTGACAGAATTGACTGCTACTTGAAGTGTTATTTATAGGGTATCCCACAGAAAATAACTTTTTGTTATACAGCAGTTCACTAAATAGATCAGTCAGCAGATTTCAATTTAGTCTAGTAATGTCTAGAGAAGGCTTTCTTAATCAGGATTCCTTCAGAGGTTGCTAGGGGTTTCTTAAAGTAGAACTATAGGCAAAACGTTTTTCTCACATTGGATTAGCATAAGGGAGGCTTATAACCCCTGCCAGATTTTTTTACTATCTGTGTCCCATTGGGGAGATTTACCTTTACCTTCTATCCCACTGCCAAAACAAGAAGTGAGCGGAAATCCGTGCAAATTAAGGGAATCCCCTGCCAACCCACCACCCAGGTCCCCAGAACTAGTTTCCCCATTGGAAGATTTCCCCTCTATTACTTATGGGGACAACTTAAAATTTGTGATTTTCTTTTTTTTTCACTTTCAAAAATGGTAAACAGGACAAACAGAGAGGTTCAATCTCCCCAACGGGGACACAGACAACATTAAAAACCTAATAGGTGATCTAATCCATCCCCATTCAACCCAAAACCAAGTTTCACCTTTAGTTTTGCTTTAGAACGTTTAGACAGTGTGGAAAATTGTTCTCCACCCTCAAATGACCACCAATGTAAGGGGGCAATTTCCCATGGACATCCAACATAACTGGTCACTTATACACTGATCACCAACGTAAAGGTCCTTTTCTTCTTGACCACCAATGTAACAGGCTCTTTTCCACTGACAGCAAGTGTAAGGAGTCACTACAGTTTTCACAGTTTCTTTTCTGGTCATTATTATTTGTTTAATTGAATTCTTATTGCCGTATGGAGAAGGGGAGTGTTGTAAAATAATACATGCCGAGTGTCAAATACTGTAGCAGTGCCATTTTCTTTATGTTTCTATTTCAAATATTCTAAAGCTTACTGATCATGGTAATGTACTGTGACCTGTAGATATAATTCTTTAATAGCAGGGATTCCTTGAGACCTCAAAAAATTTCAAGAGTTCCCCTGGGGTGAAAGAATGTGAAAGGCTGTAATGTATCTTTTAGTTTTGGCTGTAGCTATTGAGAATAATTTTCTGCAGTGTCCAGGCTCA
The DNA here is from genome assembly GCF_042186555.1 of Aquarana catesbeiana. NCBI lineage: Eukaryota > Metazoa > Chordata > Amphibia > Anura > Ranidae > Aquarana > Aquarana catesbeiana. The sequence goes on along the minus strand of NC_133325.1, from coordinate 744,242,986 downwards.
TTGTAGTATTGTGAATTCCCGATTATATGCAGTTTTCTGTTATCAGTCAAATTTTAATAAAACATGCCAAATTCATTGGTTTACCACTGATTATTGCTCTGGAATGGCAACATGGTGTTAAACAGTCAGAGGCAGAAAGTCTATTCCCACTACGGGCTGACTTTGGACTTGATAGTAGCTTCACAAAACATCCCTGTTCATTCCTTGTTTAATTTGTATATTGGGGTAAGAACAAGGTACAAGATAATGCAAACATTACATCAAAATACAACAGTCTTCAGTAAAGTATGATAGCAGCCATCGGGGTACACTGGAATGATGTTCGTAGAATGTAGTTCTCAGGTGCAAGACATAGAAGAATTAAAAAAGATAACATCTCGAAGATATAGGATCAACCACATGAGACTGGTATACATATAACAAATAGTTAAAACCAACTAGTAGTGTTATGGTAGAGGAAATTCAAATATTACAGTAGCATGCCTGTGCATGTAAAGGTCATTGACCCTGGTGGCCCTTTGAACAAGAAGAAGAGAGTACTGAGAAGAATAAGAATAGCTTGGGAACGAAAGTAAAGTAGAGAAAAGAAAAGGGAGGTAAAGAGGGGGGGTAGAAAAGGAGGGGGTCTAGGATAATGGGGTAAAAGAGAAAAGCAGGAGTAGGGAACCACAGGAGGCTGCTGGAAAAAGAAGGCCTCAATATCCAAATAAATAGTGTTGCATATTTTGGGAAGCAATAAAGACTCGGTAATGGGTCACCCAGGGAATCCCTGTTCATTCCTATGAGTGAGCTGTACTTCAATACTTCAATTCAACTACCTATAAAAACAGAAGCTGGTAGGGATGGTGTCACTGAAAGGCTCTACTGTACCAGACTGTTCTGCTCAAGGAAGATCGCTGTAACAGGGAGGAAGGCGAGAATTTTATGGGAGGCTCTAGTTAGGTTGGAAATTGATTAGAGGGACAAGTTCACTAAACGTGAACTCATCCTTTAAAACCCAATTCCAGTTCCACAAGAGAAAGTGAGTGGAAATCTCTCAGACAAATTTCACCAAAACATGTGTCGCCTTTAGAAGAATTCACCTTAATTCCTGTGCTGAAGAAAACTGTATAATGCTAGATTTCCTACCATTTTGTGTTTCCGTGATGATGGCTCTTCCATCATTGCTCAGAAGCTGCCATCAAGTTTTTGCTTCATGGAATGATTTCAGTACTGGCTCCACTATAGATCTGTGAAGTCACTGTTTTCTCTGACTGCATTCAAGTTTTATCCTCTTTTGAGCTCCGACGAAAGGGACGTGATTTTGCCCCCGAAACACGTTGGCTGTTTTATATGACTTTTTTTATAACAAGAATTAAAATTAGCTTGGACTTTTTCATTTGATTTTTGTCTGATGCTGCTTTTGGTAATTTTAAGGTTTCAGCTACTGCTGGGTGCTCACCAAGGGAAGCCTTGCTGTGTGGAAGCCACATTGCCATAGCAATAAAGCTTGTTTGAATTTTTCCTTTATCTGACAAATGCAAGTATAAGCATTCCTAGTGCTTTTTGTATCAATAAAAAATGGACAGGCATTTTAACACTTCCCCCGTTTCATTCAAGAAAAAAAAATGAACGTTTGACTATAAATACATGTTAATGAGGTTTTGAATATGTTTGGTGGTTGCGAAGTAACAGACAGTTTGTATTTTGTACACCGATGATGAGTTCTCACATATGCAACCTAAATGTGAAGTAAAACCTCCCCCAAATTGTGGCACTAAATAAAACAAAGGTCACTCATCCAGCATTTTCATCACTCTGAACACGTACAGTCATTTATTCCTGTCCATTTATGGCTTCCTTTGATTCTGTTTCCATACTGTAATTTATGGCTGACAGAGAAAGACGGACCTATTTACTTGGGGAAGGTAGAAAAGATTAAAGTTTTCAAGCCATATGGTGCGTCTTTCAACACGTGACCCATTAAGGGTAATACCGTTAAAAGTCATGTCATCAGCTGTATTTATACAATGTGTCTGCATTCCATCCCATCTGAGCTGCTATGCAGGGGCTCATTGAGTGTATCCTTTCCACCATGTCAGGTAAGCTGATCCAGCTTTCAAGAAATGAAAATAGAAACTTGATCGGGTGACAGGAATCTTGGAGCATCATTAGGCTGAAGACACATATCTCACACGTCACTGCAGCCAAAAAATAATAATGCTGTAATGTACAGTGCGCACAGATATATAGACTGTGTACAGGACACCAGGGATGGGTCCTGGCTGCTAGATATGTATCACCATTATTTGGGTTATGATCCCTTTAAGGGGAATGATAGTGAGCATTTTTTTTAGCACTTGGGATTAAACTGACCTGCGAGATAGGCTGAGTCGGTCTGCTGAGACACTGCTGGGCTATTGTGAAGCTTTCTGGAGCCATGGAGTGGGGGCATTAAAATTTTGTGGTGGGACAGTGTACACTGGTGGTGAGCCAAAGCTTTGTTTTATACCAGAGGTTATGGACTTTTTTGTTTATTGTATGCTAAAATTAAGCTGCTTTGTTTGCTTTGTTGGATAAATAAAAACTGCCAAAGACATAACTGACTAGTGATGCGGACCCACAATATCATAACTGATTGAGATGAACAAGTCTGCATGGGTTTGTTCCCAAACAGTGAATCTTGCTTGACGTTTTCAAACTCTGCTCCAGACCTCTTTTGAAGCCTATGGGTCATCAAATCTTGTTAATAAAGAATAAGTTCATCTTTCCTCCAATAAAAGGTAAACTAACTTAGCATATCCTGGCCACCCCTCCAGACCTTGTTGCACATAGCAGCCATGATGCCTAGTGATATTGGTGTACCTGTGCATACATTGTACCACGTAGTGAGTATAATGCTCATAATGGCAAGTGCTCATTGGTCAGTGTGACCATGTGATCATGCTGACTAATAAGAAACTGTGACACCTTACTGAAATCCGTGTTAATTTCGTCAACAAAATTATTTTCACCATCATTTTCGTCAGCTGCATGTTTTCAGTAAAGAAAACTAAACGAAAATAAAGTTTGAATTAAGTCAATTGACAAAAACTATCACAAAAAACAATTCCAATCTTTGTCAACGAACGAAAACGGAACAAATATGTGAGGGAGGGATATTTACCCACCTGATCTTCGGCTTTCCTTGGAGCTCTGCCTGTCTGTGAAAGCCCCAGCCCTCTGATAAGGCTGCCACTGTCTGCCGGCTGCCAGGGAATTCTGAAACCGTGCCCTGCAAACCACGTGGTGAGTGTTTCCCCTCCCAGCAAATTAGCAGTGCTTAGCAATGTGTAAAATAACAGCCTCCCAAGACCATCCAGTTCTCTGCCCTCTGTACTCCTTCACTGCCATTTACTTCCCCATCCCCACTACATGTTTTTAGATTTTTACTCCAGGTGTATATAATGAGTTTGGAAATTCTGGAAAAATGCCTAAATAATGCATTACAATTTAACTAAACCCTTTCGATTTTAGTCGACTAAAATGTAGTAGAGATTTTAGTTGACTAAAATACAACTAAAACTAAAACAATTCAAAAGACTAAAACTAAAATGGCATTTTAGTCAAAAGATTATGACTAAAACTAAATAGAAATTTGAAATCAAAATTAACACTGACTAAAAGAAGAAGGCTCAGATGCACATTTCATCAGCCAGCATGGTCACGTGGCTGCACTGACCAATGGGCGCTTGCCATTATGAGCATTGTGATGGTTACTCACTCTTATTTAATAAAAGCTGCAGATTTAACCCCTTCGCACCTAAGGGTAAAACAAATCTTAATGCCTGAGCACAATTTTGCAACTTTGACATGTGTTAGTAAACTGTACATATCATCACAACTACTTTGTGCATCCAGGTGGATTATACTGCGTTTTTTTCCAGGACAAATTGGGCCTTTGTTAGGTGGTAAATGGTAATGGATATCTCTTGATTTTTTTTTATTATTTATCAAAGGAAAACTGGCCCAAAATAGTAAAAAAAAAATATATTTTTACATTTAGCTGCATATTTCTTGCCAATACCATAACCTTTCACCATAGAATAACCCAAATTAAATTACATTATCCTGCTCTGGACGATAGCAGTATATATATATGTGTTCTGACTGATCTAAGGAAGGGCGCGAGCATATCAGTCCGAAACGTAATCTTTGTCTGAACAGATGATTGTAACGATTTTGTCTGGAATGACTCTACTTGCTTTGTAATCTTTTTTCAAAGATTTGATGGAATAAAGCAACACATTTTTAAGTGCAGCAACCTGTAGAACGTTATTCTTATATATATATACACATACATGTATGTATATTACCTAAAACACACTGACACTAACTGACACTGATACTAATTTAAAAAAATACTGTCCAAAAAATAAATAGACCCTGACCTTTAACCCTAACACTAACCTTGGCACTGACCTAGATCAAACCTTGATCTAGGTATTTTTTTGTATTTTTTTTCATTCATTTCATTATTATTTTTTTTTACTCTGCAAGGAGAGAGAGAGATACAATGTATCTCCCTCCTCCATTCACAGAGAAAAAACAGGGGGGGCAGGCTTCACAGTGACTAATCACTGTGATAACCAATTAGACACTGCCATAACTATCAGGTGACCCAGAATCGGGGGTTCGGGGCTCTCCGTGAGACTCCAGTCTCTATGCTGGGAGCACACCATCACAAAGGGAAATTCTCAAAATATGCACCCCCCCAACGGAAAAAAGTGCAGTCCAGTGGGTAAGCATATTTGTGTGAGGTCGGCGCGAGGGTGTTAAACATTGAACACTAGCTTTTAAAATGACATTAATGTGTTAAGGCTTATATGAGGTTTTAGTGATTGGATTTAGGCTTTTAATCGAAAACTTTACTAGGATTGGACTAGTGGATAGTGCAATAAATGTTGCCAATTGCTGTGAAATATACAGTATTGACACTATATTATCAATTTATTAGACTGTGATTATTTTATGCAATGGAACAAATATTTCCATATCTTCTTCCCTGAATAATAATGTTCAATATATGGTAAATGGGAGTAATCATTTTTGTTTGGTATTAATATATCCCACCCTTTCTTTGTCTCCAACAGTAAGGATTGCATTCAATGAAAAACAGGCTGTTGATACCCAGGAGAGTTCAAAAACTCTCCACCACGTTTCATCTACAAGTCCCACCCTTACGAAGAGGAGAGGAAATATTTGGCCTATACTGAAGCATTCCTCAAATCACAAAGTATCTCACACCATTTTCTTTGCAAAGATATGTTTACTTAAGTAATTCTCACACCAGTCTGGGAAAAGATCTGATCTTTCTGAGTGTAATAAATTAAATAATTTCAAACAGCAACTCAATTCAAGAGAATGCGTTTTGGTTTTCAATCAAGTTCACTGGGGCACAGTAACCATCTGCTTTCAAAGGATACTTCAACTTTCTATGGAGTCATGAAAGGGTTGCCGGAGTGTTGGAAGAATATACAATATCTTATGTCACAGTCATTTTGTATTTTACTTTTTCTCCATCCTAGCTGAGATCTGTAGCTTAGACTCATGTATTAAAGCAAACCCTGTTTGACTTCATAAATCCAGCACTGCTCTCTGCCTACTGCCAATGCCAGAGCACAAGACAAAGGACCCCGGACTGTTATGTAATAGGCCAAGAAAACTGTTAGATTTTAGTTACGTATAAGGGGAACCTTTAAAAATTGGTATGGCATGGAGGAGTTTAAAATCTGAAGTTGTGCTATAATACTATAACTTGAAATGCTGTTTTAGGATGTCTTAAAGTGGTTGTTAACTCACTTCTACAAAATCCTCCCATCCTCTCTGTACTATAATAATAAGTGTCCCTGTGCCTGTGTAATGTAAAAAAATCTGCCAATCTGTACCTTTATATACATAAGCAATCTCTGAATTGAGACTTTCTTAAAGGCAACCAAACATAACAATATATAATTAAAAAAAGTATGATTTATTGACACACGAATAAAAAATTCCCACAGGGGACAATTAAAAACAATTTTGTATACAAAACATGGAGATAGGAAGTAGTGATACCCAAACTCGTAAGCTGATTGATTGTACTACAGCAAAAGTGATTTATTGTACAGTACCCAATCCATGTTATTGATGTAGTACAATCAATTAGCTTATGAGTTTATTTGTGTTTTAATAAATCATACGTTTTTATTCTATATTGTTATGTTTGGTTGCCTTTAAGAAAGTCCCAATTCAGAGATTGCTTATGTACAACAAAACAGGCATGATGGCAACCCTGATTCAGCCCTAGATGAAATAAATAGCATTCAGATCTGTACCTATATATCAGGGATATGCAATTAGCGGACCTCCAGCTGTTGCAGAACTACAATTCCCATGAGGCATAGCAAGACTCTGACAGCCACAAGCATGACACCCAGAGGCAGAGGCATGATGGGACTTGTAGTTTTGGAACAGCTGGAGGTCCACTAATTGCATACCCCTGCTATATATGCTCAGTTCTCGGCACATAGCTGACTTGTCAGCTCTCTTCTCTCTCGGCTCACAGTTCCAGTGGGCGGGGCCGAGCCCTCCCGCTGATGTCAGCTGGGGCAGAGGGGGAGAGAGGAGAGAGAGAGCCAACAGTCAGCTGAACGCCGGGAGCCGCGCTCATATAGGTACTGATCGGCAGATTTTTTTATATTACACAGACACAGGGACACTTATTATTATAGTACAGAGGGGATTACAGCATTTAGTTATAGATATGAGAGCAGTAGCAGCTGGGGGGGGGCACTGGTAAGAGCAGACAGGAAGTGGAGGGGTAATGAGGACAGAGGAGACACAGGAGAGCAGGCTGCATATGACAGAGGCATGTATGCTGACAACAGTGTCAGGGCTCAGCAGCCCTGATATATCGGAATCAGCATACAGAGGGTAGGGTATAGCCAGGGAGGATCAGGATCACTGTACTGTATAACATGCTTTAAGAGAACAGGGGTTAAGAAGCGCTGTAAGTGCTATCACAGCTTGAAGAATCAAGGTGACTTTAAACATCCTGAGCACTGAGCAAAAGGAAAGCAGCTTAACTCTTTTATGTAGTGGGGAAATGTATGATGGCGGCAGTCTCCAATCCCACTGCTGTGATCAGAATTTGATGACTGTGCTCCCAGACTCACTTTGCAGGGAGATTTTTCAGCTTGCGGAGCAACAATCAAAGCAGTAGCAGCCTGTAAGTAGTCATCAGCTAGGTCACTTAACTCCACAAGTTAACCCTTTACACACAAACAGTAGTTGCAACGTATGAACTAGCATCGTTCACAGCATCTGCTATAACGATTCTGACTCTTAAGAAATGTCTGTGACACTTGTTGCCACACCAGACAGGAAGGTAATCATTTTTTAAATATAGTGGCTGTCTTTAAAGAGGAAGTGATCCTTTATTTACTGATTAGAGCACTTAGAGATATAGCTTAATGATTCTGAAATAATGATTTAGTGAAAAAAAGAACAAGTGGTGCAAGACACTAGTTATTAAAGAGATTGCAAAAACAGACAATAGCAAAAGTAAAATACAAAGGATTAACAGTTAGAAGTACTTAAAAAAAATAATGCTATGCAAAGTATGATGTGCTCAGTGTAATGCCCCGTACACACGGTCGGATTTTCCGATGGAAAATGTCCGATCAGAGCGTGTTGTCGGAAATTCCGACCGTGTGTGGGCTCCATCGGACATTTTCCATCGGATTTTCCGACACTCAAAGTTGGAGAGCAGGAGATAAAATTTTCCGACAACAAAATCCGTTGTCGGAAATTCCGATCGTGTGTACACAAATCCGACGGACAAAGTGCCACGCATGCTCAGAATAAATAAAGAGATGAAAGCTATTGGCCACTGCCCCGTTTATAGTCCCGACGTACGTGTTTTACGTCACCGCGTTTAAAACGATCGGATTTTCCGACAACTTTGTGTGACCGTGTGTATGCAAGACAAGTTTGAGCCAACATCTGTCGGAAAAAATCCTAGGATTTTGTTGTCGGAATGTCCGAACAAAGTCCGACCGTGTGTACGCCCTATAAGTCTGATATGACAAAGTCACTGACTCTCTTAGCCATCTTTAATGGTTTATGTAGGGGGGGGGGTTAACAGAAATGACGTAACCAAAGAGTCTGAGTGGTGTGTTGTTTTGAAAAGTTTTCTGATGCTAGAGTAGACACTCCCTCAATGTAAATGTTTCTAATTACATCATCTTCGGATGACAGGGTTTTACAGTCAGACAACCAACATATTATTGAACATAATAAATTACTAATACCAAATATAATATGGATTAGATGAATATATAATTCAAGACATTTAATGTGACCAGTTCGTATGCTGTACGTTATAGCATAGACATAGTTACATAGTAGGTGAGGTTGAAAAAAGACACAAGTCCATCAAGTCCAACCTATGTGTGTGATTATATGTCAGTATTACATTGTATATTCCTATATGTTGCGGTTGTTCAGGTGCTTATCTAATAGTTTCTTGAAGCTATAAATGCTCCCCGCTGAGACCACCGCCTGTGGAAGGGAATTCCACATCCTTGCTGCTCTTACAGTAAAAAACCCTCTACATAGTTTAAGGTTAAACCTCTTTTCTTCTAATTTAAATGAGCGGTGACATGTCTTGTTAAACTTCCTTTCGCAAAAAAGTTTTATCCCTATTGTGGGGTCACCAGTACGGTATTTATAAATTGAAATCATATCACCTCTCAAGCGTCTCTTCTCTAGAGAGAATAAGTTCAGTGCTCCCAACCTTTCCTCATAACTAATATCCTCCAGACCCTTTATTAGCTTTGTTGCCCTTCTTTGTACTCGCTCTATTTCCAGTACATCCTTCCTGAGGACTGGTGCCCAGAACTGGACAGCATACTCTAGGTGCGGCTGGACCAGAGTCTTGTAGAGCAGGAGAATTATCGTTTTATCTCTGGAGTTGATCCCCTTTTTAATGCATGCCAATATTCTGTTTGCTTTCTTAGCAGCAGCTTGGCATTGCATGCCATTGCTGAGCCTATCATCTACTAGGACCCCCAGGTCCTTTTCCATCCTAGATTCCCCCAGAGGTTCTCCCCCCAGTGTAAAGATTGCATTTATATTTTTGCCACCCAAATGCATTATTTTACATTTTTCTACATTGAACCTCATTTGCCATGTAGTTGTCCACCCCATTAATTTGTTCAGGTCTTTTTGCAAGATGTCCACATCCTGCGGAGAAGTTATTGCCCTGCCTGACTGAGTATCGTCGGCAAATACAGAGATTGAACTGTTTACCCCATCCTCCAGGTCATTTATGAACAAATTAAACAGAATTGGTCCCAGCACAGATCCCTGGGGAACCCCACTACCCATCCCTGACCATTCTGAGTACTCCCCATTTATCACCACCCTCTGAACTCGCCCTTGTAGCCAGTTTTCAATCCATGTACTCACCCTATGGTCCATGCCAACGGACCTTATTTTGTACAGTAAACGTTTATGGGGAACTGTGTCAAATGCTTTTGCAAAATCCAGATACACCACGTCTACGGCATGGTTGGTATAACACTGATTGTTAATCTCTTATACATTTGGGTAGATGCCTCTTATGAATGTCATATTATCATAACAAAGATCATGCATTATGTGCAGCATTTGAGAGCTGGAGATGTATGAAAAGGTAAGTTTCAGGTCAATTAAGCCTGAATTCAAATGTGTAAATGGTTTTAGAAGAGCCAGTTATGAGTCTGTGGCTTTCCAGATTCTGTTTACAGCAGTTATTAGCAGGCTTAAAAGGGTTGTAAACCCTTGTGTTTTTTTACCTTAATGCATCCTATGCATTAAGGTGAAAAAACTCCTGGCAGTGGCCGGCCCCCCAGCCCCCCCATTTTACTTACCTGAGCCGGAAATACGCTCTCCCTCTCTGCACGGGGTCCTGGCTCTTGATTGGATAGATTGATAGCAGCCATTGGCTCCCACTGCTGTCAATCAAATCCAATGACGTGGGCGCCGGGGGTGGGGCCGAGTCCGGCATTCGTGTCTTTGGATGCAAATGCTGGACACAGGAGTGCGCCCGCAAGGTAAACCCCCGCAAGATGCGAGGAGGATCCGCGAGAGCCGCCGAGGGACCCCAGAAGAGGATGATCGGAGCCACTCTGTGCAAAACGAGCTGCACAGTGGAAGTAAGTATGACATGTTTGTTATTTAAAAAAAATAAAACACGAAGCCTTACAATCACTTTAAAACAGAACTTTACTCATTACAACTTGATAAAAAAAATTGTTCTTTAGCAAGGAACATATATTCCACATTAATAATTATGTAACCAAAATTAGTGTGTGCTGTAAATTGCCTCCAGCTCTACTCCTGTTTCTTCTTGCTGAAGGCTGCCATTTTGCTGAAGCCCAGAGCCTTTGAGCAGCAGTAAATATTTAGGCAGTCAGTAGAACAGCCTCTAGTGGCTCTGATGTGCAGCACAGTGCCAAAATGGAGAGCAAGTGAGCAGGGTGATACTGTGTATTACTGGATTTTAAAAGGCATAGGCTCTTATTTTGCTTTTTTTTTTATATATATAGCTATACCTGCAAAAGGGGCCAGCCTGAAGTGATCTAGCAGGACTAAATTTTCTAACTAAAGTCCCACTTTAAGGGACACCCTGCATAATAGTATTTACATACAGAGATAGTTCACCTTTACAGAAAACATTTTATGTGCACTAACACTGAACATCCTCTCCACCCCCCTCCCCCCTTCCTGGGCCTGCTGTACTTACCTCTGGGGTTGCTGAGCTGTCAGCCCTAGATATGTGCACTGCCGAAAAATGTGTTCATTTTAGTTTTCGTTTCATTCCTTTTTTTTTTTTTTTACGTTTTACGGATCATTCGTTATGATCGCAATTCGTAAATTCGAAAATTTGAAAATTAGTAAATTTGAAAATCCGAAAATAGGAAAGAAAATCCCAAAATTCTAAACAATAACTAACTAACTAACTAATAATAACTAACTATTAAATTACAAATGGAAAGGAACACATTAATAATAAATAACAATATTAATAATAAAAAGTTTTTATTATTATTATTATTGTTATTTATTATTATTAATTTGTTACATTCCATTTGGATACGACATTCATTATTTCGGATAATTCGTAACTTCGAATAAATTCCTTAAGTTCACTAACAGCCAAATTTGAAAGGAAATTCCAATACCTATAATTTAATCGTTAGTAATAGTTAAGTTATTATTAGTTAGTTATTATTTCAGAATTTTTGGTTTTTGTTTTTTTTTTAAATTTTCGCATTTCCAAATTTACAAATTTACGAATTTACAAAAAACTTGTTAAATGGGTTTTTGTTAATTTGGATATTTCCGAATTAACAAATTTGTCTAAATTTGTTAAAAAAAACGAATTTGGAATAAAACAAATTGCACATGTCTAGTCACTGTCAGCAGCCATTCCAGTGGTCCAGAGAATTGAAATCCCTGCTCTTCTCTAGACATTACTTCCAGGACAGACCAGATCAATTCTTATTGGTTTAGAATCATTACAATGAATCAATCATGTTCACCCCAGAAGCTCTGCATGTGTTAGATGTGTCATGTTCTGGTGGGGGTTACATGAGTAGATGTGTTATACCGGCTCTGCCCCCAGACATCACATACTAAATCTGTTTGTTTTGTCACAGACAGGGCCGGATTAGCCACAAGGCCACCGAGGCCAGGCCTCGGGGCGGCAGTGGTGTAGGGGCGGCGCCGCTCCTGCAGCGACTTCGCGGCCGCCCCCCCTTTCGTGCTGCCCATTAAAGTCTATTATGGGCACCAGTGCCCATAGAAAAGATGGCCGCGAGCCGACCACACAACTGCGCATGCGCCGTTCCGAAGCCGGCCGGGCTCGGGAAAACTCGTAAACGCTCGGCCGGGCGGCACATGCGCAGTAGCGTGATTGCGCCGCTCTGCGCCATTTTTAAAAAAATTGAGAGTAGCTTGTAGTGTCAGCGGTGCGGCGGCGTCATTGCCCGCACCGCTGTTCCGCCCTCCTCCTTCTGATGGCAGGCAGTACGGCAAAATTGGCAAGGGACATCCCCATCTGGTGGCAAGTGACACCCCCATCTGGTGGCAAGTGACATCCCCATCTGGTGGCAAGGGACATCCCCATCTGGTGGCAAGTGACATCCCCATCTGGTGGCAAGGGACATCCCCATCTGGTGACAAGGGACATCCCCATCTGGTGGCAGGCATGGTGGCAAGTGACATCCCCATCTGGTGGCAGGCATGGTGGCAAGTGACATCCCCATCTGGTGGCAGGCAGCGTGGCAAGTGACATCCCCATCTGGTGGCAGGCATAGTGGCAAGTGACATCCCCATCTGGTGGCAGGCATAGTGGCAAGTGACATCCCCATCTGGTGGCAGGCATAGTGGCAAGTGACATCCCCATCTGGTGGCAGGCATAGTGGCAAGTGACATCCCCATCTGGTGGCAGGCATAGTGGCAAGTGACATCCCCATCTGGTGGCAGGCAGCGTGGCAAGTGACATCCCCATCTGGTGGCAGGCATAGTGGCAAGTGACATCCCCATCTGGTGGCAGGCATAGTGGCAAGTGACATCCCCATCTGGTGGCAGGCATAGTGGCAAGTGACAAGAGATGGTGGCAAGTGACACGCTCAGGGCTCCCAATGATTCTGCATTATGGTGAGTTGAACTATTTCAGTTTATATTACAATGTAATGATAGAAGTAATGTTTTTCAATCATCCTGACACCATAACAACCATGGTGCCGGGGATGATTGAAGCACTAACACCAGCCATTGCCTTGAAAAATTGCCTGCGAAAAATCCTTACCCCTCGCGTGCTTACCCTGAAGTATTTTTAGTCTGTACAATTAAAGCCAGTTATTTTCAGTGTTCTCGTGTATGGAGATATGTTTTTAATTGATCTATTGTAGAATCTATCGATAAGGGACGTGGTGTGTGTGTGTGTGTGTGTGTGTGTGTGGGGGGGGGGGGGGCGGCATTGAAGGACCCGGCCTTGGGGCGGCAAAGGGAGTAAATCCGGGCCTGGTCACAGACTTGCAAATTTTGAAGAAAGGAGGGTGTCACTGTGTGCAATACGACTCCCCATTCTCCCCACTCAGTCTGGCGCTCATCAGAGCTCATTATGGTCACAAAGTGGGGTCTGTAATTTGTTTTACTCATGGTGAAGATTCTCCAGGTATCACATAACCATATGCCAGCTGCATACAAGGGGAGAAAGAAGGTGAGGATAACAAAGCCATTCAGTATGCTACAATCCAGCCTGCTCTAAACCAGTAATTATACTCCATCAGTTTCAGTATTTGGTAATGAATATTGCTAGGCACTAAATACATGATATGTTTAAATACACACAAGCTGTTACAACTGCAGTGAGAAGCAAGCCATGCAGTGCTAGAGAAGAGAAGTAAAGTGAGTGTGGGCACACGTTCACACATTGTTGGAAAATCTGTTTGCAGTTTATTTAAAAAATAAAGACAGACTCCCAAGAGCCCTAACTGAAAAGAAAATGTTCATGAGAAAAAGGTGACAAGTAGAAAAATCTGTCAGAGACTAAAATAGAATAAAACTGCAATTAGTGAAAAGTTTAAAACTGCAGGTATACATGGAAGTCTGACGCTTGGAGGTGCCTGAAATAACACAGAGAGGAGAGCGCAAGACGCCCTTGTGTAATTCCATTTATTAAACTTGGCTAGAAGTAGACGTAACTCATTGCACTCAAATGATACCATAAAGGATGAAGCATGTGTCATAAAAGCCGTTCCTCCACAATGGCCGCTGTAAGATCAAATGGTGGATTGCGTCCAGGGAGCCTCCAGTGAGCCTGACAGCTGATGTGCCCCAGGAGCCGCCGGAGCTGAGTCTCGGCATGCAGCGGCTACGGCGCACGTACGCAGTCCAGCTGGGGCTGCGCTCTGTCACGGACCTCCGCAACACCAGTAGCAGGCAACCAGGAGGAAGTGTGCACCACGGCTGCCAAGATGACGTGTTTCGGAGGCGTGGACTCCTTTGTCAAGTCTTGACTGAATGCAATCCACCATTTGATCTTACAGCGGCCATTGTGGAGGAACAGCTTTTATGACACATGCTTCATTCTTTATGGCAGAGGTTCTCAACTCCTGTCCTCAGGACCCACTAACAGGCCAGGTTTGCAAGATAACTGAAATACATTGCAGGTGATATAATCTGCTGCTCAGTGATTGCAGTATTCTAGTCTGCATCTCCCCAAGGTAATACTCAAAATCTGTCCTGTTGGTGGTTTCTGAGGACAGGAGTTGAGAACCACTGCTTTATGGTATCATGTAAGTGCATTGGGTTATGTCTACTTTTAACCAAGTTTAATAAATGGAATTACACTAGGGTGGCTTGAGCTCTCCTTTCGTTTTTGTGTTATTTCAGATTCCCCCCTCCCAGTGGGTGTTTTTGGAGAGCAGCAGCACCACTGTTTTGTTGGATCCCATTTTGAATGACTCTTGCATCTGAGAACTAAGGGATCACTTGAAGACTTGCACATTGATTCGTTTTTTTTTTTTGGTGTATGGACTTGGAACTGCTGACACATACCCTGAAAAGCACCTCAGAAGCTCCAACCCCCGTGTTGTCTTATTACGCAAATAATTCAAGAAGTGAATTTGAGAGCATGTCCATCCCTTCTCACCCCCTATGTCTCTTTATTAGTCAATCGCTATAATGAGTAGACACGTGCGTTTCATTTCGTCACAATTATTTTTCGGGCGAAAATTTAATTTTCGGAGATTCAGATGTGTAGGAATCTCTGAATGGACATAGTAAAGAATGTCAACGTACCTGAGAAAATAAAAATAAAATCATTAGGATTATGTCACATGATGCAATAGTAGTTCAGGTCCATGAGGAAATTAATTAAAATTTGTTAGATAATTCCGAATCAGATTACAAATGGATCCGAATTACATTCCATTCATTAATTCGAATGCACATGATGCCAGTCAATAATGTCCGATCAGCTCATGCTATGTCTCTTGGTGAGTTGGACTAGCATTATTCAAAATAATAAGCTGCGCTATATATCAAACCTGCATGAATCTTGTGAGTCATGCCAATACACATATATATATATATATGCAAAGTGTTGCTGTCAACCGTGATCAGTGCACATTTAAGAAATCAGAAAATATATCAAAACGGTCAATAATAAAAAAAAAAATTTTTTTTTTATATATATAAGTCCGTCACAAAAACTCGTGATTCAAAAAAAGAAGCATTAAGTCCACTGATATAGACACTCTCCCAAGAGATGGATCAAAGATTTTAACATAGATAGTGACATGCAATTCCAACACTGGACGTATTAAGTGTGAGGATGTGTTGAACTAAGGTGCCTCCACCACAGATAATACTGCTGCTTACCAGCTCCCTAGGTCTCCTTCCACAGAGACCCAATGTGCCTTAGGCTTTTACCCAGCCTCGAGTGTTGTGGTAGCTGTCAGCGCCAGAAAAGATCTCCCCCGCTTTCAATATGAGATGTCATCACGTATGAAGCATATCCATCAATAAGCCGGGAAAAGAATATGAAGAATCCATAGTGTAATCCGTTTAAAAAGTATTTATTCAAATAAAAAATATTGCACTTACAGTTAAATAGATGTCAATTCAGCGGTAGATGACAAAAACACGAGTCGGCCGGCCGGCTCTCGTATGCTGCTCGTAGCTTCCAGGTTCAGCGCAGTATGTGGTGATGTCAGCACGCCGCTCCTCCCTACGCCGTTTTGTCAGAGATGACGTCTTCCAGGGGTACGTCTCTGTGAAAGGAGATCTAGGGAGCTGGTAAGCGGCAGTATTATCTGTGGTGGAGGCACCTTAGCACAACACTGCACCTAGCTCACAAGTATGCTAGACTTCGGCAGTTACACTGTGGCTCCATGGAGCTGCCTACCTCCCCACTCCCCTACTTTGATTTAAAGTGGTTGTAAACTTGAGACATAAAATATGAACAAAGCATATACCTCTATAGTATGTACTCGTCTCAATTCAGAGCACTAAGTCTCATTTATGTCTGCTGCTTCCTTCCTCTGCCATTAGCACTAGTCACTTTTGACAAGTTTTCCTGACAGAGAGAAAAAAGGTGACAGGGGAGGGAGCTCCAGCACACAGCTTGTGATTGGCAACTTTATGTATGTTCCTGTGTGCTGTGTGAAGGAGGGTGTGTCCCTTCCCTCCAATCAGCTCTCAAAGCTTTCCGCACTGAGCTCTGCAGTGTGTCGATTCAGCTCCCCGTCCCCTTTTTTCTGAAATCTCAGGCAAGCTTTATAAATTCTGGACTTTGAATGGCTGTAGAGAAATAAAGACTGCAGATAAACAGGTACAACTTATGTAGGAGGATTTGTTTCATCTCTGTGTATCACCTGAGACACTTCATTGGGTATATACATGTATATGTAAGGGTTTACAACCACTTTAAATAGTTTTATCTATTCTTGCTTCTATCCAGTCTATTTTCGGTAGAGTTCTTCCTTTTGCTCCACCTCTGTCTTTTGCTATGAGGAATATTGTCAAGAAGCTGCAGTTGCTGAGTAAAAGTGGAACTTTACCTGACAAGAATCCACAGAGAAACTTTGGTCCCATGTACATGTAGTGTGTGAACAGCCATGGCCAGTGGCCATGCGGCTGGATTTATACTCTGTACAAAATCAATAGCTGGCACTGCCACTGTTCACATGTAATCAATCATACCAGCAGGTACATGAAATTAGGGTATCTGAGCACTGGATGCAGGCAATTTGCGTTTAGGGCTGACATTATCTGGCCACATACAAACCAACTGCAGCTAATCAATCAGTGCAGTTTGTCCAGATGTGGCTTCAGCGCTTAGCCCCATCTGAACGCAGCAGCCTAATCGGCCATGTAAATGAACCCTAATGGTTAAAGTGGTTCTAAAGGCGGAAGGTTTCTTTACCTTAATGTATTTTACGTACCTGAGCCCCATCTCGATCCAGCGCTGTGCATAAGAGCAGTGGCTCTCTTGGATTTCTCTCTCCTTATTGGCTTACACAGTAGTGGGAGCCATTTGCTCCTGCTGCTGTTAATCACAATCAGTGAGCCAATGATAAAAGAGCAGGGGCGGGGCTGAGCCTTGCTCTGTGTGTGACTGGACAATGTCCATTCACAGGAGTGCAGCTTGGGAGTGAGCCTGCTCAAGTGCCCCCAAGGGAAGAGGCTTGCTGTTGGGGCACTCGGCAGAGGGGAGGAGCCTGGATTACCGGTGGGGGACCCAAAAAGAAGAGAATTGGGGCTGCTCTGTGCAAATCATTGCACATAGCATTTAAGTATGACATGTTTTTTTTGTTTTTTTAATCGCAACCTTTAAAATCATTTTAAAGGTTTGTTGGGATGAATTTAACCACCTCCCACCCACCGTATAGACAAATGACGGTAGGCGGGGTGCTCTCTTGTTCTCTCATATGACGTCACCCCAGTCTCACCATGTTTGCGCACCCGTGGGAGTGTGCAGTGCGGCGATTGTGGGCACACTCTGTCCCTGGGACAAGGAGCGACCCAGATCTTGGTAAAGAGCCGATGATGAGGCTTTTTACCCATGTGATCAGCTTTGTCCAATCACAGCTGATCACATGTAAACAAGGAAATGCCAGTTATCGTCTCTCCTCGCCTCGCACTGACAGACTGTGAGGAGAGAAAAGCTGATCAGCAACATTTCCTCACAGGGAAAACCTGTACAGATAATCAGGGCACTGATCATCAGTGCAGCCCTAACAGTGCCCAGCAGTGATGCCAGTCAGTGCCCATCAGTGATGCCAATCTGTGCCCATCAGTGATGCAGGTCAGTGCTGCCTTTCAGTGTCCATAAGTGCCTGCTCATCAGTGCCACCCATCAGTGCACGTCAGTTCTGCCTATCAGTGCCCATCAGCGCCGCCTATCAGTGCTGCCTATCACTGCTCATAGGTGCCGCCTATAAGTGCCACCTATCGGTGCCCACCAGTGCCACCTATCGGTGCTCATCAGTGCTGCCTATCAATGCCCATTAGTGCCGCCTATCAATGCTCATCACAGCTGCATATTAGTGCCTCCTCATCAGTGCCATCTCATCAGTGCCCATCAGTGCCGCCTCATCAGTGCCCATCAGTGCAGCCTATCAGTGCCCATTATAAATAGATAAATCCGCGCTTAGGACAGTATAAGAGCTGCTGCCTATCCCTAATTAGTGCCCCTAGGGGTCTAATTGCATAAATAGATAGATATTATGGGGATACAAGAGGCGCTGCCCTATGTGTTAGTTAATTGTGGGTACGAATGTTATAAACTACAAGCTGTGTTCAGATGACTGCAACGTATAAGACCTCCATCTCTGAATACCGTATTGCGGTCTGGATCAAGGAAGACCATATATTTGGGGAAAACCAGAAAATAAAAAATAAAAAATAATAAATAATAAATAATAAGCAACAGTGACTTAAAAAGTATTAAATACTGCTTGATTATAAATTAGAATTGTATCACCCCAGTGAAAAAATTGTGTCTACCGTATAGAAAATAGGATACTAAAGTGAAAAAATGATACTAAAAATAGTTAAATTAAAATTAGCCCCAGAGTTCAAAAGTATTGTGACAATATGGCGCCAGAGAAAAAAATTCCTATTTAGTGAAAAAACATAAGTGGATTAAAGTATCAGTGCAAAAACTGTTTTGCCGCTCCCATATTATATACAAAATATTGGATTGGGTTGTAATTAGCCCCAAGGTTCAAAAATATTGTGACAATATGGCGCCTATTAGGGGTGAAATTTCCTTTAGTGTGCAAAGCTTATGAAAAATAAAGTGCAAATATATCGCTCCCTGAGCATTAGATACAATGAATATTCAATCCCAAAGATATCAAGCATAAAAGATATTTTCCAGTCTCTTATGTTTTATAGCAAGTGATAATTATCTTCTAAAAAATATATATATAATCCATGTAAAAGAGTAATTTTAGCCAGGTGGAAAAGCAAAGTTCAATGTATATGCTGTTTATTTCAGCCTTGAGAGCATACACCAGCGACTTCTGTGCGTATTGTTCAGATGGTGACTTGAAGTGCTCTCCCCCCCCCGTGCTCCCCCACTCACCAGAATTAATCACCCCTACAGGGGTACCGAGCGACAGGGTGGGTGCCTTGGGGTGGTTGATAATCACTCCAATACTGCTGCTGTTCCTCTGATTATGTGCGATCCTTACGACTGTTCCAGGGTAAGCTATGTGCTCCAAGTAGACCAGGCTACTCCATCGTATACCACCTTTATCTGCTAAACTCTCCAGATTCCAGAGAAAAGAGAAACACAAGGGGGCTTCCTTTGTGAAGTATGTCTAGTTTATTATTGCACATAAGCCAAAAAAGTCCACAATAAGAAGCTCCAAAGTATGATAGTAATAAAAACAGGCACCGCTGTATGCAGGGATGGGACCAGAAGCGAGCTGTGAGCGTGCATCCCACCTTGCGTTCCAGCCTGCACTTCCGGGTATGACGTGTGAGAGTGACTCCGCCTTACGCGTTTCGTCATAGGACGTTTTCAAAGACGTGTTGACGCCTACGCTTCACACAATAATATAGTCATACGGCCCCCAACACCCCTCCCCTTATTATGGTAATATCGCTCAGGGGGTGGGGATATGGAAAAGCCGCTAGACTACAGCAATGTTTATACACACAGCCTAGGCATAACTAAACAGTTTCCAATCTTATTACAATCTGTTAACTGCTATTCATATTCCAATTATTCACTAATGTCCCAATCATAGTTTATCCAGACATTTCGACAAGGTTCACCATAGGGATCCGAGTGTACTTACCTTCTATGGGATTGACTCAGTGCAGGAACACTGGCGTGGAGGTAATAGAGAAATCTCAATCTCCAGAAATGAAACGAGCTGGATTTACCGACTAGGTTCTCTTGCCCCTAAAGGGCTTAACTTGGACATAGACTTAATTTGTTATATAGCTAACCCCTAGATAACTACAAGATAAACTGGAGGGGTTTAATCTAGCTATATATACAGTGATAACGGACGTTTGAATCAATGTTTGCTCTCTCCCCCTTTGGATTTTATATTCAGGAAGTGGATAATTTTCCCACTTTAAAGGCACCAAATTAGGGGCTGACTGTTAGCCTTAAGTTTATGGCTCTCCTGACTCCCTCACCCCCCTTTTTATGTGGGGTCTTCCCAATCCTCTTTCCCCTTTTTTCCCTATATTGCATCTATCACCCGCAATAGGTGTTAAAATCAGACCTGGCGAAGTGGCAGGGTAATTTTGATCTCCCAGTAGGACATATACCCACCTCCTTGATATATTAATGTATAAGCCCATAAGGTATGATGATGCGGCACATAGTGGTCGACCCATATCTTGCAGCAAGGTTTTGCCACTTACACTAAATGTGTCCCTATTTTTTCTGAGTAAGTGTGCAACCATACACATCACCAATAATATTATTGGATTAAGCATCTAGTCTATACTCGAATACATAATTACTTCCTCCCTACCCCATGGTGGATACATGGGAAATATGTATTTATTAATCCAAATACACTCTGAATATAGGTCTATATAACACGTTTCCAGTGTTTTTAATGTTTTTATACCCCTATATATATTTCTGATATTAAACTGTAATATTGTTGGGGATCCTATTTTTATTTTTTTTTATTTTTTTATTGCCATTTTATTTTTATTTTTATTTTTATATATCTTTATATATTTTTATATTTTTATATTTTTACATATTTCCTGATTCTTATTTTTATTTGTATTTTCATTTTAATTTTTAGCACAAAATTAGCTTATCTATATAAGTATTTAATATTTACTTATACTTAATCTTACCTTATTTTATGCATATTATTGTAATACTATCAGTTTCCATTATACACAATACATTAGGAAAATTTACTCCCAATCCGACCATACAACTAATAACCCAAACATAACTGTTCTGAGTGCAATAGATCTCAGTTAAGGGGTTATAACATTAGTGAATAATTGGAATATGAATAGCAGTTAACAGATTGTAATAAGATTGGAAACTGTTTAGTTATGCCTAGGCTGTGTGTATAAACATTGCTGTAGTCTAGCGGCTTTTCCATATCCCCACCCCCCGAGCGATATTACCATAATAAGGGGAGGGGTGTTGGGGGCCGTATGACTATATTATTGTGTGAAGCGTAGGCGTCGACACCGTCTTTGAAAACGTCCTATGACGAAATGCGTAAGGAGGAGTCACGCTCACATGTCATACCCGGAAGTGCAAGCTGGAACGCAAGGTGGGACGCACGCTCACAGCTCGCTTCTGGTCCCATCCCTGCATACTGCGGTGCCTGTTTTTATTACTATCTTACTTTGGAGCTTCTTATTGTGGACTTTTTTGGCTTATGTGCAATAATAAACTAGACATACTTCACGAAGGAAGCCCCCTTGTGTTTCTCTTTTCTCTGGAATCTGGAGAGTTTATCAGATAAAGGTGGTATACGATGGAGTAGCCTGGTCTACTTGGAGCACATAGCTTACCCTGGAACAGTCGTAAGGATCGCACATAATCAGAGGAACAGCAGCAGTATTGGAGTGATTATCAACCACCCCAAGGCACCCACCCTGTCGCTCAGTACCCCTGTAGGGGTGATTAATTCTGGTGAGTGGGGGAGCACGGGGGGGGGGAGAGCACTTCAAGTCACCATCTGAACAATACGCACAGAAGTCACTGGTGTATGCTCTCAAGGCTGAAATAAACAGCATATACATTGAACTTTGCTTTTCCACTTGGCTAAAATTACTCTTTTACATGGATTATATATATATTTTTTAGAAGATAATTATCACTTGCTATAAAACATAAGAGACTGGAAAATATCTTTTATGCTTGATATCTTTGGGATTGAATATTCATTGTATCTAATGCTCAGGGAGCGATATATTTGCACTTTATTTTTCATAAGCTTTGCACACTAAAGGAAATTTCACCCCTAATAGGCGCCATATTGTCACAATATTTTTGAACCTTGGGGCTAATTACAACCCAATCCAATATTTTGTATATAATATGGGAGCGGCAAAACAGTTTTTGCACTGATACTTTAATCCACTTATGTTTTTTCACTAAATAGGAATTTTTTTCTCTGGCGCCATATTGTCACAATACTTTTGAACTCTGGGGCTAATTTTAATTTAACTATTTTTAGTATCATTTTTTCACTTTAGTATCCTATTTTCTATACGGTAGACACAATTTTTTCACTGGGGTGATACAATTCTAATTTATAATCAAGCAGTATTTAATCACTGTTGCTTATTATTTATTATTTATTATTTTTTATTTTTTATTTTCTGGTTTTCCCCAAATATATGGTCTTCCTTGATCCAGACCGCAATACGGTATGCAGTGATGGAGGTCTTATACGTTGCAGTCATCTGAACACAGCTTGTAGTTTATGACATTCGTACCCACAATTAACTAACACATGGGGCAGCGCCTCTTGTATCCCCATAATATCTATCTATATCAGTGCCCATTAGTGCAGCCTGAACAAAGCACATCAGCGAAGGAGTAAAATGACCTATTTTCAAAATTTTCTGACAGAAACTAAGAAAAACATCTTTTTTTTTTTAAAGAGTTGGTGTTTTTTTGTTATTTTAGCAAATAATAAAAAACCCAGCAGTGATTAAATACAGTACCACCAAAAGAAAGAACTATTTGTGTGAAAAAAATAATCAAAATCTTATATGGGTACAGCGGTGCATGACCGCGCAATTGTCATTCTGAAGCCCCATACACACTATCAGATTTTCTGCTGATTTTTGTCTTCAGATTTACCAAAACCATGTAGTGCAAGGGCCTGCCTGACTGCATACAAATTGAAACTCCTAAGGTTTGACCTCCTATTATATGGTTTTGGTAAATCTGAAGGAAAAAATCAGCAGAAAATCTGATAGTGTGTGTCAGATAAGGGTACTCACCGAGGCCGAGATGCTGAGAGCGGTAACCTCTTGCGACTAAGCGCACTCAACTCCTGGAGATGGTACAGGGGGTGAAGGGCACAAAGAGGCACGAGTCACCAGCAGGCTGGGCAGGTCTTGCGTGAAGGTCACCGGCAGGGAGAGAGCTGTGCAGGACTGGAAGATGCTGAAGCTCAGGAAGGAGGATGAACAGCTGATCCAACAACTGGCCGGGGGGTTAAACACCGTTGACTAGTAAAAGTCTCTGGATAGGCAAAAACAGTCTAGTGCAAAGACTGTTAGCAGGTCTGTAAGCAGGCTGATGACTAGTACTGAAGATTGATAGTAAAAGTCCGTAGGCAGGCCGAGGGTCAAACACAGGTGACTGAAAGCAAAGTCTGTGAGCAAGCCAGGGGCCGAGCACTGAGGACAATAGCAAAGTCCAAGAGCAGGCTGAGGGTCAATCACTGGAGACAGGAAGCAATATCCATAGACAGGCTGAGGGTCAAACACAGTAAGCAAGTGGAGAAGTCCGTTAGGCAAGCCGAGGGTCAGATGCAGGTAGAGATCAGAGCAGGTCAAGGTCAATCCGGGTCACAACAGGTAATCAAGAATCAGGATACAAAGCAGGAAACACACGGGGAGCTGAAAGACAAACCAGCAATCTGGTCATGGCACAGAGTGGCTTTTATAGGCCAGTGGGAGGCTCATGTTGTGCGCGCTATTGCGTACGCGCGTTCGCCGTTGCGCTGAATCGCGCACACGCATTAGCCGTTTCGCTGAATTGCACACAAACATTAGCCGTTTAGCTGTATTGTGCCCAGGGATGCGCCGGAGTGCCGTTCTACATGTGTGAAGGAAGGCAGCGATATTGGCGAGACTGGTACTTGCCTCTTTCCTGACAGTGTGTATGGGGCTAAAGTGTGACAGCGCTAAAAGCTGAAAATTGGCCTTGGCAGGAAGTTGGTAAAAGTGCCCAGTATTGAAGCGGTTAAACTACTGTATTGTTATCAAACTTTATTATTTGAAATGCTGTTATTGATTTTGTAACCCCAAATCCAGTAGCATGGCCAGTTTAAAAGGCGCTTAATTTTTGTGCGGTTGTGTTGTTATTTATTTTTGTTATTCTTCCCTTTGTGGTTTCCTATTTGGAAGGGTGAGCGGTAGTGTACAGTCTCATGGTATTGCACAAATAGGCAGTTATAGTAAGTATAAAATATTTACGTTCCTCAGCAGTCCTATGAGCACGTAATGATTTCCTTGGCTTTTCTGCATCCGAATATACCCAAAATGCCAGCATATTTCTTAGTGATCACTGACATCACACCTTGTGTCAGTTGCTTAGCTACAGACACCTAATAGGAGAAAATGTAATGATTTCTATTAGCTGGGCAATTAGTTTCATATGCACGTCAGTGAATGCTGTGCCATTTTCTGTTTACTATGCCTGGAACTGTACACAAATTGGAGACAAGCTATTTTCCCCAAATATATACCTTAATTGCCCATTCTCTGTGTCCCCGGCGCACACAATTGACTCACAGTTGAACAGCTTTTCGAAAATGTTGAAGAAAAAAATGTTTCCAAAAACATACATAAAACCTTGTTCTGATGACGGTGGAAAAACAAAGTGAAATAAAGACTTTACAGCCATATATAATGGGAGGCTTTGGCTTGATGTGAATGGGTGGTTCTAGGAAAAAAAGCATTGCCTCAATGCTTTCTGGATAATGAAATATCCTGGTGGAACAATATATATTTTACTTGCCTAATGAATCAAGCTTCATGGATTCCTAGCAATGTTCAGAAGCTAACAGCTGGGTTAGGACATTGCATAATGTGCCGGTAATAACATACAGTGGGTGGATAAAGTAAAGGAAATGCCACATAAAAAAAAAAAAGAAGCAAAACCTTGAAGTCTCTAAATCACAGCAATTACATATACAGTTGCAAAGGTAAGTCTTATTCCCTGTGTATAACATGTCAGCTCTAAAAGAATGGTGTCAATCAGGATTGATATGTGAGTTTTCGAACAAACGCGAGGCAACTATTTTCAAACAGGATTAACAGGAGCAGGGTTGCAAATGCTGTGGTTGAACATACACCTTCAATGTTAAAGTGTCATTAAACCCACATCTTTAAAAACTATCGATAAATGGTGTGTTGCATGATGATCATACATACCCAGTCACTATGGCAGTCATTTTCTGTATTCTGCAAGAAACATGGTTGACCCTGCTCTTCTCTATCCCCCCCCCCCCCCCTCCTGTCCATGTCCCCACTGTAGTTGGGGATTTTGTAGAGCAGTGTTGGAAGCTAGTGCACATGTTCAGTTTTGAGTGTATTTTCTACCCTGAGCATTTCCTCCCTATCAGATCTGAGCAGCCCATATGACTATAGAGTCACACATGTGGGTGTATATACAGTGATAAATGACAGCTCACTCCCTCCCTCTTCCTTCATACCCACTAACCAGCTAAACACAATGGGCATGTGATATTACACCTCCCTCTTATTCTAAAGCCTCGTACACACAATCGGATTTTCCGCCAACATAACCGTCGTTTTTGCGGCGAAATTGGTCCCATAGGAATGAATGGCGAAATGTTCAAAACTAGAGTGGGAGGTGACAAAAGCTGACAACAGCCAAAACATTATGACCACTCCATAAAAAAAAAAAAAAAAAATATTTTTGAAAAAAAAAAAAAATCATTTAAAAGAAAAAAAAAGTCATTTTTGAAAAAAAAATCATTTTTGAAAAAGAAAAAAAAAATTATTTTTGAAAAAAAAAATAATCTTTGAAAAAAAAATAATTTTTGAAAAAAAAAATTCATTTTTGAAAAAAAATATATATTTTTGAAAAAAAAAAAATAATTTTTGAAAAAAAAAAATCATTTTTGAAAAAAAAAATTCATTTTTGAAAAAAAAATTCATTTTTGAAAAAAAAAATCATTTAAAAAAATGGAAATATTTGAAAAAAAAAATCATTTTTGAAAAAAAAAATTTTTGAAAAAAAAAAATTTTTGAAAAAAAAGTATTTTGAAAAAAAAAAATTCATAATTTTTGAAAAAAAAATTTTTTGAAAAAAATGTTCAGCTCTTTCAGCTAATGATGGGACTTTGTCAACTTTTTTACTACTATTTATACTTTTTAAAATATTAAGCTTTTTAACACTTTTCACAGTTACTTCAGCCACTCCAACCACACAACATTTACTCAAGCCACTCCAGTTACTCCGCCCACTCCAGTTGTAGAGGCAAGAACACTTCACACAATTTCCTCAGAAATTGTAGCTTTTCTAGTTTATTATTGGCCTTGGAGTTATTGTTTTGACATTATTTTTTTGGTTGAATAATAATGATTTGATTTGGTATATTTTCTATATTTTTGGATGCATAGAATGCACTTTTTGGTTAAGTTCTATTGGCAGATAGCATGTCTAATTTTATATGTTTTCTTTTTTTAATGCACAATAAAAAAATTGTGGAGAATAATACTTAGCTATGTGTTTTATTTCAAATGACAGTTTGGGAGTAGGCAGTTACATTTAAAAAAATATGTAGAAAAAAGGGGGAGAAGGGGAGGGGGAATATGCATGCAATTCATTAGTGGATGGTCAAATGTATTAGATGACCATTCACAGATCATTCACCTTTTGTGGTGTTGTTGCTGTAACCATTAGGCATACTATAAGGAAAAGGGGGGAATTACCCGGTTGGGAGAATGCTGGGTAAAAAAGGGGGTTACCTAAATTACTAAATCACCTAAAGGGTGACCTAAATTAATGAAGAAATAAATAATTTAATACATTTGATACTTTTAATATAATTAGTCTTAATCAATTTTTGTTGCTAAAAGTAACCCCCTTTTTTTACCCGGCATTCTCCAAACCGGGTAATTCCCCCCTTTTCCTTATACATTTAAAAAAATACAATGTAAAATTGACAAGGAACACCAACATAGTTGTATCTTTGATCTTAAAATAACAATAATAATAATATTATTCTTGATATCACTAGAAAAAAAAAGCCTTTGAAAATTTGTTTGCCATAACTCCATCAGTATCACCAGCAAAGCAGCTTCATTATTATCCCATTAAAGATATATATATATATATATATATATATATATATATATATATATATATATATATATATATACAGTATATGACAATTTAAAACAGTAAATTGATATTAATTATTTATTTTTATTCTGGATCCCAAGGGCTGTTTTTTATTTTTATTTTGGAGAATACAGGAAAAAACCCTAATGGGACTTTAGCAGCCTGTAGCAAATTATCAAATCATAATAGAGTATGAATTATCAAAACAATATTAATAAAAGGAGTACTCATTTTATTAGAAAAGTCATTAAAAGACAGTTAAAGCCTGGTGTATAGCCAAGTCAACAGTGCAAAATTATAAAGTGCATACAGTTCTACATGTTCCAAGAGCTGCCATGATGAAGACACCTTGGTAGAACATACATGGAGGACACTCACTAGGAACATGTAGAACTGTATGTACTTATGTAATTTAGCACTATGTTGGCTTGACTGTACACCAGTCTTTAACTGTCTTTTAATGATTGTTCTCATAACATTTGTACTCTTTTTATAAATATTGTTTTGATAATTCATACTCTATGTGGGTATATAGTCGATAAGGTAACCAGGCCAACATCCCGAATTGTAACTGTATTGGAAAACACAGGAAAAAAACCCCAATGGGACTTTAGCAGCCTGTAGCACATTATCAATCGTAATAGAGTATGAATTATCAAAACAATATTTATAAAAGGAGTACACATTTTATGAGAAAAATCATTAAAAGACAGTTAAAGGCTGGTGTATAGTAAAGTCAACGTGCAAAATTACATAAGTCCATATGTAGAAAGAGAAGGGCTAATGTAAATTAAACAGTATTTGCTTAGTATAGCTTTAAGATGAACATTGCAAAAAAAATGTTTGTTTTTTTTTTTCAATTTTTGCAATTGGTTGCTATTAAAATTAAAAAGTGAAAACTTGGGAGCCATCCTATTGGAAGAATTTTTGTTTCCCCATAAAAGTAAATTGAAACAGACATGCAAATGTTCTCCAAACAATTTGTCAGAAATTGTTGTTGAGGAAAAATAAAGGATAAAATGACACAGGAGAGATCTGTTCTTAGTGATTCGTTTCAGAAGATATATGGTACGGTTGAGAGAAGCCCATCCAGGGATCAGCAAACCTATATGAAAGCCTGTGGAAATTATACCTGCCTCCACTCCGATACTGATGGGTGGTCACACTCAATGCTCATCGGCCTATTCCAGATGACCCTTTGCTGTACACCATTTGGACTCCAGAAGCCAACACAGTGGAAAATTATTTAGCTGCAAAATAAAAGGAAAGGTGAGGTCAGCAGAGGTGCCCATGGTGAAGGAAAAAGAAGGAACAGCTTCCAAACTCAGAAGGCTGCACTTTTTACAAAGTGGCTGTGATGCCTGTTACATCATTGACCAAATATTGCCATATAAGATCAATCACATTAACCTAATATGGTCATGTGGCTATATCAAGTCAATGATGTCACGAGCATCCCCGCCCCTTTGTTTACATACAGCTGTGGAGCAGGGAGTCCCCCACCCACAGCTCGTTGGCCTGGCATTGAAAAATGACTTCAAGGTTTGGGCCATGGCCGAATCCAACAGCTTCCCTAGTCCTGGCTTCCCCGAGCCACAGCAGTGCACACACATTCAGCTTACCTAATCTGCAACTGTCCTGATGACGTGGGCACATTGATGCCATAAAGTACATTGAAGGGTTTTTTTATACAATTACTTGAACAATGATAGCTACCTTTGGAAGAGTAAACCGTAAAGTCTCTTCTTTCATCACCGATCTCTCTTTGCTGACCTTGCTTTTTCTTGTGGCTAAAGTTTTCCACTACATACTTAAAGCGGAACTCCAGCTCTCCCCCTTCTCTTTCAAAAACATATCACAGGTCTTTTCTCAGCAGTGGCAGTGGCTCACAGGAAGTAGGTTGGATGACATTAGGTGTCATTCAACTGGAAGAGAAGTGGCACCCCTTGTTCTCTCACCAGAGCAGCTGACCCCCATCCTCCTACCCCCACCCACACCGGCACACCAACTCCCATGCTTACAATTGTGCCTGACCCCCATTCTCTTTCCCTGCTCTCAGCACCTTTACAGAATGCCCCCACTTCACTCACAATTGCACCAACACCCTGTCATTGCAATGACACATGTCTAAGCACTCACCACCATTGTACAAATGTAAACTTCTGTGCTCTGCTACTGCAGTGACATGCCTTTCTGTATTCAGCCCATTCAACGAATGCTCACATTTTGCTAGTTGACTGTAATTTTCAAATTTCGATGGACATGGTTGAAAACAACTGTCACTTTTTTAAACATAGCTATCCTTATCCTAGTGCAGTGCGGGAACTACCAGCGTTGCAAAGGTCACACTTGTGAACGGCTGTGTCATTCCACCACTGTCAGGGGGCCCCAGCAGGGTTGCTGGCTGCAGGGCTGAGAGCGTCTCTCTCATACAGCCCAGAGTCTGCACTGACAGTTACCCCTACCACTAGACATGTGCATTCGTTTTCGTCCGAATGCATTTTCGTCCGAATTTCAGGTATTTTCGTTATCGTTTTAACAAACGATAACGAAAGTGCAGAGTCCGAAAAACGAAAGATCCGACATAAACAAATGCTTTATTTTCGTTTTCGTTGCTACAACAGTTCGATATAGATAGGAGATTCGACATGATGATGACAATAACAATCTGTGTCCATCAAACCTGTGGTCGAATGTGCCTAACCTTAACTCTATTAGTCCAAGATTATTCTACATAGAGAGAAAAGATTCGACGTAGAGAGAAAAGATTTGACGTAGGGGAGGAAAGATTCGACGTAGGGGAGAAAAGATAAATAAAAATAATGATGATGATGAATGTTATTGGCTGATTGTAACCAAAGAGGTGGAGCAGTAAAATAGCTAGAACTAAGTACACACGTACTTTGGCTTATGGTGTCTGTTGAAAGTTCTAAGAAGATTCGACGGAGCAGGTAAACTATACGGCATTGTACAGTTTAGCTGCTCCGTCGAATCTTCTTTGAACATTCGACAGACACCATAAGCCTTCAATGACAGATTCGACCTTAATTTGGATTTTCCGACGAATGCAATTTTTAACGAAAAACGAAATAAATAAAAACGAATTTCTGGAGTAACTAAATAATTTTATTTTTGAGACGAAAACTAAATTCCGAAACGAAATATTTCAGTGTGCACATGTCCACCTCCCTCGCACAGATGGGAGAGGAGAGAGACAATCTGCTCCTTCTCCTCCCACTCCTCTCCTCCTGTGTGCATGGGAAGTGTGAACCTAAGCATCTGAACTTTCAGCTGCTGGGCTTCACACTTCCTGCGGTGCACACACAGGAGGAGAATGCACTGTGCACAAATGACCAAAAATTAAAACATACCAAATACAACCATGTTAATACTAATGAAAACACAGAACACAGAAATTGGCATTAAATTGGCCGTGGCACTTATATTGGTTTAAAAATTCAGACCATTTAGCAAATAACAAATAAATCCATTATATTCTTATATGATAAACAGATAATGCTTAGCCATAACCACTTAAACATAAAAAACATAACTATCAACTTATAATAAATATATAATATAATAAAGTCCCCCCTTGATACAAAGGTGACGAACCACATAAAGTGCTTGCGATGGGGGCGGGGGGGGGTGTTACCTCTTCTTGCTCAAACCATCCAGCCAAAAGGATGACCACCAGTCGAGACCCCCTTATATCCTGAAGACAGCTGGCGAATTATCCTGCCACAAGTGCATCCTAATTAATAAAGGGGAGAGAATTAGGACAATACAATACTAGCCCAGCACACTTAACCAATACAAAAAGAGGAGGAGGGGGGAAGGGCAGAGGAAAGCCCATGACAGGTGTTCACAAATAAATTATGCCCACTCCATTACAGGAGAATGAGGAGCAGATCGGCTCTCTCCTCTCCCATCAGTGCAAAGGAGGAGGGAGGAAGAATTGTTAGTGCAGGTTCTGGGCTGTATGAGAGAGACGCTCTCAGCTCAGAGTCCTGCCGAGGAGGCACTAATAAGGAAGCTCTAATGAGCAGCACTGTTAAGCTACACTGATGGGCACTAAAAGGTGGCATTGATGAGCAATGATAGGTGGCACTGATAGACAGCACTGATGGGCACTGATAGGCAGCACTGATAGGCTGCACTGATGGGCACGGATGAGACTGCATTGATAATCAGGGCACTGATTATCAGTGTAAACAATGTACCGACAGTCTTGCTGGTTAACTTGCTGGTTAACATCTCTCCTTTTCTCACACAAACACAGCATGGGAGAAAAGCACTGCCTATAACAGTTAATCACATGTTAAAGGGCCGCTGTGCCTAGCCCTTTACCATAATCTGTGATCAGCTGTGCCGGAAGGACACAGCAGTCCAGCAGTCACAAAGCGCACTGGATGCGCAACTTAGGGGGCAGGTGGGAGGCAGGGTTCATGGACACCCTCCCAGAACTGGAAGCCTAGGGCTTGGATGGAAGGAGGGGGGCTCAGGGAGGCTCTTCATGGTTTCTTGCACTGGGGCCCTAAAGGTAGTTACACCTCTGTCCTGGTGTGTTAGCTATCTGAACTGAGTCTAATGTCTTGTTTTAAGGAATAGGAGTTTTCAGTTTAAGATTTCATTATGCAGATTGCAGGCAGCAGTTAGGTAGTGCTGTTGCAGAGCTTTTTGGTGCAGAAGTCAGTTGCTGGGACAGCATGGTGTGAGGGGGAGTGTGAAAGCAAAGGACCGAATACCCCCCACCCCCCCATGACTGATAGCGGCAGCGTGGCAGACCGGACCCCCCCACCCGAACGGACCGCCCCCCACACGACAGAGAGCGGCAGTGGGTGACCCGGGGACCTACAGTGGCGGCAGAGCGGGACATCGTAATGCTGGATCGGGAGTACTAGGGACAGTATCACCCCACAGACATGGACAGAGGAGGTGGGAGGAAATCCAGCAGGACCGGGAGGGGTGGAAAGCCGACTGGAGAGGCAGCTGGTAAGTGAAGTGCAGACCGCAGGAGAGAGTGTAAGAGACTGATTGGAGAAGCGGCAGCACTGAAGGTTACTTATTGACTGACTGCTAGTGTCAGATTACAAGGGAAAGCTGTGCAGAGTGACACAGAGACACAAACTACAAAACCTGACTGATAGTGTATTGTGAGTACCTGAGTATTGTGTGTATTGTGAGTACCTGAGTATTGTATGTATTGTGAGTACCTGTGTATTGTGAGTATCTGAGTATTGCGAGTACCTGTGTATTACGAGTACCTAAGTATTGTGTGTATTGTGAGTACCTGAGCATTGTGTGCATTGTGAGTACCTGAGTAATAAGAGTACCTGTGTATTGTGAGTACCTGTGTATTGTGAGTACCTGAGTATTGTGTGTGTATTGTGAGTACCTGTGAATTGAGAGTACCTGTGTATTGAGAGTACCTGTGTAGTGTGTGTATTGTGAGTACCTGTGTATTGTGAGTAGCTGTTTATTATGAGTGCATGAGAACCTTAGTATTGAGAGTACCTGTGTATTAATAATATTGTGAGTACCTGTGTATGGTGAGTACCTGTGTGCTGTGAGTGCACGTGTGCTGTGAGTGCACAAGTGCCGCGACTGTGAGTGCACGTGTGCTGTGAGTACACGAGTGCTGTGAGTGGACGTGTGCTGCAAGTACCTATGTATTTTATTGTTGAGTACCTGTGTATTGTTGGGTATTAGTGTCAAGAAGCTAGTTGTTATTCAGTTGGACAGGATATAATCCCCAATCCCCATTAAATTAGTGGGTACGATGCCTGGCGGGTGTAGAGATGCGACTTGTTGTACATCTTGCGGCATGTATGCGTTCCTTGATCATCCGATCGAGGGCAAATACTGCTGTGCAAAATGTAAGCATGTTGTTTCCCTGGAAGTCCAGGTTCTGAATCTAGGGAACTGTCAACACTGAGAAGACTCTCTATACTAAAGGAGAGTTGGGATCATACCAGGCAGGTGCCGGCAGAGGCCAGCACAGAGGCGGGTGGAGATAAAAGGGGCAGGCACCAGAGCAGAGTAGATGGGTGACAGTCAGGAAGGGTAGAGGGGAAAGTGCCAGGGAGGGCAGTCCTGGGCTGGAACATCCCAATAAGTACGCCCCGTTTCTTGGCATTGGTGAAACCAGTGAGGGACCAGCATTGCTGGAGCAGAGTGACTCCCATAGCTGCCAGGGGAATAACTCCTCCAGTGAGGGTGGGAGTAAAGCCAAGGGAAAGGAAAGACATATTCTGCTGGTAGGGGACTTAATTATTAGAAAGACAGAGAGGGCAATCTGTCACAAAGACTTGAAGCGCCGAACTGTATTTGGCCTACCGGGCGCTTGGGTTTGGCACATCGCGGATCTGGTGGGCAGATTACTGGGAGGGGCTGGGGAAGACCCGGCTGTCATGATGCACGTTGGCACTAATGACAAAGTCAGAGGAAGATGGAGTGTCCTAAAAAACAATTTTTTACCAGTACCTCGAGCCACACCAGAAAGGCAGTGGGAGATTAGGGAAGTAAACAAGTGGCTGAGGAGCTGGTGTAGAAAGGAGGGGTTTGGGTTCCTGGAGAACTGGGCCGACTTCTCAGTCAGTTACCAGCTCTTTAGCAGGGACAGACTGCACCTAAATGGGGAAAGTGCAGATCAGCTGGGAGTGAAGATGGCCGACAAGTTAGAGGGGCTTTTAAACTAGGCGACGGGGGGGGGGGGGATCCAGAGATAGAGATAGTCAGCGCGGAACAAATACTACAGAGGATAGTATTGGGAGCATTAGTGGTAAGTTGACTAAAGCACATAAACCTGAGGTAAGTACAATAATAAGTTCTATTTGCAACCTCAGAACACCCAATAAGGAGATAGTATGCGACCGGTCTAAACTACGTGGCATGTTCACCAATGCCAGGAGTCTGGCGGACAAGATAGGAGAACTAGCGCTACTGTTGTACGGGGAGGATTTTCGATTTTGTAGGAATTTCAGAGACTTGGTGCAATAGCTCTCATGATTGGCTGGCAACCATTCAAGGGTATTCCCTATATTGCAGGGATAGAGAGGGTAAAAAAGGGGGAGGGGTATGCCTGTATATCAAAAATGATGTACAAGTGAATGAGAGAGACGACATCACTAATGGAGCAAGGGAGGAGGTGGAATCCTTATGGGTAGAGCTACAAACGGAGGAATCTAAGGGGAAAGTAATACTGAGCGTATGCTATAGGCCCCCAGAGGGAGGAGGGGGAGGCAGGCCTTCTATCACAAATGGGATTAGCGGCAAGGATGGGAAGTGTCAATATAATGGGGGATTTTAATTATCCAGACATAAATTGGGACCCCAAAACATCATCCCCATGTTGAGGGCATGTGACCTGGTATGGTTCAGGAGGGGGGGCGCTCTCTCATCCCCCCTCTTTTCCTGCGGCCTGCCAGGTTGCATGCTCGGATAAGGGTCTGGTATGGATTTTGGGGGGACCCCCACGCAATTTTTTTTTACATTTTTGGTTTGGGGTTCCCCTTAATATTCATACCAGACCCAAGGGGCCTGTTAATAGACTGGGGGGACCCATGCTGTTTTTTCCAATGAGTTTTATCTATATTGCCGAGACCCGACAATTCATTACAGCCGCAAGCAGTTTTAAATGACTTTATTCCTTTAAAAATGTCATTTTGCTGTGGTATTGTTCTAAACATGGGAAAAACTGTGCCACTTTTCAGGCATACTATAGACAACCCCCAGGCACAATATTTAAAGGAATATTCCAATTTTATTGTTTCACAACAGACAGACGTTTTTAAAACTTTTTTTTGCATTGATACATGTCCCCTGGGGAAGGACCCAGGTCCCCAAACACTTTTTATGATAATAACTTGCATATAAGCCTTTAAAATGAGCACTTTTGATTTTTCATGTTCGTGCCTCATAGACTTTAACGGTGTTCGCGTGTTCATCCAAATTTTTTGTCTGTTCGCAAGTTCTGGTGCGAACCTTCTATGCCCATAGACGTGGTGTATCTGGATTTTGCAAAGGCATTTGATACAGTTCCCCATAAACGTTTACTGTACAAACTAAGGTCTGTCAGCATGGACCATAGGGTGAGTATATGGATTGAAAACTGGCTACGGAGGCGAGTTCAGAGGGTAGAGATAAATGGGGAGTACTCGGAATGGTCCGGTGTGGAGAGTGGGGTCCCAAAGGGTTCTGTCCTGGGGCCAATCCTATTTAATTTATTCATAAACGACCTGGAGGATGGGAAATGTGCTGTGTTTGTTAAATCATGATTTTTTTATATTAATCAGACATAACATCACATTGGACAATATTACAATAGTAGTTGGTCATAGAAATCAGATTACTGTCAGGTTTTGGCTTGAGTAGATATTTCTCATACAAATGCTGTTGGATACAATGGGAACGTAGATACCGTTGTTGTATTCAATTGACAGTTTGAATAGGCTATTGTCTCTATAGCTACAGTAAACAGGTAAGAGAGGGTCTCTCAAACTGAAATAATGACTGCTAGTCGGTTGTTATAGAAAACAACCTGAGCTATATAAAGGTTGCTAGGCATAAGCTGGGAGCCACTCATCATGCATTACAAACAAGGACAGTCTGTAAGACCAGGGGACTTCAACATGGATTACCAAAAAAAAAAGACTCTCATCTGTAATAAGCAAACAAGAAGGTTCTTGATCTCCAGAAGCCTTGTTGTCAATGGAGATCACAAACACAGTAACTGGAGCTAAGTAATTTTTAAGTGTATTTCTACTGTTACAGACCATAGGCTGTTCAGTTTGCTAGGTATTTTGCTTGTTATAGATATATGTCAGTCTTGTACTGTATTCTTAATATTGTAATAGTTTTGTATGTATAGCATTTTTGTATAGTAAAAGCACATTTACACACTGCAGAGGTCTCAGCTTCCTTGCTTATAATACAAAGTAACCTTGCTAGATAGACACAAGCAAAACATTAGGGGCTCGTGCCAGGATTGTGCTAAAGTTCAACTAAAGCAGACCTGTTTTTTTCTGTGGTGTGTTGTGTAGCTTGTGCTAGGTAAAAATGCTGCATAAGCTGTTTAGGAAAAGCAAGGCTGCAGAGGGTTCTGGTGGCCAGAAGGAAGTGTGCCGCTTACCTATCTGGGCCAGAAACAATGAGTGGGAGATTCTTGCTAAAGAATTTGTAAAGTATGCTCCTCCCTTGAATATGACTTGGGGTGATACAATCTCAGATCAATTTGTAGATTTGTCAGAAACCATGAAATCAGGCCGAGACAGAAGTACAGTTACATCACACTAGTTTAATAATAAAAGTAAAAAGAACAAACGTAGTCAAAACATAGCCAAAGTTCAGTAACCGGAACAGATAGTTAGCCAAGCCAGAAGTCAGGGATCAATGTAGTGGAACAGCAAGCAGGATCTGGAGCCAGAAGGGATGTCAGCAAAGCAAGTCTTGAACAGGATCCCAGGAGATAGTTTTTGTGATGTGACCAAGGCCAAGGCAGAGCTCCTCTGGACTGGATAGCTTAAGTAGGCAGGACTGACGAGCAGGATATCATAAACAGCTGAGTAACTGTGGAGAGATAGGAGCTGGAAATTATCCATCAGCTGAGCGGCCAGCTCAGAGAAGGAAGGGCTGGGCCCAGCCCTGACAAGATTTTAGCCTTAAGGGGTTGGATTTAAGTAAAAAAGAAAGAGAACAGTGTCCACAGTGAGTTGGTACTTCCTTCATGCTATTTATACTGAATCACATAGAAGGGAGAAGGCAGAGGCAGAAGTTAAGGTTTTAAAAGACCAGCTAGCAGTTGCTTCAGAGTGTGTACGTTCAACCGCTAGTCGGGTTGATGATTTGCAAGAGCGGTGTGCAGCCCTCATGACCAAATCAATTAATGCCTTAAAGAAAAGGAGGGGCCGTAAACCTGTTTGTAAAGCCAGGGTACATGCCATTGTCACATCCCTAAACTAGGATTGCGAGGATGCGCTCTCCTCAAATGATAGTGAGGATGAGGAGATAGAGTTTGATATTTCAGATGATGATCTGCTATTGGGAAAGAAAAAGTATGCCAGACCTCTCATTACTAAGCATAAGAAACGGCAACATGATAGAGAGGATATGGCAGATGGGGTGGTGCATTAACGCAACCCCAGACATGTTGAATTTTAAGACGTATGGGAGTTTACACAAACTGAACTCCATGAGATGGCAAAACCATACAAACAAAGGTCTGGGGAACCTCTATTGAGTTGGCTCCTACATTTGTGGGATGAAGGGACGGATAGTGTTGTTTTTTCAGGTAAGGAAGCAGTGGCATGATCCATGATCCACAATTGCGTCAGGCAATGCGAAAAGCCAGAGAGTTTAGTGTGAATTTTTCACTGTTAGACCTCGTTAAAGATGGAATAGTCCATTGTACCTAGGGGGCAAATGGCCCCCTAGGTACAATAGCAGAAATTAAGTGGGGGGATGGAGTAATGAAAAAAAACACTCCCGATATACTGTGTGAATTTAGGACATACTTTGAGAAGTTGTACAGCTCTCATAGAGTAAATGTGGAGGCCGAAATGCAGGTTTTTCTTGAGGGGTTAAGGATAACCCCATTAACAAGGGAAGATAGGGAAATGCTGGATGCTCCACTGACCCTTGCAGAATTGCAGAGGGCAGTGGGAGACATGGCAGGCCAGAAGTCACCGGGCCCCGACGGCCTGCCCATAGAAATATTCAAAAAATATGGGGAGGTATTATTGCCCCTACTCTTGGAGGTGTTTAACGGAGCCAGGGAGGACGGGGTCCTGCCCCCGTCCATGTCAGAAGCTATAATAATAACCCTGTTGAAAGAAGGGAAGAACCCAATAGATATGACCTCATATAGGCCTATCTCGCTCTTATGTTCAGACGTGAAGATTTTGGCAAAAGTAATGGCCGCAAGGCTGAATAAGATAATTTCTAAAATAATACATGCGGATCAGACTGGGTTTATCCTGAATAGATCTATGAGTACGAACATAAGACGAGTGTACCTGAATATGCAAATACCGGTGGAAAATAGTGGGGGGAGAGCGGCTCTTTCATTGGACGCAGCCAGAGCCTTTGATTCCCTGGAATGGCACTACCTGTGGAAGGTACTAGCGGAATACTAGTTTGGCCCTGGGTTTGTCCAATGGGTAAGGCTGTTATATAGTGACCCGAGGGCTAGGGTTAAGATCAATGGCCAGTGCTCGGAGGGGTTCCAGCTGAGCAGGGGTACGAGGCAGGGGTGCCCTCTGTCCCCCCTGCTCTTTGCCCTGGCAGTTGAGCCTTTGGCGATAGCCCTGAGGGCGGCGCAAGGAGTGCAGGGACTTAAAAGAAGGAAGGGGACGGACAAGGTAGCTATATATGCAGATGACATTCTGCTGTTCTTGGCAGATACGCAGAATTCATTAAAAACAGCCATAGGGATAGTTGAGGAATTTGGCGTTTTCTCCGGGTTGTTGATTAACTGGGAGAAATCAGTAATCCTACCCATAGATCCGCTGAATGAACCCCTTCCTTGTCAAGTATCTCAGGTTAAAATAGTCAGCCAAATGAAATATCTGGGCATTAACATAACCAATGATCCAGGACAGTATATATCTGGTAACTTAGTCCCACTTATGAAAAAAATGAAACAGAAGTGTCGGGTATGGGGTCGCTTGCCCCTCTCGGTCGTCGGACGCTGCAGCCATCAAGATGGTCTGGCTACCCCAACTTTTATATGTTTTGCAGAACTCCCCTGTGTAGATTCCTAAGCACTGGTTTAAAAAAATAGACAGTGTGTTTAGAGAACTTATCTGGAAAAGTGGGACGGCCAGGATCAGTTTGCGGACATTGCGACAGCCAGAGGCGAAGGGCGGCCTGGCAGTACCGGATCCGTATGGATACTTTCTGGCCTCCCAATTGCAGCAAATGGGAGGCAGTAATAGGCCATGGGAGGAAGGAGTGGGCGGTAGCGTCTTGTGGAACAACAAGAAAAATAGGATCAAATGGGAGGGAGATGTGGGGGCACTGTCCGATGACCAATGGAAGCAGGTTCTGTCGCTGGGGCCCAGGGCCACTCTCTCTCCTTCACAGGTGATGTCCCATTTTTATCTCTCCTATAGGGCATATTACACACCATTGAAATTATTTAAGTGGGGTAAGAGGCCCGACCCAAAGTGCCAAAGGTGTGGGGGAGGGTATGGAGACCTGATCCACATGTTTTGGCGCTGCCCCAAACTATATATATATTGGAAAGGGGTCGTGGAAAGGATAAATTTGGTGTTTGGGACGTCATTGAAAGTAGAGGCGAGGGAGTGCCTGTTGGGATTAACGGGGGATAAGGTGGCCTCGAGAGATATACAGACAGCAAGGATCAGATGCCTGTTTCATGGTAAAAAGCTTATCGCACAGTACTGGCAGAGAAAGGAAGCACCGACGGTTTCAGAATGGGTGAATGCAGTTAGAGAGGTGATCTGCAGAGAGAAATATATATACAAGAAGTGGGGTAACTTTAAGAAATTTGAAAAAATATGGAAAGCATGGCTGGATCTGGAAGGAGTTGGATTGATAGGAGGGGTGGGTTGTGGATGATTTGGGGAGGGAGGGATGGTTGAATGAATAATAAAATGTATGGCAAAGTGTATGATGGGGAGTGGACGGGGGGCGGGAGAGTGAATGGGGGGCAAAAAGAAAGAAAATGATTCTCGAAGCCTACAGCATAAGGGCGGGTTGAACTGACGCACATTAGAATGATAATATAGGGATAGGTATTTATGTGTTTTTATTTATGATAACATCCCTTGTTCCCTTATTATATGTTTGTTGTAATGGAAAACTTTTTTTTTTTTTTCAAATAAAAAGAATTTAACAAAATGTTCCCCAAAAAAAAAAAAAAGATGGAATAGTCTGAGTAACTGCTAGTCCTACTGACCTGAAAAATACCTACTCCTGGAGATCAATAGGAGAGGGTATTTCCAGGTTAAGTGAGATGGGCTGTATAACTGGAATAAATACGTTTCCAGAATGGATGGGTCCAGATATGGAACCCTTTACGTCTGCTCTGCGCTCTAAGCTAATGAAGTCTGCACCATTTAATCTCAGGGCTCCTTTATTGTCCTTGCTGGGAGGCCTGGGATTAAACAGCAAGTTCATGAAGCCACTACCCTTTTAAGCCAGTTGGGGGAGCTAGAGGAGACTACAACAAAACCTGTCAGGGTAGTAGATAAGGTCAAGGCCAGACAGGAAGAATACAAGCAGAAAATAACTTTTACAGAGAAGAAAGGGAATGTGGGAGAGAAGACAGGAGGTGAAGAGAAAACCAGGCTAGTTACCTCTAGGAAAGAAATGTGGGTGGACCTATTAAAGGCAGGAGTACCAATAGATGGGATTTCTACTGCAGAAATGCTGAAGAGGTGTAAACATTTAGTGGGGAAAACTGTCAGGGTTAGAAACACTACTCCTAGTGAAGATAACATCAGCCTAGACTTAGAGAAAACAGAACAGATCCCTCCTGTTAGCCCCAAACCAATTCCCAAAACTGAACATGAACCCAAGCCCAAATCCCTTTATCCTGGGGAGGAGTTTGAGATAATGAGAAAAGGGGATTGGCAGGTTCCTTATCCTTTATGAAGGGAAGGTGAGTCTCCTGTAATAGCAGTGAGGGCAGTGACAGCAGGAAACCGATGCTCGTATGCACCTGTCACTGTATGGTGGGGAAGTCATCTTCTCCTACACATGTAATGGCTTTAATTGATACCGGAGCTGAGGTTACACTTTTGAAAGGAAATCCTTCCCATCACAAAGCAGAATAGATTTATGTAGAAGGTTTGGGAGGGCAAACTACACCAGCAGTTAGGATACAGGTGAAATTGGCTATTGGCAAGGGATCAGGATTTATGACAAATGTTTTGGTATCAGGGTGACCCGAAAATATTATTGGGATGGATGTACTTCAAGATCAGTCAATTCAGACTGAAAGGGGTACATTCACAATCGGGTATCCTGTTAAAGCGTATCTGGTTAGAGCGGTGAAGGCTGTGGTCAGAGGTCACGCTAAATGGACCCCTGTCTACATTCCTCCACCAGAGAAGCCAGTCTGTCTCAAGTAGTACAGACTTCCTGGAGGCCACAAAGAAATTGGGGAGACTATTCAAGAACTGTTGAGAGTAGGGATCTTTAGACCTGCTGTAAGTCCTTTCTTGTCTCTGGTGTTCCCAGTAAAGAAACATGATAGAACATATAGAATGATTGTGGATTACAGAGGTCTAAACAAAGTGGCACCTCCATTGAAGTCAGCTGTACCAGATATGATCTCAATTGTTGATGAAAATTGCTAAAGAGGTAGGAGAATATCATGCTGTGATAGACCTGGCTAATGCTTTCTTTTCAATTTTGATAGACCCAGAGTGTCAAGACCAGTTTGCTATGGTGTGGGAAGACCACCAATACACTTTCACTGTCATTCCACAAGGCTAGCCTCATTCTCCAACGATTTGTCATGGACTAATTGCCTGAGATTTAAGTACCCTGAATTTGAAAGTCGCTGTGTTTCACTACATTGCTGACATCTTGATCTCTCGGGGGAAAAGAAGATGTAACTGAAGCACTGCACCCGCTGATACAGCACTTGAAGAACAGAGGGTTGGCTATCAACAGAGACAAAGTCCAAGGACCTGCCACAGAGGTGAAATTCCTAGGAATGATGTGGACTGGGCCACAGAGGAAAATTCCAGAGACAGTTGTGCAAAGTATCCAGGTGCTGTCTTCCCCTACTACCAAAAGGGAGGCACAGAAGTTCATTGAAGTTGTGGGATTGTGGAGATCGTTCATGCCACATTTTGGATTGATTCTGAGGCCTATATACAATGTTACCAGGAAAAAAACTGAGTTTTCATGGGGTTCAGAGCAGCGGACCACATTCCTTGCTGCTAAAGAAGCCATTTTGCAGCATCAGGAATTGGGACCCGTAAGACAAGGAGTACCATTTCAGCTGGATGTAGTGGAGCAGGATGGTACCATATCTTGGAGTATGTGGCAGCCAAAGGAAAAGAAAGGACTGAGAGCAATACCC
Source organism: Aquarana catesbeiana (assembly GCF_042186555.1). NCBI lineage: Eukaryota > Metazoa > Chordata > Amphibia > Anura > Ranidae > Aquarana > Aquarana catesbeiana. The sequence goes on along the minus strand of NC_133325.1, from coordinate 744,200,795 downwards.
ATGGGATTTTGGTCCAAACAACTGACAGGGGCACAGAAGAGATACACGCCCCTAGAGAAGTACCTGTTTGGGGCCTACACATCACTTAAACATGTAGAGACCATTACAGGAAAGGACACAGTCGCCATCTATACTGCATTGCCAATAGCAGTATGGGTGAGAGATAATAGACTGACCACTAGGGCAGCTGTAGCCCAGAACCAGACACTGATGAAATGGAAGTGGTAACTTCAAGAAAGAGGGGGTATTGCAGCTGGGTATGTTAGAGACATTTCAAAACAGTTGGCAGGGCTTGTTACTTTTACCAGCACCCAGCCAGAAGAAGAAATTCCTGTGCTGCAGTCATCCCCCATTCAAGAGGCTCTACCCTTTGAGTCTCTGTCAGAAGACATGAAGGAGTCAGCGTGGTTCCCTGATGGTTCTGCCATAGTCGCCTCGTCTGGGCATAAATGGACAGCAGCAGCCTACAACCCAAGTACAGACACACTCCTGCAGGGGACCGGAATTGGAGGGTCCAGTCAGTATGCAGAGTTGAAAGCTGTAGTTACATAGTTACATACTAGGTGAGGTTGAAAAAAGACACAAGCCCATCAAGCCCAACCCATGCGTGTGATTATATGTCAGTATTACATTGTATATTCCTGTATGTTAAAAAAATTTATAAAAACCAAGCGCTGATGTGGATAGATATGTGTGATATAAATAAATTGTGCTTAAAAATATATATATACCAATATAGTTAGTGCTATGATAAAATCAGTAAATTAAAGCTGCTATCAATATAGGGTGATCAGATAACCAAACAAATAGTACTAAGTATAAAATTGATGCGCTTTAAATAAATAGTGCACAATATGCTGCTGCGACTAAGCTTAAATCCAGGAATAAAAAATGCATACATGTGAATAAAATAGATAAATAATTATGGTGCTAATACATGTGTTAAAATTGCCAAAATAAATCTTCAAATTGTAGATGTGACGGTGAATATAAATAAAATAATAATGACACTCTGAGTACAATGTCCAGGCAGAGCTAAATAGTGGGGGAAAGTAAAAATAATTAAACAGTTCCTTCCCTTAATCCAGATTGATTGACTCACTGGGTTAGAACGTTTGTATCAGGAAATTTAGTTTTTCTTGCATCCCACTTTAGCCATAATACTGCTGGTGATTCGGCTCTCAGGATAAAGGTTTTATGCAAAGCAAGCAAAGAAAAAATAGATCATTGTGCAGTGAACTTACTAGATAGTACATAAGCAAAACAGGGACAAGAGATACACTCACAAACTCCTGGTCTATTAGAAGCATTCAAATATGCATATTGCAGTCAGCCGCTGTAGACGAGGTTTCCCATAGAGAAACAGCTGCTGCTAACCTTCAGGTGTATTGCAGCACTGAATGTCCTAAGCTCCTCCCACGTGTTGCATCACTGACACTTTTTCAAGGATCCCTGTATGTTGCGGTCGTTCGGGTGCTTATCTAATAGTTTCTTGAAACTATCGATGCTCCCCGCTGGGGCCACCGCTTGTGGAAGGGAATTCCACATCCTCTTACAGTATAGAACACTCTACGTAGTTTAAGGTTAAACCTCTTTTCTTCTAATTTTAATGAGTGGCCACGAGTCTTGTTAAACTCCCTTCTGCGAAAAAGTTTTATCCCTATTGTGGGGTCACCAGTATGGTATTTGTATATTGAAATCATATCCCCTCTCAAGCGTCTCTTCTCCAGAGAGAATAAGTTCAATGCTCGCAACCAAGCGGGAGAATTATCGTTTTATCTCTGGAGTTGATCCCCTTTTTAATGCATGCCAATATTCTGTTTGCTTTGTTAGCAGCAGCTTGGCATTGCATGCCATTGCTGAGCCTATCATCTACTAGGACCCCCAGGTCCTTTTCCATCCTAGATTCCCCCAGAGGTTCTCCCCCAGGGTATAGATTGCATTCTTTTTTTGCCACCCAAATGCATTATTTTACATTTTTCTACATTGAACCTCATTTGCCATGTAGCCCACCCCTTTAATTTGTTCAGATCTTTTTGCAAGGTTACCACAACTGTTTACCCCATCCTCCAGGTCATTTATGAACAAAATAAATAGGATTGGTCCCAGCACAGAACCCTGGGGTACCCCACTACCCACCGATTCCATTCCGAGTACTCCCCATTTATCATAACCATCTGAACTCGCCCTTGTAGCCAGTTTTCAATCCACGTACTCACCCTATGGTCCATGCCAACAGACCTTACTTTGTACAGTAAACATTTATGGGGAACTGTGTCAAATGCTTTTGCAAAATCCAGATACACCACGTCTACGAGGCTTCCTTTATTTAGATGGCAACTCACCTCCTCATAGAAGGTTAATAGATTGGTTTGTCAAGAACGATTCTTCATGAATCTATGCTGATTACTGCTAATGATACCGTTCTCATTACTAAAATCTTGTATATAGTCCCTTATCATCCCCTCCAAGAGTTTACATACTATTGATGTTAGGCTAACTGGTCTGTAATTCCCAGGGATGTATTTTGGGCCCTTTTTAAATATTGGTGCTACATTGGCTTTTCTCCAATCAGCTGGTACCATTCCAGTCATTAGACTGTCAGTAAAAATTAGGAACAATGGTCTGGCAATTGCTTGACTGAGTTCCCTAAGTACCCTCTGGTGTAAGCCATCTGGTCCCTGGTCCCGGTGATTTATTAATGTTAAGTTTCCCAAGTCTAATTTTAATTCTGTCCTCTCCTCTATTAACCATGGAGGTGCTTCCTGTGATGTGTCATGAGGATAAACAATGCAGTGTTGGTTACTGAAGCCCCCCGATTCCCATGTGAAGACTGAGGAGAAGAATAAATTCAATACCTTCGCCATCTCCCCATCCTTTGTAACCAGATGTCCTTCCTCATTCTTTAAGGGGCCAATATGGTCTGTCCTCCCTTTTTTACTGTTTACATACTTAAAGAATTTCTTGGGATTTTTTTTGCTCTCCTCCACTATGTGTCTTTTATGTTCTATCTTAGCCGTCCTTATTGCACCCTTACATTTCTTGTTGCATTGCTTTATAAAGTCTGAATGCTGATGATGATCCCTCAACCTTGTATTTTTTAAAGGCCTTCTCCTTTCCTTTATATGCATTTTTAGTTAAGCCATCCAGGACTTTTGTTCACTCTTTTTAATGTATTACCCAATGGGATGCATTGGCTAATGCCCTTATTTAATATGTTCTTAAAGCAAACCCATCTCTCCTCTGTGTTCTTTGTTCCTAAGATTTTATCCCAATTTATGCCTTCTAGCAAGGCTCGTAGTTTAGGAAAGTTGGCTCTTTTGAAATTCAGTGTCTTTGTATTCCCTTATGTTTCCTATTTGTGTGATTTATATTGAAGCCAATTGACCTGTGATTGCTGTTACCTAAATTTCCCTGTATTTCCACATCCGTGATCAGGTCTGTATTGTTGGTAACCAGTAGATCCAGTAATGCTTTATTTCTAGTTGGTGCGTCTAATAGTGATGACTCTTCAGGAGGATCCTTCTCCCCATGTCACTATCTACACTGACAGCTGGGCGGTTTTTAAAGGAATGACAACTTGGATGCCAATGTGGAAGTCCAATGAATGGATGATTCATGGAAAGGTGGTGTGGGGAGGCAAGGAAGTCTGGGACTACATCTGGAAGGAAGCTCACTCCCACACCATAAAAGTGGGACATGTTGATGCACATGTGCCCCTAGTCCCAGACTTTGAGAACTATAACAGAGTTGCAGATGAAATCGCCAAAGTTAAGGTAGGTGTGCCAATTGATCCTGCCTTGATGAACTTGGTCAACTGGGCCCACAAGCAATCTGGACATTTGGGGCAGAAAGCAACATATAAATGGGCACAGCAGAGAGGATTGCCTTTATCCATGGACATGATAAACACTGTAATAGGGAACTGTACAGTGTGTGGAGAAGTGCGACAGTTGCCATTGCAAAAGTACTCCACCAGGTCGATTAAGAGGGGTGAGAGACCTGCAGAGATCTGGCAGATTGACTTCATTGGTCCCCTGCCCGGGGGAAACAATGGACTGAGATATTGTTGCACTGCAGTGGACACCTATTCAGGAATTTTGCTTGTTCATCCTTGCAAACATGCAGATCAAGCCGCAACGCTTCAACTGCTCCATAAGCTTGTTGTTGCTTATGGTTGTCCCAAACAAGTCCATAGTGATAACGGGTCACACTTCACTGGAACAACAGTACCCAATGGGCCAAAGATTCTGGAGTGTACTGGTTGTGCCACATCAAAAACCATCCACAGGCAGCTGGTTTGATTGAAAGATTCAATGGGCTATTGAAGGACCAGATACGCAAGCTTACACACAAACATACACTAAGGGGGTGGGATCGGGTCCTCACACTGGCAGTCATGTTGTTCAATTTTAGGCCAATAGCCAAAAGCACACCATATGAGAGGATGGTAGGGGCTGTGGCACAGATTCCACATCTGGAGTGCAGAATTCAGTATTTATGTAAGGTTCCTGAAAGAACAGGGCTTAACAGGTACCATGTTTCTGCTTCCCATGACATAGAAACCAAGAGTGACATGTCTAAAGCTGAAGCCTATCTAGTAATCAGAGGGAATCTGGCGGGAAGGTTTTAAGTTATATTTGCATTGGCAGAGGAGCTTCAGGCTGGTTGGCTGGGACTCTGATTGGTTAGTGGATACTTCTCAGCAAGAGTGGAAAGTGAGGCTGCATAACATCAAACCTTCCAAAATAAACAACAGTGATCTTCTGGAAAATATCAGTATATTTCCTTTCCTCCCTATTGATGTTCTTTGGGAGGGTCAGAAGTGGATACAGGCAGGTGGCAAAGTGTTGGCTAGAGATCCAGGCAAGAAGCTAGTTAGAGGAAAGATTGTAGCTGAAGAGCTGGGGTCTACTGTTTATGTATTATTAGAAGGAACAGATAATCAGCTTTGTTTTCCACTCCACAGGCTGTCTCCGATTTGATCAATAGGAAGACCAGAGAAAAGTGGTTACATGATAAACAGAATGAGGGAAGACCGCAAGAGCTGTGGAGAGCAAAGCCTTTGATGTATTACAAGCCTGGACTTTCCAAAGAACTTTAGAATGGACTTTCTAATGAACTTTTAGCCAAAGACTGAAACACCTTCTCAATGACAGAAATATGGGAGGGGTTACATTCAAGGAAAATTAATGTTTAGAATGAGCGTTCTTAGTAAAGAAGTGATCTTCTGTATGGAGTCTGAAAGGAAAAAAAATCAAGGGCAAAATGTGTTGCGTTTGTTAAAATATATATTTTTTATTTTAATCAGACATAACATTACATGGGACAATATTACAATAGTAGTTGGTCATAGAAATCTGATTACTGTCAGATTTAGGCTTGAGTAGATATTTATCAAACAAATGCTGTTGAATACAATGGGAACGTAGATACCATTGTTGTATTCAATGGACAGTTTGAATAGGCTATTGTCTCTTTAGCTACAGTAAACAGGTAATAGAGGGTCTCCCAAACTGAAAGAATGACTGTTAGTCGGTTGTTATAGAAAACAACCTGAGCTATATAAATGTTACCAGGCATAAGCTGGGAGCCACTCATCATGCATTAGAACCAAGGACTGTCTGTAATACTAGGAGACTTCAACATGGATTAACACCAAAAAGACTCTCATCTGTAATAAGCAAACAAGAAGGTGCCTGATCTCCAGAAGCCTCATTGTCAATGGAGATCACGAACATAGTAACTGGATCTAAGTAACTTTTAAGTGTATTTCTACTGTTACAGACCATAGGCTGTTTATTTGCTAGGTATTTTGATTGTTATAGATATCTGTCAGCCTTGTACTGTATTCCTAATATTGTAATAGTCTTGTATGTACAGCATTTTTTTTATAGTAAACGCACATTTACACACTGCAGAGGTCTCAGGTTCCTTGCTTATAACACAAAGTAACCTTGCTAGATAGACGCAAGCAAAACAGAGATACAGCTCAATCTCAGTATTAGTGGACGATACTAAGATAAGCAGGGCAATAATTTTTCCGCAGGATGTGGAAACCTTGCAAGAAGATCTGAACAAATTAATGTAATGGGCAACTACATGGCAAATGAGGTTTAATGTAGAAAAATGTAAAATAATGCATTTGGGTGGTAAAAATATGAATGCAATCTACTCACTAGGGAGAGAACCTCTGGGGTAATCTAGGATGGAAAAGGACCCGGGGGTTCTAGCAGATGATAGGCTCAGCAATGGCAAGCAATGCCAAGCTGCTGCAAGCAAAGCAAACAGAATATTGGCATACATTAAAAAGGGGATTAACTCCAGAGATAAAACAATTATTCTCCCACTCTACAAGACTCTGGTCCGGCCGCACCTGGAGTATGCCGTCCAGTTCTGGGCACCAGTCCTCAGGAAGGCAACAAATCTAATAAAGGGACTGGAGGACCTTAGTTATGAGGAAAGGTTACGAGCACTGAACTTATTCTCTCTGAAGAAGAGACGCTTGAGAGGGGATATGATTTCAATGCACAAATACCGTACTGGGGACCCCACAATAGGGTTAAAGCTGAAATTCTCTTCCACAGGCAGTGGTTTCAGCAGGGAGCATTGATAATTTCAAAAAACTATTAGATAAGCACCTGAACAACCTCAACATGCAGGGATATACAATGTAATACTGACATAAAGCACACATACAGGTTGGACTCGATGGTCTTGTGTCTTTTTTCAGCCCTGTAACTATATATGAACGGACATTTTTTTTTAAAGGATTTTCGGTATAACTGATCAAAGAGGACAGAACAAGTCTATGACACTTTCCCAGGGAATAAACTTTTGATCCAAAAATGATAATTGATTTAAGTAATAATTATCATTTTTAAGTTCTCAGATTAGTCCTGTCTGTTGGTTTGTGACATTACGTAGAATTACTCTCAACCTTCCCTATCTTCCTGTCTTGTTTCCTCCCTCTTTATCTTTCCACAGAATGGCTTATCTCAATGCCTTACTTCTCACCTTCCTTCCTTGTAAACTTTGTGCAGAATTCCTTATCTCTGCGCCTTATATTTGGAAAGCCATTTACAGATCTATAACCAAGTCATCTCAACTGTTTCCTGTGATTAATATATGATTAGCAGTATCCACCAGTGAATAATTAAATGGTGGTAGGGTTTAACGGAAAGTTGAACTCTTCCTGTATTTGTGATAATCACAACTGGAGATGTATTCTTGGACAAGATAATTGATGGATTCAGATGCCACCAAGTCACTGAGCCGGAGATGGATTTTTGGTAAACTCTTCTGCAGCCAAGAGAAAACATAAGGAAGAAAGAAATTCTTACATACATTTTTTTTCTCATGACATGCTATCATAGACCTTCAATCTCTCCATGCATGATGGTAACCGCTGATTATATAATAAACTGCATTTTATGGCACCTTGAATTTGGTGGTCCATGTATTCAATATGACAAGTTTAAACATACGTTAAATAGATATGTGAAAAATAATAAAAGCTGAAAAAAAGTTGAGATGTTTATCTATTTTACAGGCACATTAATGGGAATGTACATCTGTCCCAATCACATATGCTCTGCATTGTTATATACCTAAAATTTCATTGTATCTTACAGCCATCAAAGTCAGTTCATACTGCATACAAGTCCTACATCCACAGAAAGTTTGCTCCATCCTGCTGCTGGTGCTGCTCCTCTAAGTAGAATGGCATCCAAAATCATTCCACTCATTTCCTGTAAGCCCAGAGTGTCATGGACAACAACTTCAGAGTCCTCTGGGTATCGGCTGTATTACAGCCTTCAGTAACAGTCTCCACCTTGGACTCCTGCCTCCATGTTACTGAAAGCTATAATACTGATATCCAGGGACCTCCTGGCGGCCCCACACAGAGGGGGGTGTCTCCACTATGCTTGGGTGGGGTCTTGATTCCAATGGACCACTGTAATGAACTTTGGGTCCTATACTCTGTATTGCCTCTTTTCTCCTGAGGATACAGACAGTAAAATGCTTTGAGAAAACAGCCATCTGTCTTTTTATGTTACTGAATCTAGGCATATTTTTATATAGGTGTCAAATTCATGTTGGTATTTGGAATAGTTATGATTGCTAGTATTTAGCTAATATATTATTCTTCTATTCTTTCTTTATTTAATATTATTTATATACCCTTTCTTTCTACTTTCTATCCTACTTTGGGCTGGTAACCATAATGGGTTACGCAGGTATATTTAATATGAAGTTCCTTTAACTTTTTCATAAACTCCTTGAGGTTGTCTCTATTTAAACACATGAGCACTGCACTTTAGGTCTGGATATCACCACAGCTGTTTAGGTGTTGTTGGTTTCCTCAGTGGGCGTGTGTTGAATGAGTCTTTGTGTCATCAATAAGACTATTTTACATATTATTTAAGAGACCCTCATACCATGCTCACACATGCTCTGAAGAAACTCGATCACCGAGTGAAATGCGTTAGCACAATGCCACCACACCATCTGTAGTTTGCACACAGATCGGTCGAAACATCTATTCCCCTTCCAGACATCCACGGAAGCTGGGAGGACTCCTGGAATGGGGAAGTGTTTCGAACTCTGAACAGAGGCAGCAGCATGAGAGACCGCTACACAAGAAGACACGCTGACATGCAGACACGTTTGATCTTTATCTGCTAGTGGCGGACAACTCCCCTCTCCCCCCCTTTCTACTAGAGAGTTTATATGGATCACTGGACATCGGGAGAATGGTGAGCCGTCATCTGTTTGTAAGTCCAACTAGCCGGATAAATGATGGTGCTGTACTCTGCACTACTCCAATTCCTGTCTGCTTTAATTTACTGCTACATTGTTGGCTTTGGCAATATAACGGTGAATGGCAGTACTATAGTGCCCACAAAGAGAACTGTATATTGCACTGTTAGCCTGGCTAGTTTCTCATTATCATTTACTTTGAATTATTTTTCATGAACATGAAAACATATTGAAAACATATTCCGTCTCTAGAATTCTACTGCAAGCCCCATAATAGGGCTACTCTCCCTGAAGCATCATGTTTTTCCCTGGAATCGTACTTTTTACATGGTACTGGTGTCTCCAATGGATGTGTGCTGAATTCCCTATGAACTTTCCCATTGATTTAATAGCGGTCAGCTTCTTCATATGTGAGGAATATCTATCTAGGGACTCATCAACTTACCAGCTGGTTTATGATCTGAATGAGGGTTGAATGTTTGTTGTGACCATCTGGGTTTTGTTAACTTTATCATATTTTAATTCATGTGGTGGGGGTATTGTTTTCTGTTTTGAACTATTATATTGTGGATTTTTCTAATAAAGATTATTAGAAAAAAATATTTTTTGATAATACCTATTGTTCCTTTTTGAAGAATCAATTTTCTGGACTCTCTGGTCAATCCCCTCCCTTTTTCCATATTCACATGTGAAGTGGACTTCTAAAATAAGTATGTTGTAGATATATTGTCACACTGTAAGGGTAGATTTAGACACACGGTCGTCAGAGGTGATGTGATGCCTCCTCAGGGACTCCAAGGTTGTTTTAATCCCATTTTTGCCAACAAAAACACCGCAACCGCATGCATTGCATGCAACTGTAGGGTGTTTGGGCTATTCTTCATTCGCCCAATGGGTTCGGTTCAGCGAGCTTGTCACCCGCTGATTGCTTCATGTTGGGTACTTTTTGCCGCAGGTGTGAAGCAAGGAATCGTGACCATGGCACCTAAACTCCTCCGTCCACTGGCTATTGCAGCTTGGGGGGGGGGGGGGGCCCAACTGCACATTTTTACCACCTCCAAACGCGCATCTAAATTAGGCCTAAGGGTGAGATGTGCAGAAACCCTTTACCCTTTATAGTTATGGGTGGCTGAGAGTCAAAACTGTTCATACCTACATTTTTATTTTAAAATGTATGTGCTACTAGAAATTGTCCTTTTCTAATGGTTGTTTGTAATATAAAAGTCTAAAGATGTAATAAAAAATTGTTGTTTGATTGCTTTTGGCACCGCTCAAAGTAGAGGTACTTTGTCCCAGAACATGAGGTGCAGGCTTGTCCTAACACCAGTCCAGGGGGTTAATAAATGTATAGAGGAAAGGATCGCGGCTACTCCTGACCGGCCCAGGTGAAGACACGATAAAGAGTGGCCTCGGCCTACATGTCTCCACAAAACCACGCACCCTGAAGAGTGAGTATGTATGTTTGTTTTTTTGGGAACCCATCTCTTTTAAACCTGAGTGCTCCAACGCAGGAACTTTGTGCCCCAACATTTCATACAACACTGGCCAGTGGGAGGGACTCAAGAGACTGAAGGACCTTTTAGCTTCCAGTACTGCCCTTTAGTTAGGACCTCTTAAGATTCAGGGTTCAGACACTTAAATAGGTCCTCTCATTGTTTGTGATATTGTAGAAATGTATTATCTGTCATTGCTATTGCCATCCTGTATGTTACTTTGCAGGGAGCAAAAATAAAGCCTCGTTCTTTAGCCTTGGTGTGGCAGAGGGTGTGGCATTTGCAGAAGAATTGTTTTCATCTGGACTCAGGGGACCGGTCCATCAACTGCTCCATTGGGGGTAAGCGCTACATATTAAGATTACTCTGTCCACAGGGTGACAATGCTGGTGCACAATTTTGCTAGGCACAAACAGGGTTGTCACCCTGTTATAGGAAGTGGAAAAATAAGAGAGCACAGATAATAAAACTATGTTATGAGGGGGAGAGAAGACTCAGAAAAACAAAAAAACTGTTGTGTTGGTGACAGATTACATCATATATCTCATTTTTTTTTATTTTGACCATATTTACACCTAATTATGTAGATATTTTCCAAAACCTAGTACATATATTTTAAAAATATATAATGAAAAAATACAAAATCTCATATAAAAAAAAAATTTCCTGAATATAACTTACAACACGCACATGTTTGGATAAACGGTGCCGCTAAGTGCCAAATGAACTAATTCCGGACTATCCGATTAAAAGCAGCTCCTTAAAATAAACTCATTAACCGCGTGTGAAATGGTTCTTTCCTGGTGTTAGTTTAGTTATGTTCTTTGACTCATGAAGCAGGTGTTGTTTTTTCACAACAGGATACACTGCGAGACTGAGCTCAGATGCAGATCCTACACTCTTAACATCTGTGTCATACAAAGTGTGTTCAGGAGTCTTAAATCGTAAGGAGATATTCCAGCTTTACACCAGGATCTGCAGAATGCAATTAAATTCTTTCCTTCACTGGGATGTCCTAAAAGCTTTTACACAGCAGACTGTTACATCCTCAAAGTTTTATTTGCATTCCCCAGCATATAGTACAAGAATGCTCACACTAACAAAATCCACACTGGATATTAAAGCCCAGCCCCAGCAGAAAAGGGATAGAACCTCAATTAGATTTTATTTAACATATATATATATATATATATATATATATATATATATATATATATATATATATATATAGATACTTACCTGTGTGCTGTCATCACAAAAAAAGACAGAAACTCTATAAAAGAAGAGTTTATATTCTTAAAGCTCCAGTAGGCCGTGTGTAAAGGCCTTACTCTCTTCAGGAGCTCTGGGCACCAACTGACACTTCCTATTGTGTCAAATAGTTAATAATGTTCCCTGCTGGGTGATGTGGTTTATCCTGTTAGCTGCTGTGTGACCTTAGGACTCAGTAGCGGCATAATGACCAGGGGAAGGAACCACAGTGCCCAGTGGGGGACACTCTATTTCGAAACACCCAGAAGTTTCAGCACTAAGCTCTTGAAGAGAGTGAACATTTAACACACTGCCCACTGGACAATGGAAATAAAAAAGTTCCCTAGAATCCCTAGAAGCCATGGGGGTGGAAAAGGGGGGTTGTGGAGTGGGACAGGAGGCAGCCTCCATAGGTGCTGCACTCTCATGTGAGGATGCCACGCACACACACGCTCTAGGTCAGTGGCTGGCAATCAGAGGGCCGCAGCTTCATGTCTGTTTTGACAGGTACTGCTATCACACCATGCTCCAACATACCCTCTCTTTGCCCTAGCCAACATGCAAAACACAGCATGTATGTACAACTACCTCCCAGCTGTTAGAAAGCAAGTGATTGCCAACCATGTGCAGCCAGGTGGAAAACAGGAGCAAGGCAGTATACCCATTTTATGTTATGTGTTAGAAGCAGGGGAGGTACACAGTGCCCAGTGGGGGACACACTTTTTGACACACCCAGAAGTGTCAGATGATGAAGAAAACACAAAGCTCTTGAAGAGAGTGAACATTTAACACAGTGCCCATTGGAATTTTTACAGCAGCCACAGGTTCGCTTTAAGGCCTAGCTCCAGGCTCCACCCTCTGACCCAAAGACTTTCCCTAGGAATTAGACATGTGCATGACGAAAAAATTAGTTTAGTTTAGATTCGTTAGTCTAGCTATTTCGTCTTGTTAAATTCGGTTGATTTGTTCAATTTGTATTCAGGATTCATATTCGGAATTCGTATTCAGAAATCGTTTTATGTCTTTTTCAAATTTTCTCCGAATTTACCAATTTTTTTGGTAAATTACATTTTGAATCGGCCGAATCAAAAACTTTTGATTTATTTATTTTTTTCAAAATCGAATGTGGCAGTGAACAAACAAAAGAAAAATCTTCATTAAACCATTACAATGACTCTTTAAATCACCTTTGGTTTAGCTAAAACAGCATTATTTCAAAATGGTACTCTAATCACACTCAGTCTTTGATTTCAGAAACATGTTTACATGTTCAAATTCAACTGGAATTCGATGTCAAATTCGATTCGAATTTCAAAAATTTGGATGAATTTTGTTTTGTTAAACAGAGCATTTGGTATATTTTGTTTATACTGTAATTAGGGTATTCAGATATATCCAAATCTCTGAATAATGAAAAATTTATCTGAATATTTATTCGGAATGAAATGAACCACACATGTCTATAGGGAATGGCAGTTCTAACAACTGAGTGCAGTAGGGGCAAGAGAGGTAATGGCAGGAGAGGCAGCCGCTTTGGGTGAAGCACCCTAATGCGAGGGAAGGCACCACACACACACTCCAGGTCAGTGGCTGGTAAACAGCCAGCTGGCCACAGCTTTTTGACATCTACTGCTGTGACCAGTGTTAATTTTGGCAGCAAATTTGAATTCAGTTATAGTCTTAGTCTTTTGACTAAAATTACATTTTAGTTTTAGTCTTCTGCAATTGTTTTCGTTTTTAGTCGACTAAATCTCCAGTACATTTTAGTCTACTAAAACTCATTTTAGTCATCTAAAATCTAATGGGTGTAGTTAACCTCCCTGGCGGTATTCCCGAGTGTGGCTCGGGGTTAAATTTCAGCACCATTAGCGGTAACCCCAAGCCATACTCTGGATTGCATTGCAGGATCCTGGTGCGGTATACTTACCTTGTCCCCAGGATCCTGCGATGTCCCCCCGCTGTGTCCGTGGGCTCTGTCCTCCGCCCGACGCCTCTCTGTGCCGGGCTCCGTTCCTTGCGAGGATCGGGACGCACGGGGGCAAAGCCCAGCGGCAAATTCAAAAAAGTGAAAAATCATAATATATACAGTACACTGTAATCTTACAGATTACATTACTGTATGAAATTATTTCACATCCCTTTTGTCCAAAGTGTTTTGTCCAATGTCCTGCATGCAGTTTTATATGATATATACTGTTCTTTCTGCCTGGAAATTTGAGATTGTCCATGGCAACCAAAAAGTGTCCCTTTACGTAAAAAGTGGTTTTAGACCAGCTAGAAAACAGCGATAGTAAATTAGAACACTTGCAGAATTGAGCGATAGTGAATCGTGGGGAAATTCATTTTATTATTATTATATTATTATTTTTTAAAATTATAGTTATTTATTATATAATAATTTATGATTTTGTGTTTCAAACTTGATCATACACGAGATACCTACTAGACTCTTGGTGGACAGATTTAAGTGTGTTATTGCTAAGCATTACAGGCCTACAATATAAAACGCCAAATTTCCATGCAAAATAGGTGTACCGCTTTGAGACGCAAAAATCGGACATAATCATACCGCCAGGAAGGCTACATTGTAATGCATTATTTAAGCATTTCTCTACAATTTCCAAACTCATTATATACTGCAGGAGTGAAAATTCTAATATGTTATTATTTATGGTATTAAGGTTTGAACATGCACTGCAGACTAGGGTTAATTTTGACGTCAAATTGTTTTAGCCATACTCTTTTGACTAAAATACCATTTTAGTTTCAGTCGTATTTTAGTCTTTTGACTAAAATGCCATTTTAGTTTCAGTCGTATTTTAGTCACCTGAATTGTTTTAGTCTTAGTCATATTTTAGTAGACAAAAATAGTATTAATTTAGTCGACAAAAATGTTTTAGTCGACAAAATTAACACTGGCTGTGACTCCATGCTCCAATATGCCCACTCTCTGCCCCAGCCAACACGAAAAACACACAATGCATGCACAATCACGTCCCAGTTATTAGAGAGCAGGTGATTGTCCACACGTGGGCAGTGCACTCTCAGTGTCAACCATGTGCAGCAAGGTGAAGAACAGGTGAGGAACAAGAGCAGGGCATTATGCCCATTTTTTGTCATGTGTTAGCAGAAGGGGGAGTGCATATAGTTCTGCATCCTCCCCCTGGTTGCTGGATGACCTTGTTCTGGTACTGTCTGGAAGTATCAAATTCAGCAGGACCTTCATCCAGCGGCTTCTCTTCACTACTGCAGAGATCTACATCACAGGAGAGGTAAGTATTCAATGTCTTCTTTGCAGGGGAACATAATTTTTCACATTTATTTTAGTGACAGGCTCATGTTAAGGTAATGTGAGTGGACTTTAGCATAGCGCATACCCTCGAAGGAACCTCTGATGTTTATGTAGATTTTTAAGCAAAAGCCCTTTACAGGCAGGAACCCGAGGCCCCCTTTAAGTGTGTAGCAAAAAGTCAGTGTCCAGCTTTACATTCCTGTGGATACTGATCCCAGCACCACCTTTTCAGGCACTGCCAACCCTCCTGGCTGTCCCTTTCACTAGCCCTCCTGGCTAACTTCTCCACAGTCCTCTCCAGACTGAAACACTCACCAGCCCACCCGGCTGACTCCTCAAGAGATCTCCCAGACGTGCTGACTCTCTCCTTCTGTCCTCTCCTTGTTCCCATGCCTCCAGGTTAGGATTCCTCTGTGTGTTGTAGAGGGTCCCTCCAGCACCCTAACCCCAGGCCCGAGGTCACCCCCCCCTTCAGACTAGGGGGCACCCTCAAGGGCCACCAACAGCCTCCTCAAAACTCCTTCTTCCACCTGACCGCGGGACCCATGAGTATTTATAAGGTCGCCTGTCTCTTGCCAGTCCATTTTGCTGGGGATTGGATAGAGCCCTCATCAACAATCTAAGCATCTCCTCCTAACCTCCTACCCATGCTTCTGGAAGCTTCTCAAAGGTTCCAGTAAGAAGGGGGGGGGTTACCAAAGGTGCTGCCTGCTGAGTCAACCAGCCTCCCTGAGTCATTTAGCCCTGACCCAGGTTCAACCCAGCCTGGCTCTCAGCCAAGCCAAAATTTACCTAAATTACCACTTATCACTAACTAGGTACACTACTTCTAGCACTAGAGGGTACTACATTTATGTCCCCTTTAGGTGGAGGTTAGGGCTTTGTTGTGCATTATAGTAATAATAATAATAATAGTAATATTAACATATATCTTGATTTGTATATTTAGTTCTGTGTATGTTCTTTTTTTTCTGGCAAAAAAGCCAGTTTGTTTTCTATGCTGAAGTAAGCTATTTTTGTTGGTTAATATATATTATTTTTATTATTTTATTTATTACGTATATATGTAAATATGCTTTTATTATGCTGTATGTTTGTAAGATTTTTAATAAACAAAAATTTACATTTACGTCCCCTGACTCCAGATGGCAATGACTCTTCTAGCAATACCACACCCTCTAATGCACCAAGGCTAAAAAAAGGAACATTTATCTGTGCAATACACATAGCAAATCATTAAACAAACTGTCAATATCAGTAAACAAGTTACCAATAACCAATACCAATATTGTGTAACACTACAGGACCCAATAGCTTTGCCCCAAAAACCTGAAACAAAGGAGGTCCTAAATACTGGGTGGTACTGAGAAGTAAAGGTCAGTTAGTCTCTTCAAACCACTCCCACTGGCAAGTGTGTTGGTAATTGTTGGAACCCAAAGTTCTGGCATTGCAGCGCTCAGACTTGAGTGGGTCCCACAATAATGGATGTACATGCCCAAACTGTATCCTATATATAGATAATTCTGTACCTTCAAGTAGTGGGCAGGAATTTGTGGCAAGCTGCCTCTCACCACCAAACATTTTGGGATTTCACCTCTTCCCGGTCTCTGTTTGGACCCAGTGATGTCACCTGCAACTCAGGTCTCTGCGATGACTGTCTTCCACAGACCTGGTGATATCTGCTGTGATACAGTACTCAGTAATGATAAACTCCTACAGACTTACTGATGTCAGCAGACTTTCTCCATATTTCTGACACAGTGACCCTTCCAGCAGGCAGCTCTCTGACACAGTAACCCATTTTAATGTTCACCTCTCACTGTCCTTCACATGACTCTCCTAAGCCCAGTAACCCTCTTTTCTCCTAATACCAGCTATCTGTCTTGATGGGGCTTGGAGTCCTTCCAGTCTGTGGTTCAATTGAATAACTGGTCACCCACTGTTTTTTTTGTTTTGTTTTTTTCACCAACACAGGAAGTGAGAGGTGGATGGGGGAGCTGGAGGAGTTGGGGAGGGTGGGGTGTGGGGAGTAGGGATTAGGCATAGAAACCCGGTGACCCCTAGATCATATATAGGAGAAAAATTGGGAAAAGTAATTGTACATAGAAGAGGGATGCCTCCACCTTTCCACATGTCTTTAGCCTCCATTTGTGGGGAAGAAATATGATATTTATGGTTGTAAGTATAGGTTTCTAGGGGATATACCTTTTATAATATGTTTATAACTACCGTATATTTTTATAGTGTATCTGCAAAACCCAAATGTTTTTCTATTGGTTTTCCTTGTGCTTATTTTATGAATGTTGTCTGGGTCTTCAATTTTGTTGTATTGCCGCTGTTACTTTTTAACTGAATTAATAAAAATAATTTAAACAATTGAATAACTGTCTCTGGGGACTACATTTTTGGTAGTCCCAGATGGTTGCCAGCAGTCCTCTGTTCTCCCTGGAAGCACAGCAGACAATCACAGTGCCCTCTGGTAGGTGGGCTCTCCTCTGGCTTTATGGGCTGCAAACAACGGTAGCAGTACCCTCGTAAGGGCTGCTGAGTGTTGTGGTCCGTCAGTCATCCTGCCCAGCCAGGCACATGCCATTCACTTCACTCTGAGGCAGCAAACCAGTCCTTGAACTTTGTTTGTATTTTTATTGAGGGAATATAACTTGGATGGGGATGGGATATTCACGAGATGCCCAACTGATTGCAGAAATATATATGGGACCACCTACAGTGGGGAGAACAAGTATTTGATACACTGACGATTTTGCAGGTTTTCCTACTTACAAAGCATGTAGAGGTCTGTAATTTTTATCATAGGTACTCTTTAACTGTGAGAGATGGAATCTAAAACAAAAATCCAGAAAATCACATTGTATGATTTTTAAATAATTAATTTGCATTTTATTGCATGACATAAGTATTTGTTCACCTACCAACCAGTAAGAATTCTGGCTCTCACAGACCTGTTATTTTTTCTTTAAGAATCCCTCCTGTTCTCCACTCATTACCTGTATTAACTGTACCTGTTTGAACTCGTTACCTGCATAAAACCTGTCCACACACTCAATCATACAAACTCCAACCTCTCCACAATGGCCATGACCAGAGAGCTGTGTAAGGACATCAGGGATAAAATTGTAGATAAAATTGTAGACCTGCACAAGGCTGGGATGGGCTACAGGACAATAGGCAAGCATCTTGGTGAGAAGGCAACAACTGTTGGCGCAATTATTAGAAAATGGAAGAAGTTCAAAATGACAGTCAATCTCCCTCGGTCTGGGGCTCCATGCAAGATCTCACCTTGTGGGGCATCAATGATCATGAGGAAGGTGAAGGATCACCCCAGAACTACACGGTAGGACCTGGTCAATGACCTGAAGAGAGCTGGGACCACAGTCTCACAGAAAACCATTAGTAACACGCTATGCCGTCATGGATTAAAATCCTGCAGTGCACGCAAGGTCCCCCTGCTCAAGCCACTGCATGTCCAGGCCCGTCTGAAGTTTGCCAATGATCATCTGGATGATACAGAGGAGGAATGGGAGAAGGTCATGTGGTCTGATGAGACAAAAATAGAGCTTTTTGGTCTAAACTTCACTCGCCGTGTTTGGAGGAAGAAGAAGGATGAGTACAACCCCAATAACACCATCCTAACCGTGAAGCATGGAGGTGAAAACATCATTCTTTGGGGCTGCTTTTCTGCAAAGGGGACAGGACGACTGCACTGTATTGAGGGGAGGATGGATGGGGCCATGTATCGAGAGATCTTGGCCAACAACCTCCTTCCCTCAGTAAGAGCATTGAAGATGGGTCATGGCTGAGTCTTCCAGCATGACAACGACCCGAAACACACAGCCAGGGCAACTAAGGAGTGGCTCCGTAAGAAGCATCTCAAGGTCCTGGAGTGGCCTAGCCAGTCTCCAGACCTGAACCCAATAGAAAATCTTTGGAGGGAGCTGAAAGTCCGTATTGCCCAACGACAGACCCGAAACCTGAAGGATATGGAGAAAGTCTGTATGGTGAGTGGACCAAAATCCCTGCTGCAGTGTGTGCAAACCTGGTCAAGAACTATAGGAAACTCTGTGATCTCTGTAATTGCAAGCAAAGGTTTCTGTACCAAATATTAAGTTCTGCTTTTCTGATGTATCAAATACTTATGTTACGTAATAAAATGCAAATTAATTATTTAAAAATCATACAATGAGATTTTCTGGATTTTTGAGGGGAGGATGGATGGGGCCATGTATCGAGAGATCTTGGCCAACAACCTCCTTCCCTCAGTAAGAGCATTGAAGATGGGTCATGGCTGAGTCTTCCAGCATGACAACGACCCGAAACACACAGCCAGGGCAACTAAGGAGTGGCTCCCTAAGAAGCATCTCAAGGTCCTGGAGTGGCCTAGCCAGTCTCCAGACCTGAACCCAATAGAAAATCTTTGGAGGGAGCTGAACGTCCGTATTGCCCAACGACAGACCTGAAACCTGAAAGATATGGAGAAAGTCTGTATGGTGAGTGGACCAAAATCCCTGCTGCAGTGTGTGCAAACCTGGTCAAGAACTATTGGAAACTCTGTGATCTCTGTAATTGCAAACAAAGGTTTCTGTACCAAATATTAAGTTCTGCTTTTCTAATGTATCAAATACTTATGTTACTTAATAAAATGCAAATTAATTATTTAAAAATCATACAATGTGATTTTCTGGATTTTTGTTTTAGATTCCGTATCTCACAGTTGAAGAGTACCTATGATAAAAAATACAATGTATATATATAAAAGACCTCTACATGCTTTGTAAGTAGGAAAACCTGCAAAATCGGCAGTGTATCAAATACTTGTTCTCCCCACTGTATATACACCTCCTGTATATACAACACTTCAGCTCCAGCACATCACTTGCTTGCACTTCCAGGACCAGCTAGTACTGATTTGTAGGCCTGACACTGATTCAGCAAGGCCTATGTTGAATGCCCTTTGCAGGCAGGGACTACAGGCCCATTTAGTGTAGTAAAAAATGTAGGTAGTCCCAGTGCTAGCTGTCCACGTGGCTACTGAGCCCAGTACCACATCAGGCCCTGCCAGCTCTTTTGGCTGCAGTTGCCTCTCTCCACTGCCCATGACACCACAGTCCACTCCACTGGCTCTGCAACCCATTCCAGACTGCACTCCCCCAGTCTTCTCAGGCATGCCTCCCCAGTCCTCTGCTGACTGTGTGTCACTCACCAGCCCTCTTGGCTGCGACCTGTTGTTTCTCCCTGGAGACTTGCCCAGCACTGCTCTCTCCTGCTGTTCTCTTTTGCTCCTCCTGTACCTCCTGTCCAGGACACCTCCACGTTTTCTTAGAGGGCCCGTCTGAATCCAAGCCCAGGCCTGAAATCCCCCCCAGACTGGGGAGCTCCCTCAAAGGCTACGACAGCCTAGTACTCTATCTCCAGCTTCCTCCCGAACAATTCCTCCCCAGCTGGGCTGACCCTGGGTATTTAAGGAGGCCTACCCCTTGCCAATCCAAGTTGAGGATTGGTAAGGGCTCCTCAGAATACCCCAAGCAGCTCCACCTCTCCTCTTCTCCTTCCTTTTCAGAAGACACCAGAACATTCTATAAAGAAATGGGAGGTCATGGTGATGCTACCTGTGAGTCATCCAGCTCTACCCTGAGTTACTCTCAACCCAGATCTAAACACACCCAGGCTTGGCTACCAGCCAAACCTGGAAATGTACCTACTCTAACAAAAAACATAGCACTATACTTCTAGCACACTAGAGGGCGCTACACAACAACAGAATCCTGTGTCCTCTCTCTCTTCTCCTCACTGGCAGCCAAGGAGAGGGAGAAATGCTTGTGCTGATGGCCATAGAGGTAATGACAGCCTTTCTGACAGCCCAATCTGTGCAGCAGTGGGTGGGAGCACTGTAGACTGGGGCTACATTAGTAGAACTACAGTGTGTGCTGGATAGCATTTGTAATCTACTGACATTTACAACATGGTCCATTGAACTGTCCTTGAACAGTCAAATACTTTTTATTATATGAATTTATGATATCCCTATATCCTTCACAGTTATAATTTATTTTTCACATAACAGGACCTATTGATTATTCACCATGACCGGCCTGTATAATTATTGCATTTTTGTGAAATGGAAAGGAGGAATGATAGAATCTATCATTAAAACAGGGTGGGCCAGGCTCAGCACTGAAGGTCCAGCGAGCATTGTGCCAGATCGTGAAATGTTTGAATGAACAAGCAATGAAACAATTAACATGAAGGTCAGTATGGAGAACAGAACCCACTTAAATCTAACTTATTGTGAGGCAGTGGCTTCTTGTTAAGGAGCAATTCCTAAATATCCTTTGTGGAAATGAAAAACATCTACATTTCATTTTTACAATGAACAGCAGCAATGGAACAAAGAAATCAACACTGACTTCTTCTTCATTCTTCTTTCTTTTCAAAGAGTTAATTATACAGTAACTAGACTAAATGAATACAGATTGCTTTATGAACAGTTTGTCACGTCAATTTGTACATCACGAGCAGATATAGACAATGCACTTCACGCTTGAATTCACCATTAAAAGTTTCTTAAACAGTAGATGGATTCTTGATTCTCAGTTCCGTCCACTAGCCGTGGCCTTAACAAAGGGGTCACTGAACTCTTCAAGTATTTCTTTATTTCATATGACACCAGAAAGTGTGAACTACCTCACCTTGGTTAATAATAGCTGGGAGTAAGGAAATGGGATGTAGAATCTGGGACTGTCACTGGAGGGACACTGCTGAAGGTATGAACTGCAGGCCCTCTTCACCAACCTCCCAAACACCTCCGTCATGGTGAAATGATGATCCATTTCATGGCTCCCAACTGTCCCTGCATTGGAGGGATTGTCATTCTTTTGAAAGCAAGTCTCTGTTTCCTCCTCTATTGTTATCCTCTTTTTGCTATGGCATAAATAAATGTTTTATTTAACTGACAAAATTGTTTATTTTATACTTATTTGCATTTAAATCTATATTACATTAGATATAAATGCTAATATAAAGGCACGCTAGCCTAAAAAATTCCCCAGTGGGTTAAAGTGACCATACTTGTGCTTTTACTTCCTTGATTGGGGCAAAAGGGGGATGAATGTTTGGTGGTGTGTCCTTTCATTAAATATTATGTGTTAAAAGGTGTGTGAAAGTTGAGAGGCATGTCTAGGTTTGCTGCTAAAACCCATCTTTACAGATTCCTATTGGCCCATCACTATGATGGACAGCACCATTGGTCAAGAGGAAGAGGCTGGCCAAGCGACAGGACTATAATCAAGCGTTAAGTTTTGTTTTTTTTGGTTTAGAGTTGGCTTTGGTTGGTTGTTTTGATTTAAGAGGACAAGGGTTAACATATGCTTTCCTTTGGGACAAAGTAACAGTATATTGCTATAATCCACCCTACCCACCCCCTCTCCCAGCAAAGTATACTTATTTATTCTTGAAACCCTCACTGCATCTGCAAACTCTCTGCAATGATGGGAACAGGGACACTATCCAGATACAGCAAGTATATACAAACTTGTTTTTTTTTTTAAATTAGTGTATAAAATGTATATAAAAAGTGTATTCAATATTTACAATTTTTCTTTTAATATTTTTGCAGAATTTTCAAAGCAACTTGTGTTTTTTTCCCATCCAGAGAAAAGCAGCTGGTTCAATCTAGCAAGCATGTGACTTCCTCCACTTCCTCCACATGACAGCTTTGGTGCTTGGCGATTGGCTGCTCAAACACTCATCAATCTCACACAGAAGTGGTAAAAACAGGCCCCAGTGACTTGTAGTGTACAGTATATAGGGCTTCTTCTATTTACTCCCACGAGTGAGTGGAATAGTGAGGTGGTGATGGGAGGGTAACTACAAGTAGATGTGGGAACCAGCATTTAATTAAACCAACTGCTTTAAGCTGCATAGGCAAAGCACAGATTCACCAAAAAAAAGTACATAACATAGTACATAACATATATGCATAGATTGCATTTAAAAAAAAAAATCAATAATAATAAAATATGAATAAAGTTCAATGACAGGTCACAAGATGCAAGATGTCCCCAGTCCATCCATCACTCAACCAGAAAGAGTGAAGATATCCTGTGGGTGTCATAGGCCCACTCCCTGATGGGTGTAATCATTGTGCCTCTTATTCACTGTGTAAAGGCGGAGAGAGCAATACTGATGTCATCAAATCTGTGCTGCTGTCTGCATCATTAAGGACCTCCCACTGTTGGTGAAGAGGACCCTGTGTGTCCTGTGACCTGCCTGAACATTTTGGAATAAGGGAAGTAAAAAATAGCATTCTATATTGCTGGAGGTGAGGTGTCTGGGGTCACTAGGGAGCAAGGGGTTGGGCTGAGGCCAGAGTTGAGTTTTAAAGAGGAAATCCAGGTATGGCATTTTTTTGCATAGTTCATTGGTCCAAGCTGGACCATACCTGTGGGATCCCCATGGAAGCTGGAAATCCCTGTAGTAGACACTGCTACTACAGTGACCTCCACTAGTTTCCTGTTCACGAGCCATGCAGCTGCCCTGTTGCACAATGAAGGCAGGAGGTTGCCCGCTCAGCACAGACTCCATTCAGAGAATGCTTTGCCTTTTCTTGGTGAATGCAAAGCCTTCTCTGATTGGCTGAGGTACATAGGTGGAGCAGTGACATTAAGATATCCAGCTTGTCCGGAACTCTTGTGCCTACTACAGTAATTTCCAACTTCCACAACGATCCCACAGGTATGGTATTTGCATTGTTACACTCTGTCAAGCTGGACCAATGTAACTCTGTAAAACAATTCCTACCTGGAATTAATATTTAACCACTTGAGCTTCCCTTCATGACCAGACCATTTTTTACTATACAGCACTGTGCTACTTTAACTGGCAATTGCACGGTCATGCAACACTATATGCAAATTACATTTTTATCATTTCTTTTTACATAAATAGAGCTTTCTTTTGGTGGTACAGTATTTGATCACCACTGGGTTTTTATTTTTATTTTTTGCAATATAAATGAAAAAAGACCAACAATTTTGAAAAAAACCCCAATATTTTCCACTTTCTATTATAAAACATATCCAATATATATATATATATATATATATATATATATATATATATATATATATATAAAACATAGCCAGTAAATTTAGGCCAAAGTGTATTCTGCTACATATCTTTGATAAAAAGTCCAAATAAGTGTATAATAATTGGTTTGTGCAAAAGTTATAGCATCTATAAACTATGGTATATATACTGGAATTTATGCTGCTAGGACACTATACTGGTAATGGCAGTGATCAGAGACTAATAGTGGGACTGTGATAGTGTGGCAGGGAGTCTGATGCTAGCTGGGGCTGGCTAGGAGGGACACTAACCGACTAACTGACGCTGACATCAATAGTAACACTAATGCAGTGATCAGTGCTAATACTGTACACTGTCACTGTACTAATGATACTGGTTGGGAAGGGGTTCACATCTAGCAATCACTGGGTTAACCGTATGCCTAACAATGTGCAGTATGTGCTGCTTTTACATTTCCATCTGTCTGTTTTTTCTCTCTGCTTTGCAGGGAGAAGAAACAGCTAGATAGCTGTTCACAGTATACAGAACTCTGTGATTGGCCACAGTTGATCAGTTGACTTCAGCCAAAATTGTTGGCTGAAATCAGCTGCCAGACTTGTGTTGTGTCCAACTACAGCACGGGTTAGCATGTGTACCCAGAACCCGGGAAAAAGGCCATGACCTACAGGTAGGTCGCCTAGCCTGGAACTGCTGCTCGCTTGCAGTACAACTACTGTGAGCGGGCAGGAAGAGGTTAAAATCAGCTAAATATTAAACTAAATTATCATTATGAAAAATCATGATGGAAATGCTAATTAATCAGACCACAATTAGAAGAGAAAGAAATAAAATGAGCAAAAAAAAGGGGAGAGGTCACATAGAGACTAACAAGCCAATGCCATCCCATAAATACTTCACAATTTGATTATTTAAATTTGGATGTGTATATAAAATTCAAGGTCTCCAATTTTTTTAAAACATTCTGAATGACTGTCATTCATCAGGCTCATTAATTTTCCATTAATCATGAAGCCATCAGATCTCTTCATTGCCTCAAGGAAAAATTTCTTCTTCCAAGAAAGAATGATAGTTTGTTTAGCTGCTAAAAGCATCAATGTTGGTAACATTGATAGCCTGTCGTGCTTTGTTAAAATATATGTAAACTTAATCACTCAATTCTTATATGAGCTTTAACATGGTAATGTAATTACAGAAATTTCTTTTTGATTTTTTTTTTAAATCTGTAGATTTCAATAAAATAATACCCGGTGATTTTGCTGTAAACGTCCTTGTTCAGAGCAGTCCTGGTATAGGGAGACCACACTCTGCCCTGTCATCTAATTGTGCTCCTGTGGTGTCTCATTGTCACACAAGCTTTGTATGAAGACTACAAGTGGTCACTTTAACACTAAGGCATTGTCCATTGTTGTCACCATCAGGAAACCCATTCTACAAAATGTCATTCAGCTGCATGTAGACTGGAAGTGGTTGCATGGAGTCAGCAGGAGATCAACCGTGTTAAGATGCAACAAAGAATGAAGAAAGGAGATAACAAGTATTTTATAAAGAAAAAAAAAAGGTAATTCTTTTTGATGCATTAAATATGAAGTACTTGTGCGCTGCTATGGACCTCACAACCAACAAAAACTAATATACAAAATAAATACCAAAGAATATTAAATCACCCTAAAAATACACATACACAAAGCTGCAACGATTAACAAGTGACCTCAACACTCTAAAACAAATAATTTTTTGTTATCACTTTTTGATACATAGTGCTCTGGCAAACTTAAAAGCATTCAGTAATGCCGTGTACACATGAGTAGAATTTCCGACAGAAAGAGTCCGATGGGAGCTCTTTATCGTATATTCCGACCGTGTGTATGCCCCACCAGACTTTTTCTGTCGAAAATTTAGATGGACTTAGATAGAGAACATGTTCTATATTTTTCCGATGGAACAAATTACAATTGGAAAAACCGCTCGTCTGTATGCTGTTCCGATGCACCAAAAACGAAGCATGCTCTGAAGCAAGTAGGAGACGGAAGCTATTGGCTACTGGCTATTGAACTTCCGTTTTCTAGTCCCGTTGTACGTGTTGTACGTCACTGCGTTCTGGATGGTTGGAATTTGGCGTGACCGTGTGTATGCAAGACAGCTTGAGCGGAATTCCGTCGGAACTCCGTTGTAAAAACCTTCAGAGTTTATTCAGATGGCAAAACTGGTCGTGTGTACAGGGCATTAGAGGTTAGATATTTTAAGAGAATCTGACTTATGTTAAGGTAGCGCTATCAATGGATCTTTATAAATTCTCAGGGATTATTCACTCACAAAGACACTTATTGTTAAATGTGGCCAAGCATTACCATTACCCTACCCAGCTTCCCTTTTCCTGAAATTCCTCCTGATAGTTAGCAGTGCACTACCTGTCCTGTGCATATGGCCTCATAGCTGTATATCTGCAATATGTGATCCTCTAAGGCAGTGGTCGCCAATCTTTCGGACCTGACCCTGGAACTTCAGAGGAGACATCAGTTATCAATGCGCGCTGACAGTATTGACTGTCAGAGCGCATTGAGAACAAAACTGGAAACAACATTGGGCGGAATACATCAGCCACAATATTGATCTGACCAGACCACCAAAATTTTCTCGTGGCCCATCAGTGAGCCTCAGACCACGGGTTGGCGACTGCTGGTCTAAGGCACTGGGTTTCCATAAGTAAGTCATTTGTGGGATGAAACACATTGGAGTGGGGTGTGCACCTGATGGGAGCTGGAACTACTACTGATTCCATAAATTGCTCCTCTGCTAGTTTAACGAGATTTGGTGAAGACACTACTGTACTGCTCACTGTACTCTCTACTGGAGAGGAAACTGTACTTTAGGATCTGCATTGCAAGGATTTCCTGCTTCTTCTTCATTCATTCCTCAAATATGTGCTTCAGCCTCCTCTTCTGCTACTTAATCATTACTCCATCAGTCATCAGACTTCCAATAATTAAGGGCACAGGTGTGACATGTAGAAGCAAGCCCCACTCCTCTACCAAGATGGCCACCTTAACATAGAGTCACCCACGCCCGGACTGGCCATAGGGCACACTGGGCATACTCCTGGTGGGGGGCTGCCAGGCCACATGTCAATTTCGGGCTTGACTCTGACTTCCAGGGCAGCTGCTTGGGCTGGCCCTGCTCATCCGCTGCCAGACTCTCTGTGGCCGGCTCTGCAGAGAGGGCCGCATCCATGTCCTTTTGGCCGGGTCCCCAGTCCCCACCGTCCACTCCCAAGGCAACTGGGCTGCTCCGTAGGTCGGTGCCGCTCACCCGGCATCACTGCAGCCAGCTCCCTGGCTGTCCCACTATTCAGCACATGGCGGTGGAAAGGAAGGGGTCAGGTGACCATGAAGGGGGAGGAGCTGCCTGGAGGAATCCCCTTTTGCCTGATGTTGGAAAGGTGTATCTGCAGCCGCAGACACCAGGGCCTGGACACACTCAGGCTATGTTTACACATGTGGCAAGAACAGCGGTGTATCACTTTTCCGAGGCATTTGACAGGTGGTGAGGAGGCGATATGTCACCTTTTCACCGCCTGTTTTAACCCCTTAAATGCTGCACTACTACGCAGCTACTGCATGCATTGCAGGCAGTAAGACAGCAGCTACATTGACTTGAATGGGTCAAGTTCGACTGGCGGTACTGCCAACTAAACGCAACCAGAGGGGGCAGTTTGCAGCTTAAAGGGGGCAGTTGGAGGTGGTAAAAATATAGCTCAACTGTGCATTTTTACTGCCCCCCTGCAACAAGTGTAAATGAGCCCTTATGCATATTGCAACTCACAGGTGAAAAAAATTAGACATCGTTTACATGGGCCTACCCGCATAGGATGCACAGGTGTTCCATCCATCCACATATAGGTAGTTCTATTCATGTCTATTGGGATGCAACGGCTTCACAGACACAGCTGCTGGTCCCAATTTGACAGCTGTGCAGGAACGTGCCCCTGAACACCTTGGTACCCAGTTTGGTAGGTGGTCATTTTTTTTTCCTTTTCACTGCTGGATGGGGGCAGGGCTGGACTGGGACAAAAATTTGGCCCTGGACTTCATCCAGACTTACCCACTCTAATTTTGCAAACACGCATAAAAACAGTATGCTGCGCACTTGCACGAGAGTGACGTCATCACGGCCCGGCTATCCACATAGCAGGAGCACCCAAACCCAGAAGCAAGACCGGGTGAAGGGGGAAGCCCCCCGCAGCAATGAAAGCACGCTGCTGGAGGGCTTCGCTTCAAAGGTAAGTTTGTCATGTGACAATAAAATCGTGCCCACACTGCAAGGGCTTGTTTAGGTCCAGGCAGCATGAAAAAGGAAGATTTGCTTACTTGATCCTCCATCCTGTTAGACTGGTCCTCAGAGTCTTCTCCCCCATGCTCCAAGGTCTTCTGATGTCATCAAGACTGATGCAGAAACCTTAACTCCAATTCTTCCCATTAGGACACCCTTCATTCTAAGGGTCCTTCTTCTAGGCCCCCTACATACCATACAGCCCCCTACATTCCATAGAGTCCTTCTTGCCATTGGGGGCCCCCTTCATTCCATAGGGTCCTTCTGATAGGGCCCCTACATCTCAAACACCCCCTTCATTCCGTAGGACCCTTTCCTCCCACAAGAGCCTCTTCATTCCGTGGGCCTCCTGGTTGTCTTGTATTTTCCAGCCCCCCTCTACCCCCTGGTGTCCCCCTGTCACCTACCCGAAGCCTGGCTCTGAATTATATATTTTAAAATAAACAACTAATGCGCACACCTATTTTTGATCAACCGCAGTAGTGAGCAGCTGCCAACATCAAAAAGATTACCACAAATCCACAGGTAAATTGAATAGCAAAGGATGTGGTGCTAACTAAAGTAACATAAAAAACCCATTTGGTGCAAATAATGATTCAAATAATATGCAAAATCCAACATAGCTAAAAGTTCATCAAAAGTGTCAATATTGAAATGTGCATAAAAATATTTTCAGTTTTCAGTAGGGTTGCACCGATACCGTTACTAGTATCGGTATCGGTGCCTATTCCAAGTATTTGCCCGAGTACTTGTACTCGAGCAAATGCTCCCGATGCTTCACCCGATACCTGCATCCCTGAAGTCAGTGGGCGGGCGGAGTGGGTGGGAGAAGACGGAGCGCGGGTCCTGGCACGGAGAGAGTCCTTGCAGGCTGCAGCAGAGGAAGGTAAAACTATAGGGCAGGGGTGCGGGTCGCAGCCGCAGCCATCCATCGGCATCGGTGACCCGGGCCATCAGAATCATTAACGGAAGTGATGGCCCGAGTCTCCGACAGAGGATGTACACTGCAACGCTCATCTTGGTACACCCTGCACTTGGCCTCAGTAGCCCGCAGTCACAAGGCGGCAGTGGACATCTTGTTACACCCAGCCCATATACTATGTAGGCTGGGTGTGAGAAGATGTCCACTGCTGCATTCTGACTAGGCTTACTGAGGCCGAGTGCAGGGTGTATCAAGATGGAAGTTGCAGTGTACAGCTCACTCTTTTATCGATTTTATTTTAGTGCTGCATTATTTTCAGTGCTACTGCCTGCCAAATAGTACCACCTATCATTGGCCATAAGTGCCACCCAAAAGTGCCACCTATTAGTGTCCATAAGTGCCACCTATCAGTGCCACATATCAGTGCCACCTATCAGTGCCACATACCAATGCCACCTAGTGCCCATAAGTGCCACCCATCAGTGCTAGCCATCAGTGCCACATATCAGTGTCCATCAGTCAGTGCCACCTATCAGTGCTGCAAATCAGTGCCCATCAGTCAGTGCCACATATTGGTGCCACCTATCAGTGCCCATAAGTGCCAGCCATCAGTGCCGGAAATCAGTGCCCATCAGTCCTGCATATCAGTACTAGCAGTTCTTCAAAATTATAAATAAGATATCGTTAGTCTGTATTGTGCTTTGAAAACTGTCACTTGACATTAAAAAAAGTATTGGTAATCGGTATCGGCGAGTACTTAAAAAAAGTATCGGTACTTGTACTCGGTCTTGAAAAAGTGGTATCGGTGCAACCCTAATTTTCAGCAAAAAATTCATATATAAACCATGCTTATAATTAAAACCATTATATCCAAACTATGTCCATGGTATTCAAGTGCAAAAAAAAAAAAAGGGTTTTAATTATAAGCATGGTGAATTTTTTGCTGAAAATATTTTTATGCCCATTTCAATATTAATTGACACTTTTGATAAATTTTTAGCTATGTTGGATTTTGCATATTATTTGAATCATTATTGTCACCAAATGGATTTTTTATGTTATTTTATTTAGCGCCACATCCTTTGTTATATACAGTATTCAATGCCTGTACCGGGCCGGCCGGTTACCTGGATGGGTTCCTGCAGCACCGTCATCCTCCCTTGTCTGCTCCGGGGACCTCTCTGCCTGTCGGCTGCTCTCAGGACATCACACGGCGGCTCTGGCTCATTTAAACTCACATCGACCGTTACCGTGGGGGCCGCCGGAGATAACCGAGTTTTGTTGGCTGAAGCAGAAGAGCTGTCGGAGAGGAGGGGGGTGGTTGAAGCCGAACAGTGACGGAAAAGGACGAGTGTGGGCCGGAGGTGGCCGAAGATGTGTGTAGTGTTCTGAAAGCGCCAAGCGGGGGCGGAAAGAGCCGAAGTGCACCGCGCTGCGCTCAATGCTCAAATTGATGGCTGTGCGAGTAGCTCAGCCATTCATTTGGCAGGCTGTCACTGAAACCGGCCCACTGAGCCATCGACCCACCGGGAAACTCCTGGTAGTCCCGATGGCTAGTACATGCCTGGATGGGGGCCACTGCAATGTGACACTCGTGTACCATTTATTGTGGCTTCCAGTAAACAGCCAGCAGACGCCTTTCCTGGATACTACTGTGTTCATAGCAGAGCCAATATAACTGTTATAATGTGCATTGTAGTTCTCATGTTACCCCAACACATATGTAAATGAGCGATAAAATAGACATAAAATAGATAAAAAAATATTTGACCAAAATCAGAAATTCTTTTCTAAACTGCAGTTTTGAAAACAATTTTGGGGATACCCATGAATAAAGTAAAATTTTGTGCAGATGCCCTAAACCAATGTAGCCAGGAGCTGGCCAAGTGCCGGTTCACACTTGTGCGAGTTTATAACGAATGCGTTGCGTTAAACAAAAACTAGATTCGCATGTCATCTAAAAAGTAATTGTTTTCAATTACAGTCGTTTACATATATGCGTTGCGATTCCTCTCTGAATGCAATGCGACGTTCTTGTGTGAGTTTACAGTGTTGTGTTGCGAATTTAGTCTCTATAGACATTAATGTAAATCGTTCTGGAAGCGCAATGTTGGTTCAGATATGTGCAAATTCTTCACCTCCAGCTCCTCCTTTTAGTTCTGCCCCCTCACTTCCTATTTCCTGTCTCATGTCCATCTGTAAGCAGTCAAGATGGCCCCCAGGCGTCGGAACAGCATTGATAATGAGGAGCTCATCAGACTTGTCCGTGACAGGCCTTATATATGGGACAGCCGGATTGAAGAATACAAAAACAATGCCCGGAAGAGCAAAGGCTGGGATGAAATTTCAAAAAATCTGTATGCAGACTGGGATGACTTCACACCTCAGGTTCGCAAACATAAACGTAAGTATATTTCTATTTATTCATCCCACTGACCACCAATGCCACTGACCACCAATGCCACTGACCACCAATCCCACTGACCAGCAATCCCACTGACCAGCAATCCCACTGACCACCAATGTAAGGGCATGCATCCCACTGACGACCAATCCCACTGACCACCAATCCCACTGACCACCAATCCCACTGACCACCAATGTAAGGGCATGCATCCCACTGACCACCAATGCCACTGACCTCCAATGCCACTGACCACCAGTCCCACTGACCACCAATCCCACTGACCACCAATGTAAGGGCATGCATCCCACTGACCACCAATGCCACTGACCACCAATGCCACTGATTACCAATCCAACTGACCACCAATCCCACTGACCACCAATGTAATGTTGTGGAATGATATTGCATGCTCTGTATGTTGACACAAAAAGTGCAAAAAATAGATGGACACACTGTTGAACAATAAAACTTTGTTACATTTATAGAAAAAAGTACAGATATTAGACGATGCAGCATTGACAGGGAAAAAGTTATTGGTCTTTATTGAATGGCATCAAGCTGCCATGATACCTGACCGGCAGGACTCATAAAGAAGTCAGTAAATTTCTCACGGATGCTGGCCCCTCTGTAATTGCCCCTTGTATGTGTCCAATCTGCGCCTTCCATCTCATCCATTAAAGAGTCCTCGAAAAGGTATCCATCTGTTTCGTGGACAAAATTGTGGAGTGCACAGGCAGCTTTTACGGCAATTATGGCGTTTTCCATGCTTAGAGTTATTGGGGTTTGAAGAAATCGCCATTTGTTTGCCAAGATTCCGAAAGTACACTCCACAACTCTTCGTGCTCTTGTTAGCCGATAATTAAAGACCCTTTTCTCCACAGACAGTTACCGGTTAGCATATGGCCTAAACATTTTTTCTGAAAGAGCGAAAGCCTCATCACCGACATATATTAAAGGGAGAGAGGGTTCTGATGTTCCAGGGAGTGGTCGTTCGTTTGGAAGGTCTAGTGCGTTCTGCCGAATCATTCTTCCAAAACTTGAGTGGGAAAAAATGCTGGAGTCAGAACTGCTCCCATAAGAACCAATGTCTATGTAGGTGAATGAGTAGTTTGCATCAGCCACTGCCAGAAGAACGAAAGAAAAATATTTTTTATATCTAAAAAATTTTGTCCCACTACCGACTGGCCTCACAATTCTGATGTGCTTGCCGTCTATGGCACCAACACAGTTAGGGAAGTTGCAGCGCTCCCAAAACAACCCAGCTTTGGTGTTCCATTTCTCTTTGTTTGGTTTTCTCATGACCACATCTCTTAGGACCTCCCAGATGGCAATACAGGTGACACGCACAATTGTGCTTACCATAGATTTTCCCAATTTGAACTCGTAGTGTAAGCGAATGTGTAAGTGAATTTCCAGTTGCTAGGTACCTGAAAAAAAAAAAAAAATTAGTTATGTTTTTTCTTATTACAGAAGGACTCATACGCACTAGGTGGCGGAGCTTCAAGAACACACTTCAGAGACACCAGAGACTGCAGCGTGAAGCAAGGAGTGGGTCTGGTGCCCCCCCAAAGCATCCCTATGCCTTTGCCAGATACATGGATTTTTTGAAGCCAGTACTAGAATTGAGGAAGTAAGTTATGATGCATGAATCAGTCACTCTACCATCTCTCTATCTAATTAACCAGGCCTAACCCTAACCTTTACTTCTCCCCCTATCAGCTATACTTTTTATTTCATAACAGAGTTCCAATTTAAATTTTTTGTATTGCAACACGGAAGCAAGTTGGGAGGAGGAGGAGGGGGAGGAGAAGCAGGAGCAGGAGGATGCTCCTAGTGTTGACGATGATGAAGGAGTATAATTTGCTTGCACAAATCAGGAGGATTCATCTATGGAGCTCCAGGGTGAGCTGATCGAGGTACATGAGTCCTCTGCTCAGGAGCCGGATAATGAGGATATGAATGTTTATACACCTTCCTGCAGAAAGTAAAGGTTTGCATCTGCTTCCCGCGGGAAGAAAAGCAGCAGGGCAGCAGAACAGGTTGAAGACCAAGACCAGACCAATAAATGACCACACATAGTGTCAGGTATCACTGAACAAATCGATGCCCAGCAATGCCTTCACACTAGAACCACGGATATCGGCAGACAAATGGTTTTGAGACCACTTGACTCAACATCTTACCATGTCCCGACACAAAACAGACCAGCACTGCTCTACGAGCAAATACCGTCCGTGGCAAATCAATTTCCACCTGTAACAAGACCAATGGAACAGCAGAAACCGACAATTCCAAGTCATTATCCATACCACAATCTATTGCTTGAAGTAGCCTCAAACATGCCTACACCCTAACGACAATATGGGCCCCCAAGTGTACCACGAAATGACAAGATATCCCCACCTGTGTTATTGACGAAATATCCCTCAACACAAGGTGAAGCCTTTCAGCTAACACCACTAAGCTCTTCAACAGCAACACTACAACGCATGATTTAACCAAGCCTGATGAACATAGTTCACCAAGTTTTTTCAATTTGTAGATGACTATCTGCTAATGCCACTACCAACTTCATGTTGAAAATTGATACTTTCTTTGTTAGCGTTACGTTTTTGTTAAATTATTTTTTGTAATTTTGAATAGTTTATTCCAAAATGCTATCATATTTTGAATGGCTCAGGGAAATAGAGATGTAGAGAAAAAAGATTAGGGAGAAAGTGGAGATGAAGATGCAAGGGAGGGAGGATGAGAGAGTGGGAGATGACAGGGAGGATGAGTTGGAGAGATAGAGTTTGAGTTACTAAAGTTTTGTAACTTAATATTAAAGTTCAGTTAAGTTCAAGCTAGGCAGTCACAGGAAGCAAGACAGTCAGAGGAAGTTAGAGAGTCAGAGGAAGTAAGAGAGTAAGAGTGAGTTAGCGAGTCAGAGTGAGTTAGAGAGTCAGAGGAAGTAAGAGAGTAAGAGTGAGTTAGAGAGTCAGAGTTAGAGAGTCAGAGGGAGTTAGAGAGTCAGTGGAAGTTAGAGAGTCAGAGGAAGTAAGAGTCAGAGTGAGTTAGAGAGTCAGAGGAAGTAAGAGTCAGAGTGAGTTAGAGAGTCAGGGGAAGTTAGAGAGTCAGAGGAAGTTAGAGAGTCAGAGGAAGCAAGAGTCAGAGTGAGTTAGAGAGTTAGAGGGAGTTAGAGAGTCAGAGGAAGTAAGAGAGTCAGAGTGAGTTAGAGAGTCAGAGGGAGTTAGAGAGTCAGGGGAAGTTAGAGAGTCAGGGGAAGTTAGAGAGTCAGAGGAAGTAAGAGAGTCAGAGTGAGTTAGAGAGTGAGAGGGAGTTAGAGAGTCTGAGGAGTTAGAGAGTCAGAGGAATTTAGAGAGTCAGAGGAATTTAGAGAGTCAGAGGGAGTTTTCCAAAATATTTCATGCAAAGTATGTAATCAAATATGGAAATAAGTACAGCGCTGCCAAACAATAATTAAAAAGAAAAATATACAACCAGCAGCTAACACATCTCTAGACAAAGGCAGAAGTGAAAAAACAAAAAAATATAGTGTAGCGCTATGTGTATAAACAAATTATGACAAATATAATGAATCAATATGTCCTTAGTGAAAAAAATATCAGCAACATTAAGTGATACAAATAAGCATTTTGACAGTGACAGCAATAAATGAATAATGAGAACCTGTAACAAAAAATAGGTAGTGGGTCTCAAGGACCGTACATGTGTAACAAGTCAAATAATATAGTCCATGGCAAATTCGTATTTATAGTGATGGTGAATAAATAAAAAACAAAGGGACCTCCACCAAGAAGTCTATAAGGGTTAAGTGCTAAAAAAAACTGATAGAATGAAATAGGAATAGAAATAAAAAAATGAATAAACGACTCCCGGGGTGTCTTCAAGAGCGAATATGTTCACTTCTGGCAAATGGATGAATAGATCACAGAAGGGTGGAAGATCTAAATAGGTGGCAGGACCATCACCGAAATTTAGGAGGAGGCTTACCGGAATCAAATGACCTGAAAAGACCTACGTCTTACAGATCAAAAACAGCTTGTTGACCACCAGGTCTGGCGAAATGAATCGTCAAATAATCCTCAACTTCCAAACTGGGGGGAGGGGTCTCGCTACAGCCACAAACGTCCTCAGAACAATCCAACAGGCCCGATAAGTGTTTCAGATGTCATGCGAGAAAAAAACGCTCACATGGCATAATAACGTTTAAAACATCAATTTATTAAGAAAATGATACATCAGAACACTCACTTGATAGGAGATCAAAGACAGCTCATAAAAAATCAGTTGCGGTAACCGCTTACGATTGAGGATTATTTGACGATTCATTTCGCCAGACCTGGTGGTCAACAAGCTGTTTTTGATCTGTAAGACGTAGGTCTTTTCAGGTCATTTGATTCCGGTAAGCCTCCTGCTAAATTTCGGTGATGGTCCTGCCACCTATTTAGATCTTCCACCCTTCTGTGATCTATTCATCCATTTGCCAGAAGTGAACATATTCGCTCTTGAAGACACCCCGGGAGTCACTATAAATACGAATTTGCCATGGACTATATTATTTGACTTGTTACACATGTACGGTCCTTGAGACCCACTACCTATTTTTTGTTACAGGTTCTCATTATTCATTTATTGCTGTCACTGTCAAAATGCTTATTTGTATCACTTAATGTTGCTGATATTTTTATCACTAAGGACATATTGATTCATTATATTTGTCATAAAGTATGTAATCAAAAAATAATTACGTATTAAGTTTTTGAAAATAAAAAAATAAATACTTTTTTGGAAGACAATTTTGTTGTCAAATCTGTCAGCATTCTTTGCATTTCTTACTATAGCTTACAATGGTGCATAGCATAAAATTTCACAAAGTATATCTATGAAATTTACCTTAATGTAACAAGCAACCTTTCCGCTGGCTCCACACTATTCTGAAAGGTGGTGTTCTGATACTCCAAACGTGTACCAAGCAGTCGAAGCAATTCATCAAAACTACTAAGGAATAAAACCACAAATCCAATGTAAGTGACAGGTGAAAGCCCATACACAAAATCAAATAGAATGGTAATAGGCAAGAGTTATAGTAAAAGGAGAAAAGAGATCAAAAGTAGGATTGGTGGTCAGTGGCATTGGTGGTCAGTGTGATGCATGCCATTACATTGGTGGTCAGTGGGATTGCTAGTCAGCGGGATTGGTGATCAGTGGGATGCATGCCCTTACATTGGCAGTCAGTGGGATTGGTGGTCAGTGGGATTGGTGGACATTGGGATGCATGCCCTTACATTGGTGGTCAGTTGGATTGGTGGTCAGTGGGATTGGTGGTCAGTGGGATGCATGCCCTTACATTTGTGGTCAGTTGGATTGGTGGTCAGTGGGATTGGTGGTCAGTGGGATGCATGCCCTTACATTGGTGGTCAGTGGGATTGGTGGTCAGTGGGATTGGTGGTCAGTGGGATGCATGCCCTTACATTGGTGGTCAGTGGAATTGGTGGTCAGCAGGATGCATGTCAGTGATAGATAGTAAGAAGGAGGGAGGAGGAGAAGGAAGAGGGGTACAGGTACTAACCTATTTACTGACATCCGTGAATAGTTGAAGAACTTCTCCTCACGCTGCCTGAGATCATTGTAGAGGATCCTGAACTGGCCTCTCTCTTCCCTATTTTGAATAATTGGATGGACCCAATATCTTCTTGTACTCATCAGTCTCTTCCTCCTCCTCCTCCTCCTCTTCCTCCTGGCTTTGTCCATCAGGACTGCAGCAGTAGCAGTAACAACTGCTGCCATGATCAACGGCCTTTGATTAGGGATGAGCCGAACACCCCCCTGTTCGGTTCGCACCAGAACATGCGAACAGGAAAAAAGTTCGTTCGAACATGCGAACACCGTTAAAGTCTATGGGACACGAACATGAATAATCAAAAGTGCTAATTTTAAAGGCTTATATGCAAGTTATTGTCATAAAAAGTGTTTGGGGACCTGGGTCCTGCCCCAGGGGACATGGATCAATGCAAAAAAAAGTTTTAAAAACGGCCGTTTTTTCAGGAGCAGTGATTTTAATAATGCTTAAAGTCAAACAATAAAAGTGTAATATCCCTTTAAATTTCGTACCTGGGGGGTGTCTATAGTATGCCTGTAAAGGGGCGCATGTTTCCTGTGTTTAGAACAGTCTGACAGCAAAATGACATTTTGAAGGAAAAAACTCATTTAAAACTACCCGCGGCTATTGCATTGCCGACAATACACATAGAAGTTCATTGATAAAAACGGCATGGGAATTCCCCAAAGGGGAACCCCGAACCAAAATTAAAAAAAAAAAAAGACGTGGGAGTCCTCCTAAATTCCATACCAGGCCCTTCAGGTCTGGTATGGATATTAAGGGGAACCCCGGCCAAAATTAAAAAAAAAAAATGACGTGGGGTTCCCCCTAAATTCCATACCAGACCCTTCAGGTCTGGTATGGATTTTAAGGGGAACCCCACGCCAAAAAAAAAAAAAAAAAACGGCGTGGGGTCCCCCCAAAAATCCATACCAGACCCTTATCCGAGCACGCAACCTGGCAGGCCGCAGGAAAAGAGGGGGGGACGAGAGTGCGGCCCCCCCTCCCTCCTGAACCGTACCAGGCCACATGCCCTCAACATTGGGAGGGTGCTTTGGGGTAGCCCCCCAAAACACCTTGTCCCCATGTTGATGAGGACAAGGGCCTCATCCCCACAACCCTGGCCGGTGGTTGTGGGGGTCTGCGGGCGGGGGGCTTATCGGAATCTGGAAGCCCCCTTTAACAAGGTGACCCCCAGATCCCGGCCCCCCCCCTGTGTGAAATGGTAAGGGGGTACATAAGTACCCCTACCATTTCACAAAAAAAGTGTCAAAAATGTTAAAAATGACAAGAGACAGTTTTTGACAATTCCTTTATTTAAATGCTTCTTCTTTCTTCTATCTTCCTTCATCTTCTGGTTCTTCTGGCTCTTCTGGTTCTTCTGGTTCTTCCTCCGGCGTTCTCGTCCAGCATCTCCTCCGCGGCGTCTTCTGTCTTCTTCTCCTCGGGCCGCTCCGCACCCATGGCAAGGGGGGAGGCTCCCGCTCTTCTCTTCTTCTCTTCTTCTTTTCTTCTTTTCTTCTCTTCTTCTCTTCTTCTCTTCTTCATTTTCTTCTCCGGGCCGCTCCGCAATCCATGCTGGCATGGAGGGAGGCTCCCGCTGTGTGACGGCGCTCCTCGTCTGACAGTTCTTAAATAATGGGGGGCGGGGCCACCCGGTGACCCCGCCCCCCTCTGACGCACGGTGACTTGACGGGACTTCCCTGTGGCATTCCCCGTGACGTCACAGGGAAGTCCCGTCAAGTCACCGTGCGTCAGAGGGGGGCGGGGTCACCGGGTGGCCCCGCCCCCCCGTTATTTAAGAACTGTCAGACGAGGAGCGCCGTCACACAGCGGGAGCCTCCCTCCATGCCAGCATGGATTGCGGAGCGGCCCGGAGAAGAAAATGAAGAAGAGAAGAAAAGAAGAAGAGAAGAAGAGAAGAGCGGGAGCCTCCCCCCCATGCCATGGGTGCGGAGCGGCCCGAGGAGAAGAAGATAGAAGACGCCGCGGAGGAGATGCTGGACGAGAACGCCGGAGGAAGAACCAGAAGAGCCAGAAGAGCCAGAAGAGCCAGAAGAACCAGAAGATGAAGGAAGATAGAAGAAGCATTTAAATAAAGGAATTGTCAAAAACTGTCTCTTGTCATTTTTAACATTTTTGACACTTTTTTCGTGAAATGGTAGGGGTACTTATGTACCCCCTTACCATTTCACACAGGGGGGGGGCCGGGATCTGGGGGTCACCTTGTTAAAGGGGGCTTCCAGATTCCGATAAGCCCCCCGCCCGCAGACCCCCACAACCACCGGCCAGGGTTGTGGGGATGAGGCCCTTGTCCTCATCAACATGGGGACAAGGTGTTTTGGGGGGCTACCCCAAAGCACCCTCCCAATGTTGAGGGCATGTGGCCTGGTACGGTTCAGGAGGGAGGGGGGGCCGCACTCTCGTCCCCCCCTCTTTTCCTGTGGCCCGCCAGGTTGCGTGCTCGGATAAGGGTCTGGTATGGATTTTTGGGGGGACCCCACGCCGTTTTTTTTTTTTTTTTTGCCGCGGGGTTCCCCTTAAAATCCATACCAGACCTGAAGGGTCTGGTATGGAATTTAGGGGGAACCCCACGTCATTTTTTTTTTTTAATTTTGGCCGGGGTTCCCCTTAATATCCATACCAGACCTGAAGGGCCTGGTATGGAATTTAGGGGGACCCCCACGTCATTTTTTTTTTTTAATTTTGGTTCGGGGTTCCCCTTTGGGGAATTCCCATGCCGTTTTTATCAATGAACTTCTATGTGTATTGTCGGCAATGCAATAGCCGCGGGTAGTTTTAAATGAGTTTTTTCCTTCAAAATGTCATTTTGCTGTCAGACTGTTCTAAACACAGGAAACATGCGCCCCTTTACAGGCACACTATAGACACCCCCCAGGTACGAAATTTAAAGGGATATTACACTTTTATTGATTGACTTTAAGCATTATTAAAATCACTGCTCCTGAAAAAACGGCCGTTTTTAAAACTTTTTTTTGCATTGATCCATGTCCCCTGGGGCAGGACCCAGGTCCCCAAACACTTTTTATGACAATAACTTGCATATTAGCCTTTAAAATTAGCACTTTTGATTTCTCCCATAGACTTTTAAAGGGTGTTCCGCGGCATTCGAATTTGCCGCGAACACCCCAAATTGTTCGCTGTTCGGTGAACTTGCGAACAGCCAATGTTCGAGTCGAACATGAGTTCGACTCGAACTCGAAGCTCATCCCTACCTTTGATGAAACATAATGACCAAAAATCAAAATCCTCACTGACTACTCACAAACAAACCACACTCCTCAACGACAATACTCTCCCCACAAAGGAAAACAAGGAAGAGCACCGGAAGTTAACAGCCATTTTTTTCTTGCCTTTTCGATTGGACTGAGCACAAATCGCATCTGTGCCTAATTTACATTCTAAGCGCATAAAATTCGCATTGAATTTGCAATACAATCGCGCAGGTAATAAGCAAACACGCAATGAAAAAATTCATATCAAAATCGCATTGCACAAGTGTGAACCGGCACTAAATTGCCTGTGTTATCAGAGGACACTCTACAGCAGCGATGGTGAACCTTTGTGAGCCTGAGTGCCCAAACTGCAACACAGAACCAACTTATTTTTTTCAAAGTGCCGAGCGGCGCTATGAAAAAGGAATACATCGGTCAGTGCAGAGATAGGCATGGACAGAGGCTGTGGCAGACATTTTCCAAATTACAGACCTTAGTGAAGGACACCAAGGTACATTTCAAATTAAAACCATCAAAAAACACTGTCTACTCTCTGGCCTAGTTCTACAAGTACAAATATGTTTAAAATAACATTCATATAAAGAGTGCTTGTGATATACAGTTTTATGCAGAGTATATAGCACAGTGTAGGGCAGAGTATATAGCACAGTGTACTGCGGAGTATATAGCACAGTGTAGGGCGGAGTATATAGCACAGTGTAGGGTGGAGTATATAACACAGTGTACTGCGGAGTATATAGTACAGTGTAGGGTGGAGTATATAGCACAGTGTACTGCGGAGTATATAGTACAGTGTACTGCGGAGTATATAGTACAGTGTACTGCGGAGTATATAGTACAGTGTAGGGTGGAGTATATAGCACAGTGTACTGAGGAGTATATAGCACAGTGTACTGAGGAATATATAGCACAGTGTACTGAGGAGTATATAGCACAGTGTACTGAGGGATATATAGCACAGTGTACTGAGGAGTATATAGTACAGTGTAGGGTGGAGTATATAGTACAATGTACTGCGGAGTATATAGCACAGTGTACTGAGGAATATATAGCACAGTTTACTGAGGAATATATAGCACAGTGTACTGAGGAGTATATAGCACAGTGTACTGAGGAGTATATAGTACAGTGTACTGAGGAGTATATAGTACAGTGTAGGGCGGAGTATATAACACAGTGTATTGAGGAGTATGTAGTACAGTGTAGGGTGGAATATATAGCACAGTGTACTGAGAAGTATATAGCACAGTGTACTGCGGAGTATATAGTACAGTGTACTGAGAAGTATATAGCACAGTGTACTGAGGAGTATATAGCAGTGTACTGAGGAGTATATAGCACAGTGTACTATGGAGTATATAGCACAGTGTACTGCGGAGTATATAGCACAGTGTACTGCGGACTATATAGCACAGTGTATGGCGGAGTATATAGCATAGTGTACTGCGGAGTATATAGTACAGTGTAGGGTGGAGTATATAGTACAGTGTACTGCAGAGTATATAGCACAGTGTACGCAGAGTATATAGCACAGTGTACTGCGGAGTATATAGCACAGTGTACAGCGGAGTATATAGAAGAGTGTACTGCGGAGTATATAATACAGTGTAGGGTGGAGTATATAGAACAGTGTACTGAGGAGTATATAGCAGTGTACTGAGGAGCATATAGCACAGTGTACTGAGGAGTATATAGCAGTGTACTGAGGAGTATATAGCACAGTGTACTGAGGAGTATATAGCACAGTGTACTGCGGAGTATATAGCACAGTGTACTGCAGACTATATAGCACAGTGTATGGCGGAGTATATAGCATAGTGTACTGCGGAGTATGTAGAACAGTGTAGGGTGGAGTATATAGTACAGTGTACTGCAGAGTATATAGCACAGTGTACTGCGGAGTATATAGCATAGTGTACTGCGGAGTATATAGTACAGTGTATGGCAGAGTATATAGCACAGTGTATGGCGGAGTATATAGCATAGTGTACTGCGGAGTATATAGTACAGTGTAGGGTGGAGTATATAGTACAGTGTACTGCAGAGTATATAGCACAGTGTATGCAGAGTATATAGCACAGTGTACTGCAGAGTATATAGCACAGTGTATGCAGAGTATATAGCACAGTGTACTGCGGAGTATAAGGAAATACCAACTTATGTTGCTGAGCCTCAATCCAATGAATGAAATTGGCCAGAGAAAGTAAGGCTGGGGAGGAAAGGACACCACGCTGCGTGCACATAACTTACTCTGCTCCACTGCCACTCAGAGTCAGTCTCAGAATCAGACAGTCGGCTCCTTGGGTTTGACTCGCTGCCTTCATGTTCCTCTGTCCTGTTCTCCCGCCATGAGGCCCGTGACCTGCGCTGCCTGGCACTGCAACCTCCCTCACAGAGAGATCACTCCGCAGCAGGAGTCAGGACTTCACTAGAGTGGCGGCGCCATGTCCGGCTGGACGGATCTGCAGACAGCCCCTAGGAGGAGAGAGAGACTGAGGGCAGAGCAATAACGAGCAGAGGCATCATCAAGTACATTTAAAAAAGTCTGTGGAGGACACTCTTGGTGTGCCCACAGAGAGGGCTCTGCGTGCCACAGGTTCTCCATCACTGCTCTACAGCATCTCCTATAGTGAGGCTGTTCCCTCTAGTGCTCAGCCTGGGATCTGCCTTGTCACATCCTGAATACCGAATGAGTGAAAACTTACAGAAGAGTGGAGGATCTTGGTGCATGTAGTCCAAAGAGCTAAAATCTACATTGCCTGGGATCTTTGTGGACTACACGTTCTGTAGGATACTGAGAGGGGTAGCCTGTGTTGGGGAGGAGTCGGTCTCTTAGGACCACGGCCTTCAGCTAGGAGCAGTGATCCAGATGGACAGGGGGAGGATGGCTGTGCTGCGGCCTAGGCGGCAAGGGAGAGTCTCCGGAGATCGTGTGTGGATGCACACACGTTATTGGCAGGGACTGGCTATCAGGTGGCAGCCAAGAGGTCACCCACATCACCTGCATCACAGATCCAGCTGAGCTGTGGGGCTGGGAGGTGCGAGGTCGTGCACCGTCCCTTGAGCACACTCTTTGCAGAGGCCTGCTGCAGGATCTTCACGCCATCCCTCTTGAGCTTGGTATCACTTGGACTAGTGAGCGGAAATATGCCCACCCTCTTTGCACCCAAGGACACTGTATACAGACACCTTTACTTTGCCTTCCTCATTGGAGCTCTATAAGGAGACATCTACAACTCATATTGTACTGCTGAATATCTCACAAGTACTTCGGACCCCTTCATTTCCAATTAGCTGATTCAAGACTTCTGCATTAAAGGATTACTGTAAGGGACAGGAACATTGTGGTACAAAAGCCCTCAGTGGGGTGGCGCTACACCAATGCATAGCAATACAGATTCAGCTGCGGAAGTGTGTATAGAACATATAGTTGTAAACTATCAAACCTCTGACCAAATCTCTGGTGATTAGGCTGAAGAGCCTGTATAAAATGTATATACTGCAGGGCTATGGAATCCTGAGCAGAAGGGATTGGTTAAATCTACAGGTAACATATCAAACCTTGTTAAACGGCAAATGCATTTAACACATGCACCATCACATACATTCCTAAACTGTCCTCTTCAACTGCACTAATCTGAAATGACAGATTGTCTCTAATGTCTGGCCAGCTGCGTGTCTAA
The DNA here is from genome assembly GCF_042186555.1 of Aquarana catesbeiana. Taxonomy (NCBI): domain Eukaryota; kingdom Metazoa; phylum Chordata; class Amphibia; order Anura; family Ranidae; genus Aquarana; species Aquarana catesbeiana. Next base: position 744,156,697 of record NC_133325.1, on the reverse strand, counting down.
ATCAATCAGTTCTGCAACACAGGGACTTATAAACAGAAAATTCTTCTTTTTTTTTTTTTTTTTCTCTCTGCTTTACTCTTATATCACAGTTCCAAGTCAGATCCAACCATCGCCATTATCGACGGGGAACAAACTCGCCTCTGGCTGGAAATATGGGACAAGGCCCAAAGTTTATGTGATCTCTCTACACTGGAGAGTCTGGAGTGGAATTTACCATAATAGCAGCTCTAGGCAAATGTCAGAGTGCACTCCATTCCTTTGATCCATGACAGATGCTTGGTGGATGTGGAACAATGCGGGACCTTGCTATATACTGTATAATGTAGGACATGAGTGGGCTTATAGCAAGTCCACTTAACAGCTCGTTTACACAAGTCTTGCTCTTTGAAGAGCAATCTGCATTGGATCCCCTTTCAAAGGGTGTTTGACAGCAGTGAGGAGACGCAGTCTCCTGCTCACTGCTTGGTTTAGCCCCTAAAAGCATGCACCACTGCCCTGCAGGGGCGCATTAGCCAGGCACATAGGTGTGCGCAGCCTATTGCATTAGGGTGTGCACCCGAAAGCTCCAACACATATGCGTTTGAACAAAATGTGAAGAGAGGGACAGAGCTCTCTCTGGTGAAATGGGATTTTTAGGGGAGATAGTGTGTCTGTTGACGGTGAGCCAATCCAGCAATAGTTAATATAAAAGTATAAATTTTATTGAAAATATTAAAATATACATTACAAAAAAGACAATCAAGCATCAGGATGACCATGCAATAGCTTGTATTCAGAGATCATTTGTGATCAGCCAGCCAACATGTTTCGCATATATCTTGCTTCGTCAGGGCATTAAGGACATCACTGATCTTTATCTAGATTGCATACAAGATATAAATTATTGTTGTATTTATAAATACATTCTAATAAATACATTTTAACCATGAGCAGATAGAGACCATAGTAAATAATACATGACACAAGTATAGTTGTGCTCACCTAGTCTATTGCAAGTCGAAAGGACAAAAGAGCAGCCACCTCCACAGCCAAAAAGGCCCCTAGTACATCGCCTGTAACTTTTTATTTTTTTTTGTTCCTTTTTCTTTGCAACATTACAATCAATAATAAATTTTCCCTTCATCATATTTTTAATTTCTTTGCCAGACCTCTGCCTATTATTCTGCACGGTCCAGTTCCCCTATCGGCACTGCCCATTGGGATCTGGCACCCATGGGCTTTTTGATCCTGGCGATGTACTAGGGGGCTTTTTGGCTGTGGAGGTGGCTGCTCTTTTGTCCTTTGTCTTTCCCCACTCTCCATCCTGAAACAATGGGAGGAAGGGGGAGCAAGGGAGCACATGGGAGACCCAGGCAACAGAAGGAAGAGGAATAGGGAAATGAAGGGTGGCGGGGTAGCATATATTAGTATCAATCCCCTATATTTTCCTCCTGTGGCAGCTGAATGTTGGCAAAAGGGAGAGGAGAAGCCTACTTTCAGCTGCTGCACAAGGAAAATGCAGATCGGTTCCACTAAATTCCACCCACGCCACCTCTCCTGTCCAGGTTCTGAGGGTCGGCAAGGAAGGGTTGTGGTTTACCTGTCACCTTCCCACCATTAACAGGTTGCCAACCCCAGGATTAGGGTGTGTCCAGGCACACCTGGCACACCCCTTGTGCACGCCTATGGCCAGCAGTTGCATCATGGCCCTATTTACTTGAATGGGATGAGCTCAGAGGGCTGCACTGCCTGCCAAATGTGACAGAATGTGTAAACGTCTGTACAGCTTCCTTTATAGCTTGGGGGGAGGGGGGGGGAGCAGCATGTTTTTACCCCCCAAATTACAATTATACACTAAGCCTGAGTGATTTTTGTCTATAAATTAGTCACTATAAAGCTGTCCACAGGGAAGAGCAAAATTTCTTCCAATGCCACGTACACACGGCCGGACTTCCCGACAGAGAAAGTCCAACGGGAGCTTTCGGTCGGACATTCTGACCGTGTGTATTCCCCATCGGACTTTTTCTGTCGGCATTTCAGATGAACTCAGATATAGAACAGGTTCTAAATCTTTCCGTCGGAAATGCCGACGGAGTTTAGCCCGTTGGCAAGTCGGGCCGTGTGTACACGGCATAACATTTCAGAGAAAATCAACATATTTTTAGAACATGAAAATGTTTTCTAATCAATGGGGAAAGCAACATGAAGCGGGATTTTGGTCATTTTAAAAATAGAGTTACATTTTCCGGGCTCAAAAGAACCTTTTCCAGTTTGCATTGATGTGGCTGCTGTGTGCGCAGCAATGTTCTGTAGTAGCACTAGCTACATAAAAATAAGTGGCGCTGTGCTTTGGCAACGGTACGGGCAGCTTCCTGTCTGCTGCTAGAAATAAATAAAGTCGGTCTGAGTGCTTATCTGCCATTCAGGAGAAGCCTTGTATTTTTATCGGTGAACACAAGGCTTCCTCTGATTGGCCAAGGTGGAGAGGCGAGTAGACAACATCATTGCCACCTCCACCAGTAAGAGGATGTATGTTGTTTGCATGTGCATGCATGCATGTTTATGTGGTGTGTATGCATCTAAGTGTATCCAATGTGTATGCATGTTGTATGCATGTGTATGCAGTATGTATATGTGTAGTCGAGAGCGACTCCAGGAACTCAATTTGTACAGTTTGGGCTTCCCCGCTGACAGCTTGACAGCTGAAAGAAAAAAAAATGTTGGTTAACAAAAAAGAGAAAAAAAAAATAGCGTGGGATCCCCCCCCAGTCCCCACCCCGAATGTTCGGAGAACACCCGAACGGGCGAACTGTTCGACCAACACTATTCAGGACCAATCATATACAGCTAATCGCTTCATTTTCAATTACATGGAATCAACTGTGAATGGCCACGAGTGCTCTCAGCCTCTCATTGCTTTGAATGGGCCTTCCGGACGCAGATCTTTGCAGGAACACCACTGAGTCTCCCGCAGTATAAATAATTATTTGAAAATATTGCTGTTCAGCAAAGACAAATCAGGGAGTTACAGAATTTACTGATCACAGCCTCCATCTACAATACTGTCACCAACACCATCGATAAAAACATATTTACAGTAGCAAAAAAATAGAGCAATCAATCTCAGTCACTCTTTCTGCCTGCTCACAACATGAATATTGATGGTCCTCTGCACAATTTTCCTAGAAATGAATTCCACCTTGTCCCGGTGAACTCCCCGCAGCTGAAAATGAACCGAACTCCACTCAAACTTTTCTTTTGCTGTTGTCCTCACAGCCAGGATTCGCATATTTCATCAATGTGAAGGTCGTCTAAGCTATGAAAATTAGACGCCGAAGTCAATAATTGCTGTTACCTCATGCTTGTACCTCTTTGCGATTGCATGTGAAGTCAAGGCCAATACAGATGCTGGCAGAATTTTAAATGAAAACTTGAGATGCAATTAAATCATTTTTTCCTAATTGCTGTAGTTATTAGACTAGAGATTTATGCTGAGTCTGATGAGTTTTTGCTGTAATGCAGGAAGTGTCCCAGGCCGAGAAATTATTCAGCAAAATCTGTGGTTTATGTTGTCATTTGGATAATGAATGGTTGTAGGGAGTGTGAGATAACAGATAATGGCTCCGGAATGACCGCATGACCGTATGCTGCAAGATGTTGTCTATTCACAACCAACATTTGTGTATAGAAGTAATCATCTTACCATCATCAATTTTTTTAATTTAATTAAATTATTTTTTAACCTGTCATTGGCCCCTTGTACTACAAACTATTGTATCTGGTAGTACATAAGTGGTTAATTGTCCCTGAGCCAGTGTAGTTGCAGCTGGGGGGCCTTTGATTGGGTGGCAGATACAACAGTTAATCATGAGTATATAAGCTTTCAAAGACCTTAGACCTTATTTTATTGTCATAGCAGCAGGCAAGGGTTCTATTGGGTTTTTGAAGGCTGTGCTGGTTAATTAATTGTGGAAAATTGTGGGTTGGGCCAATCTGTGGTATGGGTGCCCCTTCCTAACAACACGGTGGTAACATCGGGGTATTAATTAGGTTGTACCTGGTAGTACGTAAGTGGTTAATTGTCCCTGAGCCAGTGTAGTTGCGGCTGGAGGCCTTTAAATGGGTGGCAGATACAACCGGTTAATCGCGAGTATATAGGCCTTCAAAGGACTTAGACCGGGCATAAGCTGAGGTTGGTTTATTAAGTGTTCTTGCATAGCAAGACCACTTACTGTTATCTCACATATATATTATTCTTATTATTATAGCCAAATTTACCACCCTAACTCCTCCCACAGTTTTTACACTACAGAGACAAGTAATATACCGAAACGTGCGGATTGTTCCCGAATGGTGTGCTATTACTTTGTGGAACGTTTCGCCGAATGGTTCACAAAATATCGTCGTTTTTGCGGCGAAATTGGTCCCATAGGAATGAATGGGGAAACTAGAGTGGGAGATGACAAAAGCTGGAAAATCAGAACATGATTTCTAAACTGCCGCCACTCCCTCATTTTCAAGCCCACCTACACAAATCTTATATCAAAACGTTCAGCTATCCCTGCTGCCACTAAACATGTCCACGGCTAAGCCATAGTCCTGATAGTTTTCACAATATGACCATTTGTTTGTAACTCATGCCGTCCATTGACATTCATTGAAACTACACTCTAGCCCCCTCCAAATTTGAAGGGCAATTTCTAAACTGCGACTGTGCCTTCATTTTTAATATTTCAGAGACATACTATACATCAAAATCTAGGTCTGGGTCTTGTGATTCTCACAATATAAAGATCTTCGCTGTAGGATGTATAGTTTTTAAAATACGGCCATTTGTTTAGAGGTCATTTCAGGAAATTTTAGCCATTAATCAGAGTGTACTGTTAGTGTTTGTTTTGTTGCCATGGTTACCAAAGCTTCTGTTATACACAGGGGGGAAGGTGGCTGGAGCATCTCAGCTGATTACAGAGCCCGGGGGAGGGGACAGACACACCATGTACTGATTTATAATAGAGGAATATGATGGGGCAGTTTTGATGGGGTAATTCTGATGGGGCAGTTTTGATGAAGCAGTATTTGGGAAGCATAAACAGGGCATGAGCGTTGCTAGGAAACAGTGGTTGTAAACACAAGATGCTGAGACACTCCAAATGCATGTGACTTCATCTGCTAGACTTGATAATGCTTGTAGACTCCTCCCACAGTTTTCACACTACAGAGACAAATAATATACCGAAACGAGCGGATTGTTCCCGATTGGTGTGTTATTACTTTGTGGAATGTTTTGCCGAATGGTCCACGAAATGACGTTTTTGCGGCGAAATTGGTCCCATAGGAATGAATGGCGAAATGTTCAAAACTAGAGTGGGAAGTGACAAAAGCTGACAACCCCATGATCAGCCAAAACATTATGACCACCCCATGATCAGCCAAAACATTATGACCGCCCCATGTAAAAAAAAAAAAATTTTTTGAAAAAAGTAAAAAAATAATTTTTGAAAAAAAAAAATATTTTTGAAAAAAAAATTTCTTTTAAAAAAAAAAATATTTTTGAAAAAAAAATATATTTAAAAAAAAAAAAAAATTTTTGAAAAAAAAAAATTATTTTTGAAAAAAAAATTACTTTAAAAAAAATAATAATTTCGAAAAAAAAATTATTTTTGAAATAAAAAAATTCATTTTTGAAAAAAAAAATTACCTTTGAAAAAAAAATTACTTTTGAAAAAAAAAATCATTTTTGAAGAAAAAAAAATAATTTTTGATTAAAAAAAATTCATTTTTGAAAAAAAAAATTACTTTTGAAAAAAATGTTCAGCTCTTTCAGCGAATGATGGAACTTTTTTACTACTATTTATACTTTTTAAAATATTAAGCTTTTTAACACTTTTCACAGTTACTCAAGCCACTCCACCCCACCCAGTTACTCCGCCCACTCCAGTTGTAGAGGCAAGAACACTTTTCACAATTTCCCCAGAAATTGTACCTTTTCTAGTTTGTTATGCATTTACTGTATTATATGCATTAAACTTGTTTTCTTGTGAATGTTGTATTTAATGGTTTGTAATAAAAGACTGCTATGGCCATTTGACTCCAAATTAAATGGTCGTCTGGTCATTTTGGAAGGGGGATTGGTCAAGTGTTTAATATATTATAGATAATCGGAGCCTCTGCATTCTGCGGGTCCCTCAGTCATGCAGAAATTGACTTTCTGAACTACAAATCTGTGTGCACACTTGATGTCTGTCCAGAGAGGCTGGAGCGTTTGTCAAGCAGCTGCTCACCCTGCTGTTCGACAGAGGCTTCAGGGAGAGACTGAGGGCAGGGGCAGCACCAGGTGGGTGCTTGGGTGTGCTGAAGCTCCCCCAAAAAGTCTTCAAGCACCCTCATAGCATCCCCAAAATTTACACCGAGGTATTGCAGTATAGTCACACGATTTAAAAAAACAATCTGATACCTTCTGTAAATCCTGCCTGCAAGAGGTTGGGGGCTCTTTTCTGAAGTGGAGGGATACAGCCGAATAAGCTGCTAATGTTCAGTTAGACCCGGCAGGGGCTGGGTGGTGAGCCTGCATCAGTGGCGGATTAATCCAGTGGTGGTGCTACCTATTAAAAGCACTGGTGGTGACACGTGATGCCTCCTGCATTTGCCACCAAAAGATGAATGGGATGGAAGCAGTCCAGCGCAGTGCCCTAGGAGCCTGAAGGAAGCACAGGTATGCTAAGAAGAGAGAGGAGGAGAGCAGCTGTGTTTCCTTATATGGTGGGCGGAGGTGGGAGCGGCTGCACTCGGTGCATTGCAGTCTGCAGGGCTGACTGAGCCTGTCAGTCTCAGAGGACAAGAGCAGTGTGTGTGGGGGGATTTCCTGCTGTGCAAGTGCCCTGGTCAAGTGGTGTGGTCCGAGGAGGAAGGTTTAGGAGGAGCCAGGATGGTTCATCATTGCTGCAGGCATTGTTCTGTTCTTGATGGAGCTGCTGAGCCTGGAAAGGGAGGGGGCGGGGCTTTCCAGTCCTTTGATCTGATCTATGGCCGCATGCTGCGGTACACAGGCACTAAGAGGCATGCCTCATCTGCTCTGGGCACTGTGTATGGGGTCCTATTCCTGCTCTGGGTACTGTGTATGGGGTCCTATTCCTGCTCTGGGCAGTGTGTATGGGGGTCCTATTCCTGCTCTGGGCACTGTGTATGAGGTCCTATTCCTGCTCTGGGCACTGTGTATGGGGTCCTATTCCTGCTCTTGGTACTGTGTATGGGGTCCTATTCCTGCTCTGGGCACTGTGTATGGGATCACATCCCTGCTCTGGGCTCTGTGTATGGGGTCACTGTCCTGCTCTGGGCACTGTGTATGGGGTCACTGTCCTTCTCTGGGCACTCTGTATGGGGTCACTGTCCTGCTCTGGGCACTGTGTATGGGGTCACTGACCTGCTCTGGCACTGTGTATGGGGTCACTGACCTGCTCTGGCACTGTGTATGGGGTCACTGACCTGCTCTGGCACTGTGTATGGGATCACTGACCTGCTCTGGCACTGTGTATGGGATCACTGACCTGCTCTGGGCACTGTGTATGGGGTCACTGACCTGCTCTGGCACTGTGTATGGGGTCACTGACCTGCTCTGGCACTGTGTATGGGGTCACTGACCTGCTCTGGCACTGTGTATGGGGGAACTCTTTTTAGTTTGGGCACTCTTGGGGGTCACTGCTGCCCCCCTGCTGTGTACTGCTCCCTCACTGTTATGCTACTAATGTACTAGGGGTTATCATTCCTGGCCCTTATACTTGCTGGGGTTTATTATCGCTGGTTCAGTTTGGGCTTGTTTCACTCCAATCAATGCTGTGTGCCTAAAGGCCCTATTTTGTCTATACCAGTGGTCATCAACCCTGTCCTCAGGGCCCACTAACAGGCCAGGTTTTATGTATTGCCTTGGGGAGATGCAGACTAGAATACTGCAATCACTGAGCAGCAAATGATATCACCTGTGATGTGTTTCAGTTATCTTGCAAAACCTGGCCTGTTAGTGGGCCCTGAAGACAGGGTTGATGACCACTGGTCTATACAATAGGAGAGACCATGAAAAAGCACCCACTTTTTTGGACATGCCCACCTTTGGCCATGCCCACTTCTGGCCACACCCACAAGAGGGCGGCGCACCACTGATACTTTCAGCACCCACACAGCACCCCCCAAAAAAATTGTCTGGAGCCGCCCCTGCTGAGGGGCCCCCTTCAGCTGCAGACACATACAGCCATACCTTGGGAACTGGTAAGAGGGCTATCCGCCCATTACAGACTTTACAGACAGAATTCATACACCGTTCACCTGATTTGGACGTAAATACCCTCAAATTAAAGCTGAAAGTCTGCAGTTAAAGCATATCTTGTTCGTTTCATTTCAAATCCATTGTGGTGGTGTGTAGAGCCAAAAAGATTAGAATTGTGTCAATGTCCCAATTTTTATGGACCTGACTGTATATATATATATATATATATATATATATATATATATATATATATATATATACACACACATAGGGCTCAAAATTTCAAGTCCTGAGCTACTAGCCAGGCCTCAAGGGTTACTCGCCACCAGTTGCCCCACCCAGCCCGCCCCGCCCCTAATTCCGCCCCTAAACATGCCCTCATAAATTATCTCATGAAATGACACTTCAATGTATTATGCAGAATTAAGTTATAAAAATAAATATTAACAACAACTGTATCCAAGCTCACCCATGCAGGCTGCGTGTGTCCCCCATGCAACCTTGTGCCCACTAATGCAGCCTTGTGCCCAGTGCCCACCATGCAGCCTTGTGCCAACCAATGCAGCTTTGTGTCCACCATGCAGCCTTGTGCCCAGTGCTCACCAATACAGCCTTGTGTCAACCAATGCAGCCTTGTGCCCAGTGACCACCAATGCAGCCTTGTGCCCACCAATGCAGCCTTGTTTCCACCATGCAGCCTTGTGCCCACCAATGCAGCCTTGTGCCTACCATGCAGCCTTGTGCCCACCAATGCAGCCTTGTGCCCACCAATGCAACCTTGTGCCCACCAATGCAGTCTTGTGTCCACCAATGCAGTCGTGTGTCCACCATGCAGCCTGTGTCCACTATGCAGCCTTGTGACCATCAATGCATCCTTTTGCTCACCATGCAGCCTTGTGCCCCCAAAGGAGCTTTGTGTCCACCATACAGCCTTGTGCCCACCAATGCAGTTTTGTGTCCACCATGCAGCCTTGTGCCCAGTGCCCACCATGTAGCCTTGTGCCCACCAATGCAGCTTTGTGCCCACCAATGCAGCTTTGTATCCACCATGCAGCCTTGTGCCCACCAATGCAGTTTTGTGTCCACCATGCAGCCTTGTGCCCAGTGCCCACCATGCAGCCTTGTGCCCACCAATGCAGCTTTGTGCCCACCAATGCAGCTTTGTGCCCACAAATACAGCTTTGTGTCCACCATGCAGCCTTGTGCCCACCAATGCAGTCTTGTGTCCACCATGCAGGCTTGTGCCCACCAATGCAGCTTTGTGTCCACCATGCAGCCTACCTGTGCAGGGGAGGAGAGGAACAGGAGAGCCGCCAAGGTGTTCAGAGCGCAGTTCGGGGAACACAGTGATAACAGTTTTCATTTCAATTGGCGTGTTCCCACCGCGCAACGTCATATACAGCCCCGTCCCCTGGCCAGGGAACTTTGATTGACAGATCACCCGTCACTGGGATTGGACGGGTGATCTGTCTATCAAATTCCCGGGACCAGGAGGAGGGGCTGTATCTGACAGCGAGCGTCAGGGAACACGGCCACAGATTCTCAATTGGATTTAGGTCTGAACTTTGACAGGGCCATTCTAACACATAAATATGCTTTGATCTAAACCATTCCATTGTAGCTCTGGCTGTATGTTTAGGGTTGTTGTCCTGCTGGAAGGTGAACCTCCGCCTCAGTCTCACGTCTTTTGCAAACTCAGGTTTGCAAACAGGTTTTCTTCTAAGATTGCCCTGTAGTTGGCTCAATCCATCTTCCCATCAACTCTGACCAGCTTCCCTGTCCCTGCTGAAGAAAAGCATCCCACAACATGATGCTGCCACCACCATGTTTCACAGTGGGGATGGTGTGTTCAGGGTGATGTCCAGTGTTAGTTTTCCGCCACACATAGTGTTTTGCTTTTAGGCCAAAAAGTTCTGTTTTGGTCTCATCTGACCAGAGAGCCTTCTTCCACATGTTTTCTGTGTCTCCCACATGGCTTCTCGTAAACTGCAAACAGGACTTCTTATGGCTTTCTTTCAACAATGGCTTTCTTCTTGCCACTCTTCCATAAAGGACATATTTGTGGAATCCATGACTAATAGTTCTCCTCTGAACAGATTGTCCCACCTGAGCTGTGGATCTCTGCAGCTCCTCCAGAGTTACCATGGGCCTCTTGGCTGCTTCTCTGATGAATGCTCTCCTTGCCCAGCCTGTCAGTTTAGGTGGACTACCATGTCTTGGTAGGTTTGCAGTTGTGCCATACTGTTTCTATTTTCGGATGATGGATTGAACAGTGCTCCGTGAGATGTTCAAAGCTTGGGATTTTTTTTTATAACCTAACCCTGATTTAAGCTTCTCTACAACTTTATCCCTGACCTGTCTAGTGTGTTCCTTGGCCTTCATGATGCTGTTTGTTCACTAAGGTTCTCTAACAAACCTCTGAGGGCTTCACAGAACAGCTGTATTTATACTGAGATTAAATTACACACAGGTGGACTCTATTTACTAATTAGGTGACTTCTGAAGGCAATTGGTTCCTCTTGATTTTAGTTAGGAGTATCAGAGTAAAAGGGTCTGAATACAAATGCATGAAACACTTTTTAGATATTTATTTGTAAAAAATGTTAAAAACCATTTATCATTTTCCTTCCACTTCACAATGATGTGCCACGTTGTGTTGTTCTATCCCATAAAATCCCAATAAAATACATTTACGTTTTTGGTTGTAACATGACAAAATGTGGAAAATTTAAAGGGGTGTGAGTACTTTTTCAAGGCACTGTAGCTGGTAGCAGTAATCTCTGTCTTCTTCCAGCAGAGGTGGCTTCCCCCACCCCGCCGCTGGGAAAATACAATGGCTCAAAAAAAAGGCATGGGGTCCTCCCCAAAACCCATACCAGGCCCTTTGTGTCTGGCATAGATTTTAAGGGGAACTCCATGCCAAAATGTAAAAAAAAAAAAAATGGCGTGGGGTCCCCCTCAAAATCCATACCAGACCCTTATCTGAGCAAGCAGCCTGGCAGGCCAGGAAAGGGGGGGGGGATGAGCGAGCTGCCTCCCCTCCTGAACCATACTAGGTCGCTTGCCCTTAACATGGGGAGGATGCTTTGGGGTCCCCCCAAAGCACCTTGGGGGTTATTTACGAAAGACAAATCCACTTTGCACTACCAGTGCACTTGGAAGTGCAGAAGCTGTAAATCTGAGGGGTAGACCTGAAATGAGGGGAAGCTCTGCTGATTTTATCATCCAATCATGTGCAAGCTAAAATGCTGTTTTTATTTTCCTTAAAGCGAAAAAGGAGCTGTGCTAACTAAATAATGATATGAGGTAATATTCCATATCCTCACAAGGTGAGCAGAGGGTATGCTACAACAAGTGGGATTGTGAGATAAATTAAAGAAAAAAATCCTTGGCAGTAGGTGAAAAAACAACAATATGCCAGTGAAGGAAAATTAAAGTGAAAAAATAATAATGTGATATCAATGAATAAATTAATCATGATGTGATATCAATAAATGAATAAATGCTGACACCCAAATGAATAGATGTTACCAACTAAATATAGATTAAAATGTTAAACTCTATAAAAAGCTAAAACAGCTCATGTGACTGAATGAACAAAAGTCCATGTGTGATAACCGTAAGTGTCCATTCGTCTCTTATACTTGAATAAATGTGAAGGGTTTTACACTATGTGAGCCTCTGTCGTTTTATGGGGATTTCAATACTGGGCTTGATTTGACCTACCTGCGGACCATCACTATTAAGGCTGAGGAGTTCATTGCGTGCCACAGAGATCCTGGCCTGGGGTAATAGCCATCTGCTCAGTGTGGTCCCCTGTAATAAAGGACCACCGTGTTCCGGTAAGCGGCAGTGTTTGCTGTGGTGGAGGCATTTTCTACTTGTCACTTTTCCTGGGAGGTCCTGTGTTGTATCACCATAGAAGAGTCACCAGTCAATTTGCATGGACTTTTGTCATTTCTTTTTTAATGCACGTTGCGATCCTTGATTGATTCTGTATGATCACTAATATCACACATGGACTTTTGTTCAATCAATCACATGAGCTGTTTTAGCTTTTTATAGAGTTTAACATTTTTATCTATATTTAGGTGGTAACATCTATTCATTTGGGTGTCAGCATTTATTGATTTATTGATATCACATCATTATTAATTTATTCATTGATATCACATTAATATTTTTTCACTGTAATTTTCCTTCACTGGCATATTGTTGTTTTTTCACCTACTTCCAAGGATTTTTTTCTTTAATTTATATCACAATCCCACTTGTTGTAGCATACCCTCTGCTCACCTTCTGAGGATATGGAATATTACCTCATATCATTATTTAGTTAGCGCAGCTCCTTTTTTGCTTTATCTTTGTCTGGTGTTGTATAACATTTTGAGCTGCAGCTTCAAGTTTTTCAGATAAATAGCGCAGTTTTTTCCTTTACCATTTTTATTTTCCTTGCATGTCCCCCTTGGATCTACAGCGACTGCACTACAAGTGCACTTTCAGTGCACTTGTAGTGCAAAGTGGATTTGTCTTTCGTAAATAACTCCCCTTGTCCCCATGTTGATGGGGACAAGGGCCTCTTCCCCAAAACCCTGGCTCGGTGGTTGTGGGGGTCTGCGGGTGGGGGGCTTATTGGAATCTGGAAGCCCCCTTTAACAAGGGGGCCCCAGATCCCGCCCTCCCACCTATGTGAATGGTAGGGGCACTCACCAAAAAAAGTGTTCTATTTTTCGGGTCCGTTGGGCGGCGTGATTGACGATGGATGTACATCGCGGGACACTTTTTATTTATTTTACATTTTTTTAAATAAAGGAATTGTCAAAAACTGTCTATTGTGGTTTTTACTTTTTGACACTTTTTTTGGTGAATGAGTAGGGGTACAATGTACCCCTACCCTTTCACTTAGGGGGGGCAGGATCTGGGGTTCCAGATTCCAATAACCCCCCCACCCGCAGACCCCCACAACCACCGGGCCAGGGTTGTGGGGAAGAGATCCCAAAGCACCCTCCCCATGTTGAGGGCAAGCGGTCTGGTATGGTTCAGGAGGGGGGGCACTCACTCATCCCCCCTTTCCTGGCCTGCCAGGCTGCTTGCTAGGATAAGGCTCTGGTATGGATTTTGAAGGGGATCCCACGCCAATTTTGAAAAAAACATTGGCGTGGAGTTCCCCTTAAAATCCATGCCAGACCCAAAAAGCCTGGTATGGATTTTGGGGGGGATCCCACGCTGTTATTTTTAAACAAAAATTGGTGTGGAGTTCCCCTTAAAATCCATACCAGACCCGAAGGGCCTGGTATTGACTGGGGGGAGGGGAACCCACGCTGATTTTTTTCATTGATTTTTCTTGTATATTGCCGGGAATTGGCAATATATTACATTTGCAAACAAGTTTAAATGACATTTTGTCCTTTAGAAATGTCATTTTGCTGCGGCACTGTTCTACACATCACACAAATGTGCCACTTTACAGGCAGACTAAGGGCACCCCCCAGGCACGATATTTAAAGGAATATTTCATTTTTATTGTTTCACTTTAAGCATTATTAAAATCACTGCTCCTGAAAAAACTGTTGTTTTAAAAACATTTTTTTGCATTGATACATGTCCCCTGGGGCAGTACCCGGGTCCCCATATACTTTTTATGGCAATAACTTTTATATAAGCCTTTAAAATAAGCACTTTTGATTATTAAAGTTCGTGTCCCATAGACTTTAATAGGGTTTGCATGTTCGCTCAAACTTTTTGTCTGTTCGCATGTTCTGGTGTGAACCGAACAGGGGGGTGGTCGGCCCATCCCTAATACTGATAGTGCTTACCAGACGTAGTCACCATTATGCCCTGTACACACGATAATATTTTACGACAACAAAATCCATGTTTTTTTTCTGACGGATGTTGGCTCAAACTTGTCTTGCATACACACAGTCACACAAAGTTGGTCGGAAATTCCAACCAGCAAGAACTACGGTGACGTACAACACGTACGATGAGCCGAGAAAAATGAAGTTCAATAGCCAGTGCTGCTCTTTTGCTTGATTCCGAGCATGCGTGGAACTTTGTGCGTCGGAATTTCCGACAACAGATTTTGTTGTCGGAAAGTTTGAGAACCAGCTCTCAAATTTTGTGTGACGGAAATTCAGATGGAGCCTACACACGGTCAGAATTTCCGACAACAAGCTCCTATCAAACATTTTCCATCGGAAAATCCTATCGTGTATACGGGGCATTAGTGTACTCCGGTGGTCTATAGTTCAAGTCTCTTCCACTGCTCACTGCTGCACTTCAGGTGGCATTGTTACTGTTTATGCTGAAGTGTCATCCTACACCTTGTCCTTACTGCTAATTACTCTGTATACTAAAGCGTATTATTACCATTTTATTTATTTTACTCTTTATCTTTGCTTACCTGTTACTAACTCTGTTGGGTGACAATATATTACATTTGTTTTTTACTAATTGATTTGATGTCTGAGTTCTTTGAAATGGCAGTCTTGCTGGGTACTCGGTATTACCGTCAGTAATTTCTTTTGCTATTGTGTTTTTTTGTACTGAGCCAGGTGTGCCAGAGGGGCTGAGTTCTTTAAGAAGATTGAGGGTCCATCTTAACTAGTGGCTCCTTCGGGTGTAGCTCTACAAAGGAAAAATAATATATTGTAGCTTACCAATCCTTAGATGTAGTGGCTGCATTCAATTATTGTTTTTGGGTTCAATGCCGTCTTAAGCCCTATAATCAAACTGCTAAAATACGATGTGATGGATGAATAGTATTAAAAGTGTCTACAGCTGGGCCCTAAATGCCATAATCTCCACACCTATACCTGAACTGAAAAAACTGATCTTGTAGAACAGAGGGGCAGAGACATCAAAGGCATAGTGCAGCTATTACACGGTAGTATGTTGCAGTGGAAAAAAAAGGGAAAATCAATGGAACTGTTCGGCAGCAAATAAAATAAGAACAAAAATAGAAACAGTGAGGAAAAGCAATAGAGCATTGCAAATAAAAACTGGTAAAGTGCCACAGCAGGAAAAAGAAATATAAAAGCAGAAAGATGTGAACTTATAGCAGTGTAATATAAAGGGTCACTGCTAAGTACTGTAGTCTATCTAAGGCCTGTGTGTATGCATAGTAGGAGACTCATTAGTACTGTACCTTAGCTCTACTTTGCTTACATTTTGTGGATGTGATCCAAACATTTGATTTATTATTTGAAACTTTAGTTCTTACTTTGTGAAATGTATTATAAATATATTACTTTGAGCGTAATTACTTCTAGCAGAGTACCACTGGCTCCATAGGCGTGAATGAGAGTGTACAGCACATGTGCAGAAGATTTTAACAAGTTGCTTTGCAGCATTGTGCATGATACCTGATTGGCATGAAGGGCTGGGGGCAAAAGACAAAATAAGCTGAAACCTCATCAAATATTTAACAGCCCATTTGCGCCATGTTTATTGGGCTCTGTTGATCAATACAGGTCCAATGCAATGACAAGCTGAATTCCATTGTTACCAAAAAACCCAGTGTAGAAGTCCTGGTCTGTGGCATTCCCCAGACCACGGCTATATGGACTGGGCTGTCACCACTAGTGAAGTGTGTGGAGCGGCTTCATGGGGAGAGCGAGAATATAGGCACTGTAACAGGGCTGCAATTGCAGCCACAGCCAATGGAGGAGAGCCTTGCTTGCTGCCCAAGATACAGAGGACACTTATTGGCTGCAGGGTAGTCTGGGAAAGGCAAAGCTTGCTCAGGAAACTGTGAAAGACTGATGGGAGCTGCTTGGATTTCTTGGGAATGTAGTCCCCAGGAGACAGTCTCTATTATGCGGCGAACCGCATGGGACTACAAAAAGAGATGATAGGGCTTAGTGCAGTCTTACATGGAGAGCCAGAGGAGATGATTGATGTGTCAGAGACTTTGCTTGTCACCAGTGTTCACCCTTGTGTCAGAGTGAGACTGTACTGCTGTATTTACCGAGGAGATCATCGATACAGTGTCCAGAGTTGTCGCCAATACCAAGGGTACTTTGGGAGCACTTGAACGTACAGAGCTCCAGACACCAGAGAATGAGAGGGTCTTCACAACAGACTGCATAGTCATGAGAGGCCACTGGTCACAAGCCTATTACCCTCCTCCTAAAGGGATAGGGCCCCCCTAACTTGGGACCTAGCGTTGGAATTTACACGGTTTATCGTGGTATACAAATTTACCTTAGAACTCCAACACAGGACTCTGGGCCCCAATGTTTAGTACCACACTGGCCATTGGGAGGGGTTTTGGAAATACTCTAGGACAGCGGTGGCAAACCTTAGCACCCCAGATGTTTTGGAACTACATTTCCCATGATGCTCAACTACACTGCAGAGTGCATGAATATCATTAGAAATATAGTTCCAAAACATCTGGGGTGCCAAGGTTCGCCATCGCTGCTCTAGGACCTTTCAGCATCTAGGCAAATATTGCCTTAGGTTAGGAACACCCCCCAAACCTAGATTTAGGATTCAGGCACTTCGGGGGAGTGCATTGTTTTGGTGTATTGTACACATTTTTTTATTGTTTATTGTTGTTGCCATTTTTTGTTGTTGCCTCATTTGATATATAGCACAAATAAATACCAAATGGTCATTATCATCCAGAATCAGGGGACCCATACATCAGAGGCTCTTTTGGGAGTGGGAACTACACCAGTTCACACCAACATTATAGGTTGATGTACGTGGGGTGAAAATGAAACCTGCTGCACTTAACCACTTGCCGACCGTCCAAAGTACATTTACTTCGGGCGGCGGGCACGGGCAGGCTGGATGATGTACATGTTCATCATCCAGCTTTTTCTGGGTTAGGGGCGTGCAGCGTACCCCCTGGGGCGCACTGCACGCCACTCGCACGACTGCTTTGTCCTTCGGACACAGTGGATTGTGGGTCCTGGTACCAGGCCACTTTCATGATTGCAATGCAGGACTCCTGCAGACTATCAGTGTAAGCTGTCTGCTCATACCTTGTATGGTCAGGCAGTTGGACAGTGACAGGAAGAAACAATGAACTACCTAATGTGCTCAACAGCGCTCTAGTAGTTTATTGAGAACTACAAGCCAACAGCTGCAAAGGATGTTGGTATTTGTAGTTCTCCCATTCACAGATCTTTGTGAATGAATGATGCGGCCAGGTGAGCAGAGTCCTGCAGTGCCGTATTCTTTTTTAAAATTGTGACAGTAAGTTTGAGGAGGAGATCCCCGGCTTGCTGTTACTGCAGGCAGCAGGTTGGGGAGAGGCTGTAGCAGTGGGAACATGTTCCACCCTACAAACAGACAGAACATGTAAAATGTTCCCAAAGGTGAACTTACCTATTAAGCCTTTAAGTGTATGCAACCCCAACATTTCACATTACTGTTATGTCTCTGTTGTGCCATGTACTTGTGTTAAAAAGTATCCTGTTCTCTTTGTATTTCTCTTTTTGTGTGATGATTCTGCCAGTCCCCCTGTTTCCTATTTAAAATGACCACACTAGGCATGAGAGCACATCTATCCCAGCCTTGTCAGTTTTCTGGCTGTTCTGGGAGAGCAGCCTGTCTTCCCTCTAATGGCCAAGACTTGTGCTGACATGCCTTACCCCCCCCCCCCCCCCCCGCACAGGTCTTCACTGGGAAGGTCAGTGTAATACTTTTTCTCTGCCTCCTGCTGCCCCCTCCCCTCCTGTAGTCTCCACCACGACAGCTGAGAACAGAGGTCATATGATCACGCATAAAAGAAAGAATAAAAAAGTATTTATAATGCTTTTATATGAATACACACAAACATTTTGCCTTGCATTTCTATTTTATACCAAATAGGTTGTTTTAAGAGGTAAGGGTTCACATATACTTTAAAAATGCAGGCCATTATATAATTCATATTGATTGGTTGAGTATTGTCTCACTAGCACAACAGCTTTAGGCTAAAAATTTAGCTGGGAGCACAGATTATTCATTTATACATTGACTCATGTGGAATGTGTAGTGTTTTCAGTGTTTTTTTAGATACATGTAAAACAAATTGGCACGATGTATATGATCTCAACAATGATTGGTAATTAATGTTTTGATAACTAGCTAAGCAATGGTTTTGCTTTACTGCCTTAAGCCTTTGGTCTACCAACCCCCTGAAAACACTACATTTGGTGCCTAGGAACTTTTCAAAATAGCCCTGGTAATGCTGGCATTTCAAAATGGTTGCCAGAATAAGGCATTTCTCTGGAACCCTGTCCACACTGTGGGCCTGCAATGTTTATGAACATACAGGAATCATGTGTGATATCATCCTTGCTAGTAAGCCAAATTGTGCTCTGCACTGACTGGCAGGGTGCTTCAGGAGGAGTCCACCAGAGGACAGGAGGGCCTCTTAGAGAGCCCCCCCCCTCTTCTTCCTCCTGAATGAGGTGAATGGGACACCAACAGAACCAAGGTAAGAGCTCAACAGGTGATGGAGGCCCGTTGTAACCTGGAGGTTGGTCATAGTGGACAGGTGTGGAGGCTTAGGGTGGGCAGCAAGGGACCCCGGTAAATTGGTCACCTACCTGGTGGGGGGTGAGTGTCAGTCAGATGCACTGTCAGTGTCACTGGAATGTGGTGTGCTCCTGGCTTCCACCTATCCACCATTCCAGCGACACTGACAGTGCACCTGGCTGACACCTACAGGTAATACAGGTCAATGTCACCGCAATGGTCTACAACACAGTGCACCTGGCCTCCACCTGTCTACCATTCTGTAAATACCAGACCTTTTAATTATGCCAGACCTATCTTTTAGTGAAATTTAGTCAAACGCATTATTTGGCACTGTGATTGGTGCTGCCTACCACACCACCCACAATATCCAGTATTACAATTTCCAAAATTTTCCAGGTATGTGCATATGTGGTTAATACCTTTCTCAACACTAGTTACACAGAAAGGCTGAGTTATTGCTATATTACAAAGACCTCCTTCTACTGACAAATTTACAAATATTCATATTTAATAGTAACAAAAAGTAGAGAACAGCAAGCAAGTAAAAAAAGTAAAAGTGACATAAAGAAACACAACTAAAAAGGTAAACAGTATAAATAACTCAGAATTGTCTTCGCTGCAAAAACAATGTTTTTACTACTTTTTTAAATCACTGATACCCTGTTTATGGGCACTTTTATTCATTATGAATATTGGATGTTTCCATATGTAATTGTTATCCTATTGAGCGCATTATTCTAATTTTGGCAATTCATCTTTCCCATGGCATGGACATGTGCTCTGAATTTAAACACTGTCTGCCATTGTTCCATTATTAGAATTTTATTGCTAGATACAAACATTCACCAGCTATCATACGCAAAATACAATAAAAGACTGTGATGTCAAAGTACTAAACCACCAATGTGAGTGAGGTATTTTAATACCTGCCATGTTCAATGAATGGGTAGATGGGATCAAAGCATAAAGTGGTTCTATTGTCTATTGACTGTGGCCAGTCTGTCGCTTTTGTTGAGACTACGTTAGCAGTTTACCACACTGTGACGTATGTAATAGCAGGAAAATGGTAAAAGACGTCTGCTTTCTTAGATGTTGTTTTACACGGATGACTCATTACTTGACGTGGCTAGTAAACACATTCAATAGCTAAAATCACATGGCTAGTAAATACTTGAAGTTACTGAGTCATTCCAGCATATCCAATGCTGTTTTCAAATTATAAAAGGGTCAAACCAACAGTATTGCAGATGTTGTTAAAAAGACTATAGTCATTAAAAAAATAACCCTTGAAAAGTAACCTGGTAACTCGTCAGCTCAGCACAGCATGAAATGGGCTAAAACTTGGCTTTTAAAATTCCAAATGACGTTGCTGTTGTCAATTGTCCAGTAAAGAAGTTCACTGTACTTTAAAATGGCCATACATGGATCCAAATTTATCTAGTTCAGCGGGGACTGGCCGAATGTGTGGCCACTGTAGGTGAACTGATTGTCTTCTGTGTATGTGTCCTTTTGGGATATTTTCTCTCAATCTATAGCCTGCCTTACAGTGCTGATTTGTGAATTCTGATGGCGGGGGAGTCCCCCCACTATGAGAATACAATGACATTGGGGAGGATTCCCCCATCCACACAGTATGTGTGGATGGGGGAATCGGGTCAGTTTTTTTCTGTTCAATCCACTGGTTGAATTAAAAAAACTGATCCATTTTATGGCCAGCTTTAAAAAAGACGTGTTCAAGAAATATGCAGGCTGCCATTGCTTATTTCTTCTTATATCTGTAAATGTGGATAGATCATAGCATCATTTCTAATTTTTTTTAACCTAGAGGAACCCTTTGAAATAATTTTGGAGTCTCAGGGAACCCATTTTAAAATGATTAATTTGAAAGAATGCCCCTTATATTGGAACTTTGTGGGCAGAATAACTTATGGTGATTGTCAGTGGGAAAAATGCCTCTTATATTGTAGATCAGTGAGAAAAATGTCCAATTTACAGTAATGGTCAGTGGGGAGAATGCACCCTTAGTGGTGGTCAGAATTCTATCCTTACAGACAACTAAAGAAAAAAAAATTGTGTCATGTTTCTGACTCTTTCATGTGGGATTGGACGCAATACTATTCAGATACTATTATTTGGGATGTCAACCATCCCCAGTTCAAGGTACCCCTAGAAACTCTTGGAGGAACCATGGCTGAGAATGACTCAAACAAGTATTAGGAGCTATTTGGCTACACCCCTTCAGCATACTACAGGTGTCAATAGAGGAATGGAAAACAATGGCATTAAAGACATAACATGATTCCTATTGATGTCCACAGGGAAGGCACATTATTGTTTTAATTTAGAAGGTTTGAGTGATGCTAATATGAGGGGTGCATATGAGCACCCCTTGAGCCTTCACAATATTATTAACAGGTTATATATAGATATTTGAACAGTTCTGCGCTTAGAAACTTAGTTCTAATAACAATTCTGCTCTCCTCTTTCAGATCAAGATACAATTCTTCAGCTTCAGTGCAAACTTCTAACTAATTAGATCCAAATAAATTTTCACTTGCCATTTAATGACCACCACCATCCACTGATAAGTTATGACCAGACACACATGTTGGCACACATAGCACCAATGCTCCTTAACCCACTTCTTGGCCTCTCTCCTTACATACCGCCAGTCTGTTCTCACTGTGACCTTCCATGGAAAGGTGTCTTGTGCTGCCTCCAAGAGATGTCAGCAACAGCCTGCCATTGTGTTCTTGCCTGAAGCCTTCCTCTGTCCACTTCTGTATGTATAGCACTTCAATAATCCAAAATATGAGATAGTATAAAACTATTTATTAAAATGTCATCATAAAAAAGCCACCTTTGGATGCTCCTCGACCTCACATACCACTACTCTGCTTTTGCTGTCGCCCTTCATGGAAACCCCATCTTGGGTGCCCTAAAAACTATTGATTTAGAATTGAAAGGGTTAGTTCACCTTCAATGGCCATTTTCCAAAATATTCCCTATGCATTCCAGCATATTACATACCAGTCCTCCATTGTTCAAATGAGCAGTCTGTTCGAAAAAAGTCTTTAGTACCTAAGCGCTAGGACAAGCTGGACATTAGATTTGCACCTCCAGTGGCTGCTCTGGCTTGTTCAAACACTGTACCTACAAGGTGGGGTTTATTTAATAAAGCTGGAGAGAGCAAAATCAGGCTCACTTCTGTATAGAAACCAATCAGCTTCCAAGTTTTATTTTCAAAGCTTAATTGAACAAGCTGGATATAGAAGCTGATTGGCTACTGTAGCACTGCCCCCTTGGGGGTTGCTTAGAATTGCATGTTCATCTGCGCCACTTTGACCCTGTGAACCTTCCAGCCCTCCTGACACTCTATGTTCAGACATGTTGTGTATACATTTAAATAACACACTGACACAAAGTATATTGATTAGCTCTCTCAAGTTTTACTTAATCAAGAGGAAAATCTCGTAACAGGATATTAGTCAGCCAAGTCCTGGATAAACAGCCAAGACTCCATTAAAAAAGTCCCCCAAAGCAATTAAATGACAATTGACAATGACAGAAATATAATATCAAGGCATACAGAAAGCAGACAGTAAATGAATGGATTTCAAAAGGGCTACTGGTTGCTGAATATAATACCACTGCTTAAGGAGAACCCCAGGCTGGAATATTATTATTATGAGAGATGAAGTAATATAGGGCCTAGTGGTGTGTCCCTTTAAATGGAGATGGAATTAGCAGAGTTCAAAGATGCAAGGCCTTGCAGTTAACTTCACCGGCATGTCAAAGAAACAAGACTTCTAAATGTGGCACAGTTATATGCAGTCAAGGCAAAGCAGCTGAGATTGACCAGTGGCAATATGTATGGATAAAATGTCTGCATACAGTGTCTTGTGGAGTATGGTAGTGACTGGTACTGGATTTGTGGGCAGGTGACTGCTCACCAATGTGGAGACAGTGTAGGAACTTCCTGACTAATGATCTGAGTCGATTCTATCTTCTGCAGAACGGGCTGAGATGATGGACTGGCTGCTGGAGCAGTGAATCCTCCGGTCCTTTTGGTTTCAGTGATGCTGTGGTGCCCTTCCTGTAGCTAGCGGCATCCGATTTGCCTGGGTCGGAGCTGGGAGCGCCTTGTTGCCGCGTGGTAGGCCACAGTCCTCTCGCACAGCAGCAGAGGGGATGTTTACTTGATGAGATCTGGAGAGCAAGAGGATCAGGCTTGGGCCTGATCTGCTGACCCCTTTATAGCCTCTCCCAGAGTTCTTTCCCTAAAGCAGATGGTCTGCTAGGAGGTGTAGTTATTGGATAGTTCTGCAAGTCAGGGATGTCTGTTCAGGACACTACAGTTTCCACAATGCTCCCTGCTTGGCTTTGGAATATGATGCATGTAATCCGAGACCAGCACTAGGGGAACACAGAGGCAGTCTAAGAAAGGAGAGGGTAAGTCTGCAGCGCCAGATAACTGTAGTCCGCTGTCGGCTACACCCTCCCCCCACTTGTAAGTCTTAGGTCCCTGAAGACAGGATACAATCTCATTAAATTATCTATTGATTAGTACACTTAAAGATAGGCAGTTAATTATTCTACTAACCAGAAGCTACAGTAGCAAACAACTGACAAATAGAGGGATTTTTCCAACAATAAACTATAAACACCATCAGACAGAGTTATATCATTTTTATGACAGGCCAGTAATAAATTAGTGACCCATCCAGTAGTGTCAGTGGGCGGAACAGGGTCATCCTTTACCAAAGATTCGGTAGAGGAAGCTGGCACTTGGCTATAATGTTGAGCAGTAGAAATGAGTTATTCGGAGCTTTCTTCAAGGGTGTCGTATGTTAAGCCTCGTACACACGCTTAGATTTTCGGAAGACCAAACGTCCGTTTTTTGTGGCATACTAGTCTCATGTTGAAAGTGAAGAGGTTACTCACAGTACGAAAATTTTCATACGACAGAATACAAAGTCAGAAGTGACGTAATGTGTTGAATAGTTTTGTATGTATTCTTTCGTTTCTGAGTATGCGTAGTCTTGCTCTTACGATTTTTTTCCGTACGAAAACCGCACTAATAAAACAAAAATCGAGCGTTTAGTTCACATCCGACAAAAATTTTATAGTCTGCAAATCCAGCTTTTGTCTGACGAAAAAGCGAAATTGGCTGTCGAAAGCTAACGATCTAACGATATTAACGATCTGAAAATCGGCAGACAGCTCATCGTACAAATTTTTCCATCCGATTTTTGTATCGTGTATATGGGCCTTAAGTCTCTTAGGAGGATGGATTTGCCGTCTAAGCCTTGAGTATATGCTCTCTAAAGGTTCAGGTTCACAATCCATCCCCCAAAATCTACAACCGGGTTCTTCCAAACTGTCAGGAGCAGTCTCTCCTCCTGCCTCAGGGATAAGGGGAACTGGGACTTCTCCAATATCTTGTACTTCAGGGTTGTCGGCGAGTTCTAGTTTAACCCCTCCAGTCCCTCTGCCTGGGGAGTGTACAGGCCCTTCTCTCTCAAAAGGCTGATGTTCTACCCCTTTGGGTTGAGATTTTTCATCCATGTCTTTGACTGAAGACTGAGAGACTCTCTGGTGGTATCCTCAAGTCGTGGAACCCATAACCAGCCACGGGTCAGTTCTTCCTCGTCACTCTCCTCTTCTTCGGCCTCCTGGGAGGTAGATTCAGGTATCAGATGGGTTCTAGATATTAAGGTATGGGGGCGGGGTGCATTAGTGCAAGGAGGTGGAGATACCCTAATAGCTTCGGATGTGGGCAGTAGATGGCTCCGATGCCATGTCTTGAGTAGACCGGTCTTCCATTCAGGGAAGCCCTGGTAATCATTTGCAGACGATGTATGGTTGAGAACGCCATCGATCAGCCAACTTATGTTTTCCTGGAACCCCCAAGTTGCACAATAGCACCCGATCTCCTGGTTGCAAGTTCTGAACCCTCACCTTGAGATCAAAGTTCCTTTTGTTCCTCTGTTCTCTAGCGGTGGATGCTTCTTTGGCTTTCTCATAGGCAGTCTTCAGGCTTCTCTGAAGTCTATCGACATATCCTCGATAAGAGGCCTGAGAAGTGTGATCCAAGGATGTTGCAAAAGCTAGATCCACAGGCTAATGAGCCTCTCTCCCGAACATCAACCGGTAAGGAGAGTACATGGTGGAGTCATTCACCGTACTTCTGTAAGCGTAGACTACTACGGCAATGTAATCACCCCAATGCTGCTTCTTTTCCAGAGGTAGGGTTTCCTAACATGTTTAATAGAGTATGATTGAAACGTTCTGGTTGTGAATCTCCTTGGGGATGATAAGGTGTGGTTCTAGATTTTTGAATGCTCAATAGTTTACACAGTCTTTTTATCGGTTTGCTTTCAAAATCCCGTCCTTGGTCTGAATGCAAGCGCTGAGGTAAACCATGGTAAAACTCCACTAGAGTTTTAGCAACAGTACTAGCTTGTTGGTCTTTGGTCAGGAAGGCCTGAGCGTAACAGGTGAAATGATCTGTCACAACCAGTAACTTTAGACTTCAGCCCTCATGAATGGCCAGTAAAAGCAGTCCCTGACTAGCCAAAAGATTCTATCTGTAAGTAATAGTAAAAAACCGCGCTTAGGATAGATATATGTGTAAAGCTTTACGGGTTGCTGCCTCCCTTACACAGGGACACTCACTAGGGGTGTCCTACAAAATAATGATACTAGAAAATATTAGGGAAAACGGCGCTACCGGGAAACCTGTTTGGCTCAGCCTATACAGGGGAACGTTATGCGAACGTTATTTTTTTATAATTATCACCCAGATCCTCAAGTTGGTATACAGAAGAAATTCGGTATTATACCTCCTGATATAAAATACTAAGAACTGTAGGAATTGCAGTTCAATGGCTGGGATGTATATGTATGGGTCAGTTTATACTTATATGCCTCCTACATAAGTGGTGATATATCAGGAGAAACCCATTATGCATCCCATATAGTCCTAAGGAGTCCGTATGCTTTCTCCAAAGTCACAAAATACATTACCACTGTTTACACATTAAAAGCATATTATATATGGTAACAAGAACAAAATCATATAGAAATTCAATAAATTAATTCCTGTAAGGGAAAAAGGATTACATGCACAGTGGGTGTATCTAGGGATCTCAATATTCATACAGTTCATAAATGGTGGTAATAATGGAGTATGTAGCAAAGTCCCGTGCAGTTCATGCGACAACCAGACACATATTTTTCGGAGTGACTTTCGTGTATACAGGGTTGAACGGTGACTTCTGTGATCCCCCCTTAAATTGCTCACTCACCAGATGTCGGAACCCCTACAGGGGTATCAGGCCTGTACTGTTACACAAGGGCTTTGCTGCTGATTGCTGTTATATTCCAAGTATTTCCAATTTGCATGCTGCAATTACTCCTTATAAAGAAAAAGGGCTTCCATAGTGTGATACAGTCCCAAAAAAATATATTTTTATTTAAAATAATTTAAAATCCAGAGCCATAAAATAAGAAAAAATAAATAAAATACAAAAAATTACTTGAAAAACGCACAAGTCCAAAAAATGAGCTATCCTTCACCCACCCAATGGCCACTGGGGGGGGGTTGACGCTCCAATGTTTGTTTGGATGTTGTGCTCAGTCACTGTCCTCAAAGTGGGTACAGACTTGGGGGAAGCAGCGATCAGCTGGAAATGTGCTACGTTCCTCCCACTAGTCTGCAGGAAGTGACACAGCAAGCGTGGGTCCGTCGCCTGTATAGGCTGAGCCAAACAGGTTTCCCGGTAGCGCCGTTTTCCCTAATATTTTCTAGTATCATAAAGATTCTATCTGGCCCTAAATGCCCATGGTTATCATAAAGAGCTGTCAGTACTACCAGTCTGTGCTTTTCAGAAAGAAACAATTGACAAACACCCTCTGGTTCCTCAGATGGGCCTTTCCTGTATATGACTCCGTCTTCCAACTGCATTCGTTCTCATTCCTTATGAACTACTTTGAACCATAAATAGAACTATTTAGCTGCATCTGAGGGTCCTGAACTGACAAGGCCTTCTTAACAAGGTTACATAGTGGATCTTCACGCTGATCCCTTCTCAAGTCTTCCCTGGTCAGCTGAGGCAGTTCTTAGCTGCACACTTGAGTTAAATCACAGTAACACTGGGGCACTCCAGCAGGGGTGACTCCCACAGCTTCAGCTCCTGTGGCCCCCTTATGACAATGCTCTACTCCCTGGAACACTGCACGCACTTCCTCAGCAAATGGACCCAGCTCTTCAGGCCAATGTCTGTGACATACGGTTTTCAGGATAGGGCATGTGCATCTCGGTTTCCCACTCCTGGCCGATACTTTAGTCTGAATTGAAACTCAGACAATGGGGCCAACCACCAATCCCCAGTGGCATCCAATTTAGCAGTAGACAACAGGTAGGTCAAACGATTGTTGTCAGTTTTGACCACAAACGTAGCTCCATATAGGTAGTCTAGCAGCTTGTCTACTACTGCCCACTTAAGGGCCAAAAACTCTAACTTGCGCACAGGATAGTTCTTCTCCAATTCCAACTCCAACTCATATTTGCTATTGGACGAAGCTTCCCTTGTAATTCTTGATACAAAACTCCCCCTAGCCCATCTTGGCTAGCGTCCACATGCAGCTTGTAAGGCTTTGAAGGGTCAGCATAGGCCAAGACTGGCACTTCATTGAGGCTCTCCTTTAAATGTCTAAAGGCCTTCTCACAACTCAGTATCCATTGATCACGAACAGACTCACATGGCTTCCTGGGTCCCATGTTTGGGCTCCCTCGATTTCGGCTTCTGCGAATCCTTGTTTACTTAGCTCTGCAACAGCTCATTGAGAGGTTTTTCAATTTGTGCAAAGTTCTTCACAAATATTCTATAATAGAAACAGAATCCTAGAAATGACCTCATTCTGTAACAGTACCTGGTCGAGGCCAAGAGGTAACAGCTTCCAGCATTTGTGGATGCGTGGCTACTCTATTGACTACAACCACGTGCCTCAAATAGGTAACTGAAGTTTGGTAGAGTTGACATTTCTCAAATGACAGCTTCAATCCCTCTGCATGAAGTCCCTGGAAGACTTTTTTGAGTCGTGCTTCATGCTCCTTTACGTTTTGCCAAAAACAATTATATCATCCAATTACACGAACAGCTCTATCAGATTCATGTCGCCCACCGTGTTCTCCATCAACTTCTGAAAGGTGGCTGGGGCTCCCATCAATCCATGCAGCATGCGATCAAACTAAAAGAATCCTAACAGGCTGATGAATCCCGTCTTCTCTAGGTCATCAGAATGCGTAGGTATCTAGAAGAATCCACTCTTAAGATCCAATACGCTGAACCATTTGGCTCCCGACAGACACTGCAAAGCATCTGCCATGCGAGGTGTGGTATACTGATCAAGAATAGTTCTTCGGTTCAGTATTCTAGTCAACAGACATCCGAATGGACCCATTTTTCTTGTGCAATACAACAATTAGGGAAGCGTAAGGACTCCTGGAATCTTTAATGACTCTGGACTTTTTCAACTCGGCCAGCTGCTCCCGGAGATCTTCAAGATCACTCAACAGGATCCACCAGACTCTCTCTTAAAAAGGCCTGTCTCTGCTCAGTCGAATTCGGTGTTGGGCACTTTTGGCACAGCCCACATCAAAATCATTCTTAGAGAACGTCTTTTCCCACCTGGCTAGCTGAGCTCCAACCCTTTCTTCCCATCTGGGAGACAAAGTGGGACACTGAACGGGAGGCTCTCTCCCCGGGTCCCTCTGAACCAAGTCATCTGCCATCACTAGAGTAGCCTCACTCACTCTTCCTATCACCATACAAGGCTTCAAGTTGACCGGCTGACTGATACCATTTCGAACATTGACAGGGATTTTTCCCCCATTTCTTAGTAACGCCCTGGTGGATACGATTCCGGGACCAGTTCTATCCTGATATCTTCCTCCAATGAGTCAGCTTCCAATACCACAGGACAGCTTGACGGTGGCCTTCATGCAAGTTCTTTCTCCGGGTTACAATACTCTCTCTTGAGTGTCCTGTCGCCACAGTCTTCTCACTACTTTGGCGGGTGCCATTTGTTCCTGCACTACACGTTGGAAAGCTTGCCTCAGCTGGGGGTGAATCCTCTTCACAGTAGCACCCTTCACAGCCAATGGGTTGAGCAGTCTTCTCACAAGGTTTGTATTGATTCCTATCATCAAGGAATTTTGTCCGGACCCAGGGGGCCGAGCGCAAACAACGGCCAAAGTGTCAAACGTTTCTGGCTTCCCAGCCAATGAAGGATCGAATGCTATCTGGATAGGGATATATCCATCATAAGGGAACTTTTGGGTACCTATGCCCCAGATCTACAGCTCCTCCAGCTTACACAAGGGGATATGCTTTAGATGTTGTCAAAAAAATCCCTATACAGCAGTGTCACCTGGGCTCCAGTATCCAGCAGCACTTGAGTGTATATCCCTTCCACTTGAAGCGAAACTATTGGAAAAGGCCCTACCAGGTTCTTTAGCAAACTCCTTGCTTGTAACCCTATAGTCTGAGCCCTAATCAGCTTCTCTCGTGACTGTAAAGTCTCTTTAATTGCTCAACTAGTAGGGTGTGCATTGACCTCCCGTGTCCGTCTTATCTTCCCTTGGGACTTACTTTTAGATGCAGGTAAAGGAGGAGAGGGCCGAGTAAAGGATTTTGGATTTCGCCTCTTCCTTGACTCTTTCTTGGCTTTGGAGCTCTATTTTACCCTGGGACGCTCAATTGGCTCCTTCACTGATGTCCCTGGAAGTTTCCCTCTGGCTTTTAGAAGAGTATCTTCTGTAACGCTTTAATACTTCTGCAAGCAACTGTGGGCTGATTCCTGCTTTGGGACACTTAGCCTTGAAGTGCCCAGCTTCTCCACATCCAAAAATTTTTTTTCCTTAGTTTGGAGAGGCTTTAACCCTCCTGGGTGAAATCCTTGCTCTTGCAAGCTTGATACATCTGAGTTTGGACCTGGGCAACTTGGGTCATCAACTCTGCTGTCCCTGATTCGCCAAATGGCTTTTTGTTGTCAGGACTGACAGATCCCTCTTGCTCTTTTTCTGTTTCACTGTCCTCATCGAGAAACCAGTTTCAGCATGGACAACACGAGCAGACGCTCTCTCTCTCCTTCCTCCACTGGCACCCAATTATCTCATTCCGTGACTCTTTTCCTCCTATAGAGCCTCTTCCTCCCATACTTCTCTCATCGATTGACTTCAGGGTAAGTTGAAACTGTCCGTGCTCCTTTCAGTAATAGTTTCAAGACAATGGGATGGTTTGGACAGGCCCCTTGTAAGACCCAACCTAGAGGAGCTTGATCAGCGTTGTTTGGATCGATATCCTTCTTAAGGATAATCTGGTGTCTACTCGAGAAATATACTCTGAGAGTCTCTACCCTCTTTGTTAGTGACTGTAATTGAACTTGAACTAGAGATCGGAGATCGTCTCGATTCTTCCAAATACAGCATACAAAGCTTCTCTGTAATCCATAGCAATACAGTCTTTCTTTCCCATTCGCAAGTTAGGGATCACTTCAGCTGCTGAACCTCTAAGGCTCTCACTAAGCCGCTGTCACTCCACAGCTTCCAGAACACTCCATTCCTCTACTGACTGAATCATCCATGTCTCAAGCTCCTCCTCTCCGGCCAGGGATGGCAACTGCCCTGAGAAAAAACAGATCCTCCGATATCCTTGGTTTGCATTGCCGGAGCTGTTTTTCACCAAGCTCTCAACTAGCCAGCTCATATCCGTGTAGAATGAGGTGGGAGGAGCATTAGCCCCACAGGAATCTGCACCAGCTGGTCCTGTGTTCCCCGCACTGGCTTGCAGTGGCAGCGGCCCCTCTGTGGCCTCTTCCCCCACTTGCAGTGGGATCACCCGAGCATCTACCCCTTGCAGTAGGGGCACCTCTTCTTCCCAGAACAGTTTCTACCTGCCACTCCATTAACACCCAAACATAGTCCAGAGTAAACTCTACCTTCACATTCAGAATGTAGGCCCTCTCTGGGCTCTGGGACTAAGGCTCTCACTTAATGTTGGATCTCCTCAGTACACTCACTTCCTGAGATCTCCAGAACAGTGCTTCACTCCATTTGAGCTCCTTGTGTTCTCTCCATTCTCCCTCACATAATGGCCTGTGTCTGGGCTGACTAGGGCCTGCAGCAGAGAACATCCCGTATGAGCCACAAAATGTAGCACTGCCCCCTTGGGGGTTGCTTAGAATTGCATGTTCATCTGCACCACCTTGACCCTGTGAACCTTTCAGCCCTCCTGACACTCCAGGTTCAGACATGTTGTGTATACTTTTAAATATCACACTGACACAAAGTATATAGATTAGCTCTCTCAACTTTTACATGGAGCTCAAAGAAACAAGACTTCTAAATGTGGCACAGTGATATGCAGTTAAGGTAAAACAGCTGAGACTGACCAGTAGCAATCCTTATGCCGCGTACACATGGTCGGACTTTACGGCAGACTTTGCCCGGCGGACAGGATTTCGTCGGACAATTCGATCGTGTGTGGGCTCCAGCGGACTTTTTTTTCTCAAAAGTTGGACGGACTTGGATTTGAAACATGTTTTAAATCAATCCGTCGAAATCGAGTCCGGTCGAAAAGTCCGCTTGTCTGTATGCTAGTTCGACGGACAAAAATCCACGCTAGGGCAGCTATTGGCTACTGGCTATGAACTTCCTTGTTTTAGTCCGGTCGTACGTCATCACGTACAAATTCGACGGACTTTGGTGGATTGTGTGTAGGCAAGTCCGTTCATTCAGAAAGTCCGTCGTAAAGTACGTCGAAAAGTCCGCCGGGCAAAGTCTGCTGTAAAGTCCGCTCGTGTGTACGCGGCATTAAGGTAATTCAGGGGTAAGATGTTTGTATACAGTGTCCTGTGGAGTATGGTATTGACTGGTATGTGATATGCAGGCAGGTGCACGCTCACCAATCTGGAGACAGTGTAAAAACTTCCTGAAGAGTGATCTGAGTTGATCCTTCCTTCTGCAGAACATGCTGAGATGACAGACTGGCTGCTGGTACAGTGAATCGTCCGGTCCTGCTGGTTTCAGCGATGCTGCTGTGGTGCCCCTCGTGTAGCTAGCAGCATCGGACCCACCTGGGCCGGAGCTGGGAGCGCCTTGTTGCCACGTGGTAGGCCGCAGTCCCCTCGCACAACAGCAGAGGGGATGTTTACACGCGATATGTCAGTGCGCCCTACTGCCCGACGCGCTTTTCGTCATACAATGATGTCGTCAGAGACGACGTCATTGTATGACGAAACTCACGTCGGGCTGTAAGATGCACTGACATATCGCGTGTCGCTCCCGGAGAGTCACGGGCGCTCGCAGGCCGGTCGGCTACTTACTGTCAGATTTTAACTTCCATATTGTAAGTGTTACTCTTTTTTACCATTAAATTATATTTATGATAATACACTATGGGAAGTCCTCTCTTTTTCATGCCCTGATATCACGGGACCTGAGGGCCCCTTCCACCCATGTTTATCGATCCTGGATCGGGGTTCCCTGAAAGTTTGTTTCCTGACATATCCTAGAAAGGCCTTGGCTGGGTTTAAAGCCGCAAGCTCTTTATGGCTTGCCTCTGGTAAGCGTGCATTTGTTTTGGTGTCCCACTATCACTGGTGACGGAAAATTGCACTTTCCCACTCTGAACTCATCTCACAGCATATTGTTTGGACTTTTTGCAACTTTTCTTTTGTCATCACCATTTTATGTGCACTTTTTATTATTATTATTAACATATCATTGTTTATTACACCTACTGCTATCAATCTATCCTATCTATCCAATCAACGGCCAGACTCCGTGGAGAACAGGATGCCGGGGGGACGCACACAGCAGGTGAACGGGCTCAGGTAAGTAAATGGGGGGGCTGGGGGGCCGTCATTGCCAGGTGTTTTTTCACCTTAATGCATAGGATGCATTAAGGTGAAAAAATATGAACCTTTACAACCCCTTTAACATGGGGGTCAGCTACTAATGATTTTTTTTGGACAGGCTGCACATGGGCTGGGGATGTGGAAATGCATGGGAAATGTTTCTGGAAAATAAACATCAAAGATGAACTAACCCTGTAATTTATCAAGAGAGTTGCTGGTCCGAATAAACTTGCAGCCAGCAAAACCCAAAAAGTATAAATTTCTCCATACATCCTGGTTCTAGGTCAATCATTGACTAAGTAGATGACAACCATGAAAGCAGGGCAGCTGTCATATTTTTGCCCTCAAAAGAGACCTTTAAGGCTAAATTGTATCTAAAGCCAAAACTTTGTTTTGGAGAGATTAGGAAATGGTTAAAACCTCTGACAGGTTTTTCTTTTACTGTGTGCCCCATTGAGGAGACATCCCCTCTTTTCTTTTCCAGGTAATGAGATGACACATATCTCCAAAGTGATGGGAAAAAAAATGTCCCTCTTCGACAGGAACAGGTGTCCTCATCGGAAGATTTTCTCTCTACTCCTGTTCCAGTGACAACTGTACAATACTGCATTTCCCATTACTACTTGTCCTGGTGACAAAACCTTCCACAATCCATCCATAACTAAAAAAAAAGAGAGAAAACATGGCTTTTGATATGCTTTAAGTAGAAAACCACACACACATATAGCCTCCTCATGGAAACGAAGGGCTTGAGCTATTTCTACACATCTTAATGCAAGGCAACACATCTGTGAGATATTATAATTATAACGAAATGTAAAAGTGACAGGGTGCTCCTAGATAACTTGTTCTGAGAGGCTTTCTGTTGCTCTCTGCTCGCCGGATGATCTTTCAACCAGTTTAATGAGTATTCAGTTTTGGCATGTGAAAATCTTTGAAAGTGCGGGTAACAAATAATTAGAAACAAACCTTTATCCCGCTATGTTTTCATTGTTAAAATAGACCCATCATTAAAACTAAACATCACATAAATCAGTAGGCATATGTCAGCATTGCCTAATAATATTTTTTTTAATAAAAAAAGTTGCCTCTTTCTCATCTTGAAAAAAAAAAAGAAGAAGAAAAAGAAAATTCTACTCTGAGCTTCACTGTGTCACCTACAGCTGAGACAAAGATGACATGTTCTTTGGCCAGAAGGTACAATATAGGTGTTTGACATCATACAGGCTCAAGGGAGCAGTGAGAACAAATATGGTGGCGCCCATATTTATACATAATTATAAAATCTGCATAAAAACAAGGTTTTAAAAACATTAATGAGACCCTGTCACTATGTGGTTGATTTACTAAAGTCAAATAGACTGTGCACTTTGCAAGTGCAGTTGCACCACTCATTTTTCTCAGAGCTTAGTAAATCTGGTAATGCTCTGCGGATTCCCATCATCCAGTCATCCATCATGTGCAAGCAAAAAATTATTTGTTTCCTTGCACCTGATTGAGTATTCTTTACAAAGTGAAGCTTCACCACAGGAAAATGAGTGCAGCTGCACTTGCAAAGTGCACAATCTATTTGCCTTTGGTAAATCAACCCCTACATATCTATGACAATATGCTAGGTGGAGTAGAAAAGGTGTCAGAGGGGTATATTTACCAAAGATTCCTGGAAAAAAAATCACCCAGTGAATATTCACCCAAAAAGGTTTGATAGGATTTATCCATCAGTTTCTAGCAATATTTATAACCTATTTATTATACAGGCAGCAGACCTGTAAATCTTGTATATTCAAATCTTGCCGAATCAAATGTTAAAAGTACAGTGGACATATTTTTTACCTATTGTGGCAAATTATTTGGTAAATCTTTTGGAGAATCTTCATATATCACCTGATACCAAATCTATTTACTTCATAAGCATTAAGGCTGGATTCACACCTATGCATTTTTAGTGCATTTGCATTTTGCAGATTTGCACTACAGAACAAGTTCCATAGGAAACCATGTTAAATGGACTGTAGTGCAAATCTGCAAAATGCAAAAAGCACTAAACATGCATAGGTGTGAATCCAGCCTAGAGGGTAACTTCTCTTTTGTGGCAAAAAAAATAGCAAATAAAGAAAAAATAATATAGCGCAAATAATTGCGACACTAATCATATTGTTATTGAATGTTATTAAAAATTACCTTTCCTTTTCAATCTGCAGCCGCTGAAATTTTCTGAGAATGCATTGCAATATGTCTACATGAAGTTGTTCTGTACACAGAGTGTGTACTGACCACGCCCCAGAAACATAATTTCCTGCTTCTGTGATTGGCTCACCAATTTTCCCAGAATTCTGCCTAAGATACAAGTCAGATTTCAGGCATCCCCTGCAACAAAAATTTAATTTTTGGTGAGATACTTTCAATAAGAGCATGTCTAAAGGGATGCAGGCCCAGCAGATTTCCTCATTAGAGCCCTGCAGCTGCACACCTGACAGTTATTTATAAAACTACTCCCATTAGACCCACTCAGTACAGAAGCAAACACAGAGGGATTTCTTCAGAATAATAAAAGGTAGGAATCTGCAATAAAGTTTGTTATAATTCTTGCAATGTACAGAGATCACCCCAAGGGATTTTTTTTTTGTCAACAAAAGTAAAGTTACACTTTAAGGAATTTCAGAAACATACCATATTCACTGCTCAGAGCTGCATCAAATGGACCAGAGGAGGTACAGGAGTTTCTAGACAGCAGCTGTGGCCTGGGACCAGGGGTGACCAAAGATGGACCAGAGTAAGGGCAGAGCTAGCACAGAAAAGCTTAATGCCCCCAACGTTCCTGTACTGAATGCTTCATGCAAGTCCAAAGCTGTACCACCTATCTCTGCTTTTAGCCCACAAAAGACTCTGCACAATCTCCATTATCACTGCTCTGTAGTCCCAGCCACCTCCACTCCACTGTCCCAGATCCACAATCCTTTGTAGCACTGCTAGGTGTTAAAAGGAAAATTTTGGAAAACTTGCCTATTTTACATGTATTCCCAGTTTGCAATACTTGCAGAGAGGTGTAGCTGCAGGTTCATTGTGTGTGCTGCTGCCCATGTTCATGTTTGCAGAGAGATATAGTGGACAAATGCTTCTATAGAGAGGATTCTGTGTCTGACCAGGGACAGGGACTATGCACAGGCACAGCTGTAAGAAGAGACTGCTATTTATAGAACTGTGTACAGCCAGTGTTAAGCCCACCCTCTACTCAACGGGAATACATAGTGGAAGTAGATGTAGACTGCTAGGAATGCTGGGAGGAATGGAGGATTGTGGGTGGTCTAGTTCTTTACAGACTGAGCTGACTTGGCAAACTGAGCAAAGAAATGACAGATCCCTAATTCATTGGAGCTCTGGACAGAGGAAAGGAGAACATTAAGAGAGAGTGTGTGTGTGGTCACTGATGAAACATTATTTGTAAATCTGGGATGGAGAGAGAGACCAGAGAGGACACCCCCTGATACTGGAGATTGTCACTGACCAAGTCTGTTGTCCAGCTGTTAGGGAGGGAGAGTGTTGAGGTTGCAGACTGAGAATAGAGAAAGGGGATCCGCTGTCATCACAAGAGTTAGAGAGAGGTTATTGGGCAGCCTCACTATACCCTGGAACAGCATTGCTCATGTTAGCTTCAGTGATGATGACCTTTACTAATGAGCTCTTCATCATCAGTTTGGGCCCCAATATGCTGGCCAGCGGTCCATCGAGGGAAAAAAAGAGTTTAATATAAACTGCTGAAAAACTACTGTGGTAGCACTCCCTTTAGGCAGGGCTACCCCCAGTATAGGGTTCTGGGACTGTTCTTTTTTCTACTTGTTGTCACTACCTGTTTATTTTAGTTGCCATTATTTAAGAAAGATAATTGCTGAACAATTACTGCTGCTTCATTCTTTTAAACTGTTGGGGTAGTATCAATATTTGCAATAAATATTCCCTATCCCTAGTGTGTCAGCATGCATGGTACTAATTACAGAGTCGTGGGCACAGGAAGCAGGGGACCTGGGAAACAATGGCTTGTTCAGAGGTAAGTGCTACACACATACCACATAATTTTGCAAAAATTGTGCTCTTATTTTCCTTATAGCCACATGTACACTGTCATACCCTCCACACCCTTATCCTCCATACTTTTTACCATCATACCCTCAGCACTCCTCTCCTGCACATACTTATTAACATCATAGCCTCCACACTCTTCCCCCACAAGTTTTACCCATTGCCATACTTTCCACACTCCTATCCTGCACATGCTGCTCACTTACATAACTTCCACACTCCTGCACATAAAACCCTCTTGCCAGACCCCTTGCACTCCTCTCCTATGTATACAGTCCTCCATTATATTCTCCACATTCCTCTCCTGTATACTGTATAGTGCCCACTGCTATGTCCCTTGCCATGCTTTTCTTCACTTACTGGCCCCATAATACCCTCTGCATTCCTCCCATGTGCATACTGCCCTGTCATACCATCTAAACTCCTCTCCTGAACATTTGGCCCATTGTCATGTTCTTTGTGGTTCTCTTCTGCACCTGCTGTCTCCACCCCCCCCATATTATCCTCCACACTTCTCTCCTGTACATACTGCCCCCTGTCACACCCTCTGTACTCTTTCCTGCACATACTGCTTGCTCTCATACCCTCCACACATCCTTTCTGAACATACTGGCTAATATCAATACCCAAGGACTCCCCCGCTTCACTTACTGTTCCCAATAACATATCCTCTGTACATTTCTACTGTAAACACTGCCCACTAAGATACCCTCTATACTTCTTTACTTTCCATATTGCCTGCCATCATACCCTCCTCAATTCTTTCCTGCACATATTGACCACAGTCATATCTTTGACACTCCTCTCCTGCACATACCACCCACTCTTATACCTCCACACTCCTCTCCTGCACATACAACCCACTCTTATACCTCCACACTCCTCTCCCGAGCATACCACCTACTCATATACCTCCACACTCCTCTCCTGCACATATCACCCACTCTTATACCCCCACACTCCTCTCCTGCACATACAACCCACTCTTATACCTCCACACTCCTCTCCCGAGCATACCACCTACTCATATACCTCCACACTCCTCTCCTGCACATAACACCCACTCTTATACCTCCACACTCCTCTCCTGCACATACAACCCACTCTTATACCTCCACACTCCTCTCCCGAGCATACCACCTACTCATATACCTCCACACTCCTCTCCTGCACATACCACCCACTCTTATAACCTCTACACTCTTTTCCTGCACACACCACCCACTGGAGGAGGGGGTAGGGTCAGACTAGTCTCCCTGCACAAGGTGGGAGAGCAGCAGTACCCGATCTTTATTAGAGAAATATCCTGTTCAAAGACAAGGTTTTACACTGGATTACTGCACAGATCTGAAAGAAATGAAATAAAAAAAGAAAAGTATAATAGAAAACAAAGCACACCAAAATACAAGTAAAATACATGTCTCTTTTATTTAAGCCATATTGTATTGCAGAATTCTGCTTTAACCTCTTGCCGACCAGCCGCCGTCATTATACTGCGTCAGGTCAGCACGATCCCGCGAGCCGTCCTTCTAATACATCGGCTCCTTTAAGCGGGATAGCAGGCGCGTGCTGCACTGCGGGGGGTGCCGATGCTCATGGCCGACAGTCATGATGACTGCGAGGGATCACAGGCACGAGAGGCAGAACAGGGACGTGTGTGTGTAAACACACACACATCCCTGTTCTGTTCTGTTCGGAGAGAGAGATTGTGACTTTCTTAATAGCTAGGAACCACGATCTGTCATTTCCTCTAAGTCAGTCCCCTCCCCCTACAGTTAGAAACACACACAGGGAACACAGTTATCCCCTTGATCGCCCCCTAGTGTTAACCCCTTCCCTGCCAGTGACATTTTTACAGTAATCAGTGCATTTTTATAGCACTGATCGCTGTACAAATGCCAATGGTCACAAAAGTGTCCGATATGTCCGCCATAATGTTGCAGTCCCAATAAAAATCGCAGATAGCCCCCATTACTAGTAAAAAAAATTAATAATAATAGAAATGCTATAAATCTATCCCCTATTTTTTAGACGCTATAACTTTTGCGCAAACCAATCAATATACGCTTATTGCGATTTTTTTTTAACCAAAAATATGTAGAAGACTACATATCAGCCTAAACTGAGAAAAAATTAGCTTTTTTTTAAAAAAATGGGGATATTTATTATAGCAAAAAGTACAAAATATTGTATTTTTTTCAAAATTGTTGCTCTTTTTTTGTTTATAGCGCAAAAAATAAAAACCGCAGAGGTGATCAAATACCACCAAAAAAAAGCTCTATTTGTGGGGAAAATAAGACGTCAATTTTGTTTGGGTGCAACGTCGCACGACTGCACAATTGTCAGTGAAAGCAAAGCAGTGCCGAATCGCAAAAAAATGGCCTGGTCATTCAGCAGCCAAATCTTCCGGGGCTGAAGTGGTTAACATGAGAATAACATTTTCAGAAAAAAAACATTAGCCCAGAGGCTTGACTTGGCAACTTATAGATGGCTACAGGTCAACTTTATGATACATATTCCCGTCAACATTAAAGCAGTTATCGAAATGCTTACTAAAAATGTTTGTAAAAGAAGTGTTACAAACCAAACAAGGAAAAATGAGTGGAATTGTTGTGTAAGATTAATGTTGTACATTAGCTGTTGCCTGTAATAAGAGATTGCTATCAGAGAAGATGAATGTTGTTTGGAAAGTGAGGGGAGTCAGTATCTTAATGTTCATCCTCCCCATCCGTGTTACATGTACATTAGATGTACTATTGAGTCTGACATGTCACAAGAACTCAACATTGGGGAGCTAAAGGCCATCCATTTTTTAATATCTTGTTTTTATTTATAGAACCTGACAAGTAAGCACAGATAACCTATAGATGTTGACATATAAACACAGATAACCTTTCCAGAACATTGTTTAACATAGTGAATGAACCCATGAAAATACATTGATGCTACAGAATAACAATGGAACTTCTACAATCATTATTCTGCATGACCACATCAAGGTGAAGTAAAGAGCACAAGAAAGAGAATTCTATATCATCTTTAATATCCTTTATAATTCTTTATGCCCCGCATGCCAGTTATAATTTTAGGTAATTGTTACGACACCATCTGGAAGGTGACGCAGGCTATCCCAAGGCATGGATTCTACATCTTCACCAGAGCTCTTGATGGTGGAGATGAGCCAGAAACCCTAGTTTTCCCCAGAACTTCTCTTCACTGCAACTGACAACCGGTCATGGCCTCTTGGGTTGCTTACTAGTAAAGGCAGGCAGTCTGGGATGGCAAAGAGTAGTCAGTAAACTAGGCAGCAGACTAGAGAGTAGTCAAGTTAAGGCAGGGGTTTTGGCAGGCGGCATATAGGCAGGATGCGTCAAAGCAGAAGAGGAAGGAAGTTGTGAGGAACTTGGTTCCTCTTTGACTTCCTGTGGTCACAAGGAGACAGCTGTCCAATTGGATGTTGCCATCCCATGTGACTCCAGTGGCCATCTTAGGTCAGGTAGAGTCTATTTAAGACTCCGGCTCCTGGGTTTGGTGCGCTTTATGAGAGTGGCTAGCATAAGGACGGGTTCTCTGTTTGGCAGGGATAGTGCTTAGAGCCAGGTAAAAGTTTAAGAGGAGTAGGGATAGTGCAGGGACTAAATCTACCTCTCTTCAGGAAGCCTACCCTTTGGGTGTGGACCGGCCAGGATGCATTCCACTCCTCATTGCAGATGCTGACGGCATCTTCAAGTCTTCAGACCGATGTGCCTACCCATCGAGTCTGAATAAGCTACAATATAACTTTATTTCCTTACTTGGACCCTGTGTGTTTACTGCTCACCACACCACGCTGCACCTTGCTCACAGGCAAGCAAAGAGTAGTCAGACAGTCTGGGTCAGCAATGAAGAAAGCATAAGATATGAGAACAGTAGGCAATTTGGGTTACCAGCAACAGGTAACAGGTGGCTGGTTTAAAGACACATCATCAGCCACTTTAAAACCAGGAATTAAATTACATTTTGGGTCAGGGGCATGATCAGCATTGTTTCAGAGAACTCTGGAAGTCCTTGCAGGGTTAGTACCACGGAAACCACTGGCAGGGATTCTGCAAGTATCATGGGAAGTACTGGCAGTGATTATGCAAGTACCATTTGAAGTATTGGCAGGGATTCTGTGGATACTACAGAACAGTAGTGCTTGTCTCCCCCATGGGCTTTCTCAGCTAGCACCAGATACATTCACGGCTAAAGAAGAATGGTGGAGCCTTCACAGCAGTGCTGTATTTTTGGATTCTACAAACTGTAGTGCTTGTCAGAAAACATCCTAAGTAAAAATATTATACCATGATTGTGTTAATGGAAAAGTACACTCCACTGTTAAATGCAAATGAAAACTTGATATACAGACTTATAGCTGTATATCTGCAGTGTGAGATCATCTAAGGCACTGCTGCCTCTGATTGCTAATTTTAGGAGATTATGAGTGAGATTGTTTGATGTCACTGTGATGCTGTTCACTGTTCTCCCTCCTTAATTGGAAGCTGTACCTGATGATCTACAGTACAAAGGATGTCCCTGCTTCATTTATTCTGTGGATCTGTGGATCTGTGCTTCCTCCACCTCTCCTGCTTCTTATTATTACTCCTCCAGTCATAAAAGCACCAGTCATGGGACTAATGGCAATTTGCAATGCTCAACTCCTGGCTTCAATGTTTTCTGAGAACTGGATCTGGGACACATTTGCAGATGAATGCTGACTTTAGTTGCTGCATGATTTTTCTGGGTAAGTGACTCAGGAATTATTGAAAGCCAGGAAACTAGAATTTTAAGGAGCCATGCAATGGAAGCCTCCCACATTTCCCTTGTAATGGGAATGCACTGAAGGGGTTATGGGCATCCTCATATACAGTGTATCTAAAACTTTAAATATTTAGATTCCCTTTAAAAATATGTAAAAATCTTTAAA
The DNA here is from genome assembly GCF_042186555.1 of Aquarana catesbeiana. Lineage (NCBI taxonomy): Eukaryota > Metazoa > Chordata > Amphibia > Anura > Ranidae > Aquarana > Aquarana catesbeiana. Next base: position 744,115,031 of record NC_133325.1, on the reverse strand, counting down.
TAATAGATTAAGTTTAAAAGTATGTACAAAAATCCAATTGATACTGAAGATATAACCAGTAATGTGAATTTTGCTGCTTCCTTTTACTATACAGATGTTCCATTTATTACGCATATGCTGGTGGCTGCAGACTGTGCAACAGAGACAAATTATACTTTACTGTTTTCTAAGCATTGCAAAAACACAAATGGGTTTTGACCTTGTCTTTCTTTTCCTTAAAAAATAATAAACATTTTAATGTCATTACATTTTAATGGGATTAAATAATGACATGTTTTAATAACTTTCACTTTTCAAGTGTTTCCTGATTTGAGATTAGAAACAAATTAATGACTGCTGTGAGCTTGAAAAAAAAACCCAAACATTCAAAATAATTTGTTTGTTTTCAGCATCGAAAAAACAATTCTGTTTTTTTTTTCATGGAGATTTCAGTGGCAAAACCATAAGTAACCTTTGCCCCACCCCTGGTGGGACCTCGGCACTTTTCTCACCCCACCTTGGAACTAAATCTAACTCTAAAGTTAAAGTGGTTCGAAAGCCTAAACATTTTTTGCCTTAATGTGGTTGTAAACCTTTGTTTTTTTCAATGGTTTTGCACAGAGCAGCCCCGATCTTCCTCTTCTGGGGTCCCATGCCGGCGCTCCAGGCCCCTCCTCTTCAGCGGGCGCCCCCCATGGAAAGCTGTTTTCCTTATGAGCACCAGTGCGTGTTCGCTCCTGAGTCCTGCTGATGTGTCCATTGACACAGAGAGCGGGACTCGGCCCCGCTCCCGTGTCACAGCATTTGATTGACGGTAGCGGGAGCCAATGGCTCAGAAGGTTTTTTACCATGCATTGGTGGTGAAAAATCTTAAAGCTTTAGAACCACTTTAATGCATTTTGTGCATTAAGGTAAAAAATGTTTAGGCATGATTATCCCCTTCACCCCCCCCCCCACTTTTTACTTACCTGAGCCCTAATTCGATCCAGCGCTGTGCACCTCTGCAGCTCTTCTCTCCCCTCACTTCTGGGTCTCAGTGACGAGGGAGTGGGAGGCAGGACAAAGTCCTGCTGTCTGTGTCAATGGATGCAGTAGGGGGCTTAGGAGCGAGCATGCACGAGTGCCCCCATGGCAAGAGGCTTCACATGAGGGCAGTGGACAGAGAGGAGGGGCCAGGAGTCCCAGTGGGGGGGGCCAAGAAGAGGAGGTTCATTCCATTACACAGAGAAAGTAAGTATAGACATGTTCTAGATGTGTTAACACAAGTACGCTAATACATCTTCTGTGGTGATGTCCGAAACTCCAAAGATACTGGGTGGAGGTGATTGGTACCATGAATGGGATATTGGACACTAACATCCCGGTTGAACCGCTTATATGTTTACTGGGTTATTGTGATACGTCTATTTACACCTCCCCTACCGGTAACACAATAAGGCGTGCACTTTTTGTTGCCCATAGACAGATTGCTCTTAAGTGGACCTCTCCACATCCACCGACTGTATCTGATTGGATTTTAGATCTCAATAGGATTATTCTCTTTGAAAAACATACAAACTCCCTGAGGAACTCGATGAATAAGTTTGATGCTACCTGGTCTAGGTGGCTTCAGTCCATGACTTAGGTATTATGTCAACCAATGGGTACTGTGTACTTTGTAATACTGGATATTGTTATGCTTTTTCTCTTCTTTTTTTTTGTGTCATATATACTCCGAATGGGGGGTGGTGGGATGGGGGGGTTGGTTGAAGGGGGGTGGTCTGTGGGGTCTTTTTTTTTTGGAGGGGTGGGGTTTCTTGGGTTTGGTTTGGGGTGATTTTGTTTTTGTGGTTTTTGATTGTATTGTTTTAATCTTGTTTATATATAAAATAATAAAAAGGATGTGATATAAAAAAAAAAAAGTATAGACATGTTTGTTTGTTTTTTTGTTTTTTTTTTTAATTACCTTTACATTCACTTTAACACCCAAATTTAAAACCCAAAGGGCCAGTCCACCCAAAAATAATATTTTAGATATACATGGTACATAGCAGTGACCCTCTGGATTCTTATAGGTACCAAATACAACAAAATGTCCCTGTCATAAGTTTATACTAGAGTAGGAACACCCACTCTTCCACACTGAAATCCACCCATCAAGGCGTCCTGGTATCTGTCTAACTTCTCCCAAGATCCATCCCTCTGCTTGCACCAGGGCTCTTGAGAGGAGTAGAGGATGTTTTCAGGTAGCTATGTACAGCATCCCGCTGACCCCTCCTATCGGCCAGAATTGGCCTGCATTGTATAGAGAAGCATACATACCTTGTGATGATGTCACTGGGTCTATAATATGGTTTGTAATGAAAACTGAGAAGTTTTATTTAAAAATGTCATTATTTTGTGGAATAGGGGTTAAAGGAGGAACCAGGGAAAGTAAAATATAAGCAAGTTTAACTTTAACTTGATTTTGTGGCCTTTGCATGGCCTTTTTCAGCTCACATCATGAAAGTCTCCAGTTTCGTCTTCCTGTACAGATTTTTATGATACTCTATTTCCTCTGGAACACACCAGTTACATTTTTAATGCTAAAGACATTATTACAGCTGTGTTACTATGTTACCCTGTTATTGTGCTTGGATGTGGTTTTCTTTTCTGAGCTCTGAGCTGCTCTCAGTCACATTATGATTTCTGTATATCTTTAATTCATTGTTCACAATTTTAATTACATTCTTCATCCAGATCACTTTTTCTGCCTTTTTGTTCTGGCGCCGCTCAGTACGTTTTGTTCTGCCGCAGGTTTTTATATACTACAAATTAAGGGTATCCACCTACACTTTGCAACAACTTCCATCAACTAACAAACATTTCTGTCTTTGTATTTGCTCGCTGAACAAACTCAGTGTAAAACTTTTTAATTTAACACATTATGACACATAAAAAAATAACTTGTAGGCTACTTTTTATTGTAAAGTGATTCCAGGACCACAGAACAGGTACCCCTGGATGATTATCTAAAGAGCAACCCCCCCCCCACCCCAGTATCAAAATTCTATTATACAAACGTCAATCACAGCTTCAGTAGTTGAGTTTTGGCCTGCTTCCTTCTGCCCTCTCCCACAACTAAACATGGCTACCATTTGTTGACCAAATGAGACTTCAGCTAGTTCCTGACCACATCAAGAGTCTGTGGGAATACTAATGTAGCGGTTGGTTACCACTAGTTACTAACATCCACCAAATCAACCTCCTGCAGACCCCCATCTATCACCTCTGAGACAATGAGCAGTCATTTGCGTAGTTTTGTTGCGTTTATCGAGGGATACAACTAGGTTGAGGTAAGGGAAGATATGGGATGCCCATAGCACTTATTGAATTGTCATCACATTTTGTAGAACATTGATTAGCAGCTTTAGCCCTGAAAATGATGCACTTCTAACATTCACAGTCTGTTCCCCTGAATATCTCCAATGCAGACTATTGCCCAGTTCTCCTGCATATCTCCACTGCAGACTATTTCTCCTCTAGATTCCTCTTGTACAAATCCTTTGCTGAAAAACTGTAATGCCCCGTACACACGGTCGGATTTTCCGATGGAAAATGTCCGATCGGAGTGTGTTGTCGGAAATTCCGACCGTGTGTGGGCTCAATCGGACATTTTCCATCGGATTTTCCGACACACAAAGTTGGAGAGCAGGAGATAAAATTTTCCGACAACAAAATCCATTGTCGGAAATTCCGATCGTGTGTACACAAATCCGACGGACAAAGTGCCACGCATGCTCAGAATAAATAAAGAGATGAAAGCTATTGGCCACTGCCCCGTTTATAGTCCCGACGTACATGTTTTACGTCACCGCGTTTAGAACGATCGGATTTTCCGACAACTTTGTGTGACCGTGTGTATGCTAGACAAGTTTGAGCCAACATCCATCGGAAAAAATCCTAGGATTTTGTTGCCGGAATGTCCGAACAAAGTCCGACCGTGTGTACGCCCTATTAGACTCCTGTATCATCACTTTCAGTAAGACAAAAAAGGATCACTCTGAATAACCCCAATTTGCTGGCTGTACTTGAATGGTGTTGCTTCAGCAAATCAGTAAGCCAGAGGCATACAATACCTCTCCCCGACGGCTCAATGAATTGGGTAGCTACACAGTCTCATGGAAAGATATTACCAGAGTGCTTTACCAGGCCAGAGATACTAGGTATCTCCCCGACGGCCTAGCACATGGCAATAAGCGGACTACTGCTCCCAGCCAGTCCATAACTGCAAACGCTGCGTTCCCCGACCACAGCATTCTGCTCTACTCTGAACAATTCTCCTTTTGCTTCTTTCACACTGTCTTCTCCAAAGGGCAAGTTCTGTGTTCCCCAGTCACAGAACTTTGGTCTATTCTCCTCAGTCCTACTGTTGCCTCTTCTTCACTGATCTTCTCCTGTGTGCAAGTCCTGTGCTCCCCGGTCACAGCAGCTTGACACCAACTCCATGATGAAGATCTTTATCCAGGAATACATCCTAACAGCTCCTCCATCCCTCCTCCACGCTCGGTGCACCCCCCCACATGGGGACGCCCTGCGGCAGCTACCTAAAACTCCATTCTCCTTTTCTCCTGCTCCGTTAGAACTCACTGGCAGCATGTGACCCCCAGCTTATATGGGAGGCCTGCCCCCTGCCAATACATGAGCTACCTGACAGTCAAACCTCAGGTCCAACCTGTGTTCCAGAACAATCTTCCTGAAAACAGGAGAGGCGCCTTTGAGTCAGAGCACAGGTGGTCACACCCACCACTACACTAAACACTCCCAATCTCAAATCAAAACAAACAGGCCTAACCTAAAGCACAGGCCTTTCCAAATTTGCCTACACTGATATCTTAAACCCAGAAAAATCCTATTCTAGCACCTACCTTCTAGTAGAGGGTGCTACACTAAGAAGGCTCAGGGGGAGAGAAGAGACATACCAGGGCTCAAACCCAAAAGCTTTGACCAATAATTGCATTACAGAGCTTCTGGTTTGTAATATTGTGGGGTGCGCTGAAGATAGTTTAATCATACAAGTCAGCATATGGAGGCATCTGCTTGATAGGTCTAGGTCTACTTTAAAAGGTAAAATGAGCCCACGGGTTTACTTTTATGTGTTTTTCCACTCATATAGTCCTTATTATATTATATTATATATATTATTTTCTTTACAATATTTTTAGGAGTCCTGTTAGGGGGCTTTGGTGAAATATCAGGGGTCTAAAGAGGGGGAATCTGCACCACACGGGTTGATTAGGGTGTGCACAGGCACACCTGACACACCCTGTGAACACACCTATGGTCCCTTATTTAGATCCCTTGCCACCACCATTACTGGGTGCAAAGTCAACTAATCCTGTGCTGTAGAAGGACCCTGCCTGAAATAAACAGAAAAGAAAGGAGATTCGTAACTGCAGAATCATGTGTCCATGGCTTTAGGTATATGAAAAGGTCATTAGATTTTTTTTTTTTTACTACACTGATTAGTTGCAGGGGGCGGGAATTATCTTTATCTTGGAGAAGGACTTTAAAGGGGTTGTACAGGCAGAAGGTTTTTTTACTTAATACATTCTATGCATTAAGATTAGGGATGAGCCGAATACCCCCTGATTCGGTTCGCACCAGAACATACCAAACAGGCAAAAAATTCAGAAGAACAAACGAGCACTGTTAAAGTCTATGGGACACGAAAATGAAAAATCAAAAGTGCTTATTTTAAAGGCTTATATGCAAGTTATTATCATAAAAATTGTTTGGCGCCCCGGGTCCTGCCCCAGGGGACATGGATCAATGCATTTTTTTTTTTTTTAAACGGACGTTTTTTCGAGAGCAGTGATTTTTTTAATGCTTAAAGTGAAACAATAAAAATGAATATTCCTTTCAATATCATGCCTGGAGGTTGTCTATAGTATGCCTGCCTTGGCGCATTTTTCCCGTGTTTAGAAAAGTACCGCAGCAAAATGACATTTCTGAAGGAAAAATTGTCGTTTAAAACTGATCGCAGCTGTAATGAATTGTCGGGTTTCGGCCCTTTAGGTCTGGTATGAATATTAAAGGGAACCCCAAACCAATATTAAAAAAAAAAAATTGAGTGGGGGTCCCCCTAAAATCCATACCAGGCCCTTCAGGTCTGATATGGAATTTAAGGGGAACCCTGTGCCAAATTTAAAAAAAAGGCGTAGGGGTCCCAACCTGGCAGGCCGCAGGAAAAGAGGGGGGATGAGAGAGCGCTGCCCCTTCTGAACTGTACCAGGCCACATGCCCTCCACATGGGGAGGGTGCTTTGGGGTCTGACCCCAAAGCACCCTGTCCCCATGTTGATGGGGACAAGGGCCTCATCCCCACAACCCTTGCCCAGTGGTGGTGGGGGTATGCGGGCAGGAGGCTTATCGGAATCTGGAAGCCCCCTTCAACAAGGGAACCCCCAGATCCCGCCCCCCCATGTGAATTGGTAATGTACCCCTACCATTTCACAAAAAGTGTCAAAAATGGTAAAAAAGACAAGAGACAGCTTGGGACAAGTCCTTTATTAAAAAATAAAAAAATAAAAATGTCCTGTGATGTAAATTCACGCCGCCTGACGGACAAAAAAAAAAGTTGCAACCGTTCTGCCTCCATGGGAGGCTCCCACTGACTGACGCTTCTTCTGGGTGACAGTTCTTATATAGCTAAGGGCGAGACCACCCGGTGACATAAACTAGTGACCCCGCCCCCCTCTGAGGCCACGAGAAAGCCAACAACCAAAGTTCAGCCCAAACTTATGCTCGGCCTGAACCATTCGCCCATCTCTAATTAAGATAAAAAGCCTTCTGTGTGCAGCACCCCCCCCTCAGCCCCCTTAACACTTACCTGAGGTTCCTCTCTGTTCAGCAATATCCACAAGTGTCTCAGCCGTCCAAGATTCTCCTTCCTGATTGGCTGAGACACAGCAGCGGCACCATTGGCTCCCGCTTCAGTCAATCAAAGTCAACTAGCCATTTAGGGGAGAGAAGGGGTGGGCCAGGTCGGGGCTAAATGGACACAGGGAGCTAAGTAAGTATAACATGTTTATTATTTTTTTAGGAAAAAAAAACGAGACTTTACCATCACTTTCTATAAAATGCCTGGTCTGTCTAGATAGGACAATATTCCAACACATACAGTACAGTGAGGTGTTACATTCTGTCTAGAGACAATTACCTCCACCAACCCTTTGTTTGTTACACTCTAGCAAAAAGCCTAACCTCTGCCAAAACTCAAATGAGAATGGCTCATATAGGACAGGTGATACCATGGAAACACACATCTTTGTGAAATGTTGAACCTTTTAACATTTAACCATAATGGTTCAACAGTGATATGGATACATCTAAAGTTGAAGTTGTTACCCTCTTTAAAATAAAGGCAATATAGACAACACTATACAGATTTTGCTAGAAGGCAAAGTTATTTATAGTTCTGCCTATGTTAGTATTTCATATGCCATACAAAAATATGAGACATGACCCGATTACTAAGGCTTTGTCTATTAAATTGCGTGGGTTGCTTTTTTTTTTCTTATTTAACTCTACCCTAGTAAACTACTCTTTGATATCTAATACAAACTTGACCCACTTCCTCATTTTAATCCCATGCCTATCCAGTTTATATTCAATGGGAAAAGTGCTGAGTGTAACACCTAGAATTTACGCTTTTCTTAAGCAACTTCCTGATATTTCCCTGCTCGGTATCATCTACTTGTCTGTGACTGTCTCTTCTGTTCTGACTTATGTTAGCTTAAACCTGCTGATTTCTCTTCTCTGGAGATGTCACCCATTCTGTCATTTCAGCAATGGTTGGCACTGGCAGAGTAGAACTCATGTCTTACGAGATGTTACTGAAACAAAAGTCTACCTGCATGGAATTTTGTATTACCTCTACATTTGAGTGGTTGTCTTTTCCCAGGACTAAATACATAATATTAAATAAAAGGAAAGGTAGACAGCTGTATTGGGTTTCCCTTGTTAGGTTTGATGAGTACAATGTGAAGGACCTTAGTAGGACTTGGTACTATTTAGATGCTTTGCACTTGCATGAGTAGCCAAGCACATACAGTAGGACCATTGCTTCGAGTCATCTAGGTAGGGCTCAGAAATGTGTGCTGTTATGTCCAGTTTGGGAACTGGGTTAAAACTGCAGAAGTCAGGGACATCATCAGCCAAAACTACCTATATTTTTAATATGAAGCAGGGATTTTTTTTTTCATGGTACCAATGACACATTCAAATATTTTTAAAAGATCTAATTTTTTTATTGTAGAAAAAAATGTATTCAAAATCAAGGATAATAAATTCAACAATATATGCATAAAGAGATAACCCATTGTGATATATTCTACTTACAGAATCAAGCCATTACACTAGTTCCAGACTAGTGAATGCAGGACCAGGACAAGGGGTGGGCAGGAGGGGAAGCTGCCCTGAGCACAGAGGAGCAAGGGGACAGAGAAAGGTCACAGGGCAATAAACTCATTCTAAGGCCTGCATTACCAGTGGGGGAAGGGGCGCAGTTCCGCATTCTTGCCCTGGGCGCAAGATGAACCTGTCCTGGGACTGAGTAGAACATGAAGCCTTGTGTCCACCCCAGTGGGCTTGATAAAGTGTAGAAAAGATGGGCTAATGCAGCAGAGAAAAAAGGGACACCAATTTTCCCTTCCCAGGATAGTGATTCTCTATAATGTATAAACAACACTTAAATTGTGCTTCATTAATGTCAGTCCATCAGTGAATCCCACAATATTCACACCATCTACTTTTAAATATGGAGGGAGTGTTAAGATAATCAACCAGCCATGCCTGGCATTATTACAGTTCTGCTCTCAGAGTATACTAAATATAAGGACAGATATAAGACTTGTAGGGTTTCTTGGTCCCCGGACACAGTGGAGAGAGAATCAAAGGGGGTTGAGGTTTAAGTTAGCCAATACCAGGGGTCCACGGAAAATCCTCAGGACTTGCAAACAATCACGAATGATGAACATTTGGCCAAAAACTTTGCAGGTTCACCAGATATAAGGAAAAATGCAGGACATAACCTTTGCTCCTGGTCAGGTAAGTCACAAGAGTCAATAATTTGGAAGGAACCAATAACTCATCCAAGTTTCTATAAAGTGGCTGACTCACAGCAGCCATATTGTCAGTGTTTGTTAACTCTGTTAGAAAGAGCCAACAATTCTGCATCTGGAAAGATACCTTTATTTTATTTTTCAAATTAAAAGTATTTATTATTTAATTTTGACATGTGACCACCATGGTATATCTTGCATCACATTCCTTTTTCTTTTTTTTTTTTGCCTATTATCCCTACAAATGGCCAGATTTGAATAACAATTTTCAACCCCCATAGACTTTAACCGCTTCGCCCCTTCCTGCCCAAGCCAATTTTCAGCTTTCAGCGCTGTCGCTGTTTAAATGACAATTGCGCAGTCATGCTACACTGTACCCAAACACATTTTTTATCATTTTGTTCCCACAAATAGAGCTTTCTTTTGGTGGTATTTGATCACCTCTGGGGTTTTTATTTTTTGCTAAACAAATAAAAAAAGATCGAAAATTAAAAAAAAAAAAAAGTTTTTCTTTGTTTCTGTTATAAAATTTTGTAGAAAAGTACATTTTCTCCTTCACTGGTGGGCACTGATGAGGCTGCACTGATGAGGTGGCACTGATGGGCACTGATAGGCAGCACTGATATGCAGCACTGATGGGCACTCATAGGCGGCACAGACGGGCACCCATAGGTGGCACTAATGGGAACTGATAGGCAGCACTGATGGGCACTGAAAGGCTGCACTGATGGGTACTTATGGGTGGCACTGATGGGCACTGACGGGCACTGGTAGGTGGGCACTGATGGGCACAGATGGGAACTGATGGACACTGATGAGTGGCACTGATTTACACTGATCGATAGCACTGATGGGCATTGTTGCTATTGAGGCACTGGCAGGTATTGCTGCTGGGCACTGATTGGCATTATGTGTGGGCACACATTACCAACCATGGACACCAGAGATGCCATAACTGGTGGTCATCAGTGGTGGCCATCCCTGGTGGTCCTGGTGGCATCCTTGGTGGTCCTGGGCGGGCATCCGTGGGGTGGCTGCGCTGATAAACAATCAGCACAGACCCCCCTGTCAGAGGAGCAGCCGATTGGCTCTCCTCTACTCGCGTTTGTGAGATGCGAGTGAGGAAAAGCCGATAAGAGGCTCTTCCTGTTTACATGGTGATCAGCCGTGATTGAACACGGCTGATCACGTGGTAAAGAGTCTCCATCAGAGACTCTTTACCTAAATCGGAGTTGAGATGTGTCAGAATGACACGCCGCAACAACGATCGCCGCAATGCACGCCCCCGGGGGGCGCGCGGCGGCTTGTTGTCCGGATCACATTATATGACGTCCGGTCAGGATATCGCAACCACTTTGCCGCTATCATTCTGCTGTATGGTGGGCGGCAAGTGGTTAAAGACAGAAAGGAATAGAATTGATGGAGGGGCTACATAATTTGGAGGTGGAATAGTCCAAAGAGAGAGTTAAACTGTAAGATGGAAGGCTGTAAGGGGCCCTATTTGATTGTCAAGTGGTTGGGAGGAGCAGCAGGGGTAGAGGCTGTAGTGATTGCTGGCAGATCATTCCAGTAGTGTGAATGAAAGGAAAAGTTTGCCCCACCCGTCGCCTCATTTCTTGTCAACCAGATTCGATTATAAATAGATTTGTCATTGTCGCTTGGCAAGTAGGAGGTCTTTGGGGGGGAATGTGTGGAATAGTGAGTTGGCTACAAAATGTGGGGCTCATCTGGTGTTATGATGCTTTCTCTTTTGATATCAGTTGTCTAAACTGGGTCTCGGTCCTTTGTGAAGGCAGAAAATAGTCAATTGGAAGCTGACCTCAAGCCAGTGGGGTGCGCCTGGGGACAGACTTGATCATACCCTGTTTCCCCGAAAATAAGACCTAGCGTGATTGTCGGTAATGGCTGCAATATAAGCCCTACCCCCCAAATAAGCCCTAGTTAAAGTCCTTGTAGGTCTTATTTTCAGGGTAGGGCTTATTTTTGGGGAAACAGGGTAGGGCTTATTTGGGGGGTAGGGCTTATATTGCAGCCATCACCGACAATCACGCTAGGTCTTATATTCGGGGAAACAGGGTAGTCAAGCCTTATGCCGCGTACACCGATCGGACATTCCGACAACAAAACCGTGGATTTATTTCCGACGGATGTTGGCTCGAACTTGTCTTGCATACACACGGTCACACAAATGTTGTCGGAAATTCCGAACATCAAGAACGCGGTGACGTACAAGACGTATGACGAGCCGAGAAAAATGAAGTAGCCAGTGCAGCTCTTCTGCTTTATTCCGAGCATGCATGGAATTTTGTGCGTCGGAATTGTGTACACATGATCGCAATTTCCGAAAACAAGTTTTGTTGTCGGAAATTTTGAGATCTAGCTCTCAAATATTTGTTGTCGGAAATTCCGACAGCAAATGTCCGATGGAGCCTATACACGGTCGGAATTTCCGACAACAAGCTCACATGGAACATTTGTTGTCGGAAATTCCGACCGTGTGTACGCGGCATTAGGCTAGCAGATACCAAAAACCCCTCTTGGAATTAAACAGATATAATTTTATTTATCCGGTATGGTTTATTTTGTTTTTGGTTATTTTCGTTACTATGTTAAAAATTTTAATTATTTCATTGTGATTAAATAAAGGACTGCTGTGGCCATTTCAAATTCATACTGCAGTCTGTGTATTTATTAGGGTTCAATGGGGGGATGAAATTGACAAATCCAGCTGCCACGGGGCTCACTGCAAAGTTCAAAAGCTTCAGGCAAGATTCGCAAATCTGTTTGTGCACTAAACCTGGGTGGACTTGCTCATTCCTAGAGAAGACATGTGTTCCACAGAAAATAGTGAGGCAAAAAAATAAGGATGTTTGTTAAAGTAGATGTAAATCTTAACTGAAATACATGTATTTATTTTTTTTCATTTCTTGCATCTCCGTGCTGCTGATCTCTTGCAGACCCTTTGCAGCCATTGAATGTATACTTGCATTCCAGCAATGGCAATTGCATTTCTCAAGATTTTTTTTCTTGATGGTGACAATTGTGGACCTACCTATTTAATGTGTCCTGCAATAGCCATTTGGAGTGTTTATTGAATACTCGGTTTGAAATTGAATTAACATTAATATTCAATTGTATATAAGTTATTGGGTTTACACGTACTTCAAAGATTGCAAAGTGCTCTTACATATTCTATTACACAGCTGCTTTAATAACAATGGGAGTCTGGCTATTTACTTTATTGTTACACATTTGGATACCCAGTGCATGAAATTTGAAGTGTGGATTACTGCTTGTCACATAAAGTATATTTACTCAATTAGGACTGCAAATGTTATCCACGAGGCCTGACTAAGTGGAGTGCTGACATGGATTAAAGAAAATTTCCTGCATAGTGACACAAATACAGATGTGTGCATTTTATTAGCACATAAAATTGAAATGATTTAGCCAGTCATTTAAAGTATAACTCCAATCCAAACATTTTTTACCTGTTTGTTTTGATTTTGGATGGGACCATTTTGAACTTCTCTTAGATTTGTACAGCTACATCCCCATTGGGTAGATTTCCCATTATGTCGTGTATAGTGACCCTGACCTATGCAGTTGTGTCTCTAACGCTATCTAAATTTAGTGTGTGTTGTTGCTAGGCTGTAGCCAGCCTTAGCCTTTATTTACTGTACCTTTTTCTAGGCTCTGTTTGGTTTTCCCTTAGTGCCGATTCACACAGGGGCAACTCGACTTCAGCACGACTTTGCAAGGCGACTTCAACACGACTTCAACGCGACTTCAACGCGACTTTGGGCAACTTACAACACAACTTCAAGTCGCCAGGACAGGCGACTGCCTGTGGCCAATCAGAGCTAATCAGCTCTTGTGACGTACAGTACCTGCCCACAAGAATGTGTTTTCGGCAACAGGGTACTGTACATCTGGCGCTCGCTGCAATAGGAGAAACACATTTTCCTATTGCAGCGAGCGCGAGAGGGAATTCCCCTCCAGGAACATACCAGGCTCTTAGGTCTGGTATGAATGTTAAGGATAACCCCTTATGCCAAAAGAACGGCGTGGCCGTTGGTTGTCGGGGTCTGCGGGCGGGGCACTTAACAGAATCCGGGAGCCCCCTTTAATAAGGGGGCCCCCAGATCCTGGCCCCCCACCCTATGTGAATGAGTATGGGGTACATGGTACTCCTACCCATTCACCTGGGGGAAAAAAGTGTCATTAAAAAAAACACTACACAGGTCTTTAAAGTAATTAGGCAGCTCTGGGGGTCTTCTTCTGACTTCGGGGGTCTTCTTTCGACTTCGGGGGTCTCTTCCGACTTCTCCGCTCTCTCCGGCCTGTTCTCCCGCCTCTTCTCCCACTCTCCGGCCTCTTCTCCTGGTGTCCGGTTCTTCTCCTGGTTCATCTGCTGGTTCATCTGCTGGGCTCCTCCTCCTCTTCTGCTCTTTTGCCGCTCTCTTGCTAGCAGTCTTCTCCATCGTCTTCTTCCCTCTTATTTTCTTCCGATGTTGACACAACGCTCTCTCCCGCCGTAATGACTTATATAGGCATGGGGCATGGTCACCGGTGATGTCACCCGGTGACCCCGCCCCTTATGACGTCACAGTCCCATCATCCCCTGGGACTGGGACGTCATAAGGGGCGGGGTCACCGGGTGACATCACTCGGTGACCACGCCCCATGCCTATATAAGTCAATGCGCACTGCGTACACAGCATTACAGCGGGAGAGCGCGTGTGTCAACATCGGAAGAAAAGAAGAGAGAAGAAGACGATGGAGAAGACCAGGCCACCGCTAGCAAGAGAGCGGCAAAAGAGCAGAAGATATCAGAGGAGCCCGGCAGAAGGACCGGCGAGCAGGGGGAAGAACCGGACACCGGGAGAAGAGGCCGGAGAGCAGGAAAAGAGGCCGGAGAGAGCGGAGAAGTCGAAAGAAGACCCCCTGAGCTGCCTAATAAATTACTTCAAAAACCTGTGTAGTTTTTTTTATTGACACTTTTTTCCCCCAGGTGAATGGGTACTCATTCACATAGGGTGGGGGGCCGGGATCCGGGGGCCCCCTTATTAAAGGGGCTGCCGGATTCCGATTAGCCCCCCGCCCGCAGACCCCGACAACCAACGGCTAGGGTTGTCAGGAAGAGGCCCTTGTCCTCATCAACATAGGGACAAGGTGCTTTGGGGTGGGGGGCCGCAGGGCGCCCCCCTTCCCCAAAGCACCCACCCCCCATGTTGAGAGCATGGGGCCTGGTACGGTTCAGGAGGAGGGGGGCGCTCGCTCGTCCCCACCCCCTTTCCTGACCGGGAAGGCTGCGTGCTCGGATATGGGTCTGGTATGGATTTTGGGGGGGACCCCACGCCGCTCGGATAAGGGCCTGGTATGCTCCCGGAGGGGGAACCCATGCCGTTTTTTTATTTAAAATTTGGCATGGAGTTCCCCCTCATAATCTTCTTTTTCCTGTAAAGTCCTGTAAAGAGGATCCGACTTGGAGGTGACCTCCATTGAATTCTATGGGTACAGGTCGCCTAGAAGTCGCCTTGAAGTAGTACAGGAACCTTTTCTGAAGTTGGAGCAACTTCAGTAGTGTACATTAAGATGGCTATCATTGACTATAATGCAATTCCCAATGTCAAGTGACTTGGGGCGACTTGAGGGCTGGCAAGTCGGATCCCAAGTCGTTGTAGTGTGAACCGACCCTTAGCCTGGTAAGTTGATTGCTTCAGCTTTTAGCTGGAAGAAGGTTCCAGTAATCAGTGTGGGAAGGACAGTCCATAAAGCCTCGTACACACAGGTCAATTGCCGGGCGACATCAGCTGATTCAGAACACAAAAGAACAGCAGGGGATGTACACAGTATATAATACAGTGTGTACAGTTTCTAATATACTTAAAGTGATGTACACAGTATATAATACAGTGCAGCCGTTGTACAGTTTCTAAAACAGTGCAGGTGGTGTACACAGTATATACAGTTGCAATAAAAATTATGTGAACCCTTTTGGAATGATATAGATTTCTGCACAAATTGGTCATAAAATGTGATCTGATCTTCATCTAAGTCACAACAATAGACAATCACAGTCTGCTTAAACTAATAACACACAAAGAATTAAATGTTACCATGTTTTTATTGAACACACCATGTAAACATTCACAGTGCAGGTGGAAAAAGTATGTGAACCCTTGGATTTAATAACTGGTTGAACCTCCTTTGACAGCAATAACTTCAACCAAACGTTTCCTGTAGTTGCAGACCAGACATGCACAACGGTCAGGAGTAATTCTTGACCATTCCTCTTTACAGAACTGTTTCAGTTCAGCAATATTCTTGGGATATCTGGTGTGAATCGCTTTCTTGAGGTCATGCCACAGCATTTCAATCGGGTTGAGGTCATGACTCTGACTGGGCCACTCCAGAAGGCGTATTTTCTTCTGTTTAAGCTATTCTGTTGTTGATTTACTTCTATGCTTTGGGTTGTTCTCCTGTTGCAACACCCATCTTCTGTTGAGCTTCAGCTGGTGAACAGATGGCCTTACGTTCTCCTGCAAAATGTCTTCATAAACTTGGGAATTCATTTTTCCTTCGATGATAGCAATCCATCCAGGCCCTGATGCAGCAAAGCAGCCCCAAACCATGATGCCCCCACCACCATACTTCACAGTTGGGATGAGGTTTTGATGTTGGTGTGCTGTGCCTCTTTTTCTCCACACATGGTGTTGTGTGTTTCTTCCAAACAACTCAACTTTGGTTTCATCTGTCCACAGAATATTTTGCCAGTACTGCTGTGGAACATCCAGGTGCTCTTTTTCAAACTGTAAATGTGCAGCAATGTTTTTTTTGGACAGCAGTGGCTTCCTCTGTGGTATCCTCCCATGAAATCCATTCTTGTTTAGTGTTTTACGTATCAGAAACTTTTGTAAGTCTTTAGCTGACACTCTAGGATTCTTCTTCACCTCATTGAGCAGTCTGCGCTGTGCTCTTGCAGTCATCTTTACAGGACGCCCACTCCTAGGGAGAGTAGCAGCAGTGCTAAACTTTCTCCATTTATAGACAATTTGTCTTACCGTCGACTGATGAACAGCAAGGCTTTTGGAGATGCTTTTAAATCCCTTTCCAGCTTTATGCAAGTCAACAATTCTTAATCGTAGGTCTTCTGAGAGCTCTTTTGTGCGAGGCATCATTCACATCAGGCAATGCTTTTTGTGAAAAGCAAACCCAGAACTGGTGTGTGTTTTTTATAGGGCAGGGCAGCTGTAACCAACACCTCCAATCTCATCTCATTGACTGGACTCCAGTTGGCTGACACTCCAATTAGCTCTTGGAGATCTCATTAGTCTAGGGGTTCACATACTTTTTCCACCTGCACTGTGAATGTTTACATGGTGTGTTCAATAAAAACATGGTAACATTTAATTTTTTGTGTGTTATTAGTTTAAGCAGACTGTGATTGTCTATTGTTGTGACTTAGATGAAGATCAAACCACATTTTATGACCAATTTGTGCAGAAATCCATATCATTCCAAAAGGGTTCACATACTTTTTATTGCAACTGTAATACAGTGTGTACAGTTTCTATCACACTTCAGGTGGTGTACACAGTATACAATACAGTGCAGCAGTTGTACAGTTCCTAATACAGTGCAGGCAATGTACACAGTATCTAAAACAGTGTGTACAAATTCTAATACACTTCAGGCGGTGTATTAATATATTTACAGTCTACAGTAGTATATATAATATATATATATATATATATATATATATATATATATATATATATATATATATATATATTATATATACTCTGCATTCAGTGTAGCCTATATACACAGTGCATTTGGTGGTGTACTGTTTCTAATACACGTCAGGCAGTGTACACAGTATATAATACAGTGTAGTGCGGTGTTACAAAAAAAAATCATCATGTCCGGAAGGCCAACAAGGAGAGGCAGATGCTCACACTAAAAGAGGGAAAGTAGCCTCTGTGTCAGTCAACAGTGGTGGTCGTTGACATGGTGCATCCTCTGCAGGTGGCCATGGGGCACCATGTCCTTTTTTTCTGCTTCTGGCCGTGTTATTGAGCCACAACATGCAGAAGAGTTGGTGGAGTGGATAACAAAGCAGTCCTTATACTCCTCATCCTCTGTCACCCAGGCTTAGAGTAGTTTGCCTTCCGACACAGCTGTCAAAGCGGCCTATTCCCCTAGCTCCTTGTCCACAGTCACTCCTTCCGTAGCCCCCCATCATGCATGGAGGAGTCCCCAGAATTATTCGACCACAGTGTCGGTTACATGCTGCTGGAAGATATGCAGCAATTTGAAGGCTCCAATGTTGGTTCCCAGGTTGAGAAAGGGAGTAACTTGAGCCTAGAGAGAGGGGGTGCCACAGAAGGACAAGGAACTGGCAGTCATGTTCCCCAAGCTGCAGCATACTGCCAAGTTTGCTCCATTGATGAGGAGGGAGGGGATGATGAGGTCACTGACTGTACTTGGGTGCCTGAGAGAAGAGAGGAGGAAAGTGAGGAGGAGGAGGAGGCACAACTCCAATGAGGCAGGATGTCCTCCAGGGGGCAGCTTAAAGGCAGCCACCCTGTTGCATCACACCGCAGAGCTCCACAGGTGCAGGGCACTGCTGACTCCCCTCTGACTTTTAAAAGTTCCTTGGTGGAACCACTTGAAAGACCCACATGATAGAAAAAGGCAGACTTCTCCTTGCTCCTCATCTGGGATCTCCAATCCTACTATCCTACTATACCTCCAGTCCTTTAAAAAACCTGCACTGAGAAGAATGAAAGTATAGCAATAGGTGCCACAAGTATTTGCAGCCAATCTGCTAGCAGTGCACCAACAGTTGATTTCAGCCGGCAAATTTCCCTACCCCAGTTGCTGAACCATAAAATTAAATTTGGTCCCAGCCATCCACATGCTCATCGTCTAAATGCTAGCTTGGCCAAATTGCTAGCACTGCAACTGCTGCCTTTTCACCTGGTAGACTCTACCCCCTTTCATGAATTTGTGGAACCACAATGGCATATTCCAAAACAGCATTTCTTTTCACGTAAGGCCATTCTGGCTCTCTACTGACATGTGGAAGGCAATGTTTTGGCCTTGTTGGACAGGGCGGTTAGCAGTAAGGTTCATATTACTGCTGACTCATGGTCAAGCAGGCATGGGAAGGGACGTTACCTTTCCTTCACAGTGCACTGGGTAACTCTGCTGGCAGCTGGGAAGGATGCAGGACAGGCTTCAGTGTTGGAGCTTGTTCCACCACCACGCCTCCAAAAATGTATTCTGCCACAACATCTGTATGCTCCCCTCCCTCCTCTTCTTTCTGTATGGCCTCTTCTGCAGAATTGTCCTCTGAACCAGCAGTGCTCCCTAAGCACTCAAGGGGCTACGCAAACAGTAAGGCAAAAACATGCCATGCGGTGCTTGAGTTGGTCTGCCTAGGGGACAGGAGCCACACTGGGGCAGAGATTCTGTCAGCTCTGCAGGGGAAGGCTCAGAGGTGATTGACGCCATGCCAGCTTCAGCCAGGAATGGTTGTATGCGACAATGGCACCAACCTTCTCTCCGCCCTCCGACAGGGACACTTGACCCATGTTCCATGTTTGTCACATGTCCTGAACTTGGTGGTGCAGCGTTTCTTGACCAGGTACCCAGGCTTACAAGAACTCCTGAGGCAGGCCAGAAATGTCTGTGGTCATTTCCGCTGGTCATACAATGCCACTGCTCGTCTGGCTGACATTCAAAGTAAATGCAACCTGCCCATCAACCGCCTTATTTGAGACATGCCCACCAGGTGGAAGTCAACATTGGCAATGCTGCAGCGGCTGCACACACAGCAGAGGGCCATCAATGAGTACCTGTGCGAGTATGGCACGAGGACAGGGACAGGGGAGCTTGGCCTCTTTTCGCCACACCAGTGGCTACTGATCAAAGATGTATGCACTGTCCTGTCACCATTTGAGGAGGCCACAAGGATGATGAGCAGCGACAATGCACGCATCAGTGACACTGTCCCTCTAGTCTTCCTGCTGGAGCACACACTTCATGGAATCATGGACAGGGCAGAACAGCGGGAGGAAGAGGAGGACTTCCTTTCCTCTCAAGGCCCCCTTTATCCAGATAGCATTCCTGCAGGCCCGCCAAACACACAGGAAGAAGAAGAGGAAGAGGAGGAGGATTGTGTTAGCATGGATGTAGAGAATAACATGCAGCAGTCTTCAAGGGATGGCTTTCTGTCCCCAGAAACCCAAGGAGTTGTACATGGCTGGGAGGAGGTAGTTACGGATAATGTGATCCTTAGTGACCCGGTGGACTCAGAATCTAATGCCTCTGCAAACTTACGATGCATGGCCTCCCTGATTCTGCAAAGCCTGCGAAGGTACCCTAGGATTCGTGGTATCAAGAAGAGGGATCATTACTGGCTGGCAACCCTTCTTGATCCACGTTACAAGGGTAAAGTTGCAGAAATCATCCTGCCTTTGCAGAGGGAGCAGAGGATGAAACATCTTCAGGAGGCCTTCCAGACCCTGGGAGGTTACCATTTCCTGGTGCTGGACAACATGTTTCTGAGGCTTCGTTCGGTCAGAGGAAGAGTGGTGGAGAAGATGGCCGGCTGACCGATGCCTTTAAACATTTTTTCAGTCCTCCATAAAAATCCATACCAGACCCTTATCCGAGCGCGCAACCTGGCAGGCCGCAGGAAAAGAGGGGGGGCAAGAGAGCGCCTCCCCCCTCCTGAAACGTACCAGGCCACATGCCCTCAACATTGGGAGGGTGCTTTGGGGTCCCACCCAAAGCACCTTGTCCCCATGTTGATGGGGACAAGGGCCTCATCTCCACAACCCTTGCCCGGTGGTTGTGGGGGTCTGCGGGCGGGGGGCTTATCCGAATCTGGAAGCCCCCTTTAACAAGGGGACCCCCAGATCCCGACCCCCCGTGTGAAATGCTACCATTTCACAAAAAAAAGTGTCAAAAATGTTAAAAATGACAAGAGACAGTTTTTGACAATTTCTTTATTCTTTTCCATCTTCTTTCTTCTATCTTGTTTCTTCTATTTTCCTTCAGTTTCTTCCTCCATCTTCTTCTTCCTCTGGTGTTCTCGTCTGGCATCTTCCTCCGCGGCATCTTCTACCCTTCTTCGTTCTCGGGCCACTCCGCATCCATAATGGGAGGCTCCCACTGTCTGATGCTTCTCGTCCTCTGACACTTCTTAAATAACGGAGGACGGGGGCCACCCGGTGACTTCGCCCCCTCTGATGCACAGAGACTTGAAGGGGACTTCCCTGTGGCATTCCCTGTGATGTCAGGGGGGGCGGGGTCACCGGTTACGTAACAGGTGTGCTTTGACATTTCTGGAACTGGAATTATCATTGTAGTCAATCAATACCCAACCAGCCTTCAAAAAAGTGTGTAGTACAGAGCAGCAAATATACTGTATAAAAGACATAATCCGCACTCCAAAACTTAGCTCTTCTTTCTGTGTAAAATAATTGTCAAAAAGGCTGCGTACTTTAACCACTTAAGCTCCGAAAGGTTTTACCCCCTTCATGACCAGGGCTTTTTTTGCTATTCGGAACTGCGCTACTTTAACCACTTTTGGACCAAGCCTATTTCTGACACTTGTTGTTTAGAAGTTAAATTCAGAATTTTTTTGTGCTAGAAAATTACTTAGAACCCCCAAACATTATATATATTCTTTTAGCAAAGACCCTAGAAAATAAAATGGTGATTGTTGCAATATTTTATGTCACACAGTGTTTGCGCAGCGGTCTTTCAAACGTGATTTTTTTTATGGAACAAATACACTTTTTTGAATTAAAAAATAAGAAAACAATAAAGTTAGCCCAATTTGTTTGCAAATTGTGAAAGATGATGTTCTGCAGAGTAAATAGATACTTAACATGTTACGCTTTAAAATTGCACGCACTCATGGAATGGCGATAAACGACGGTGCTTAGAAATCTTCATAGGCGACGTTTAAATTTTTTAACGGTTAACTGTTTAGAGTTACAGAGGAAGTCTGTTGCTAGAATCATTGTTATTGCTTTATAACGATCGTGGCGATACCTCACATGTGTGATTTGAACACCATTTACATTTGCGGGCACAATTTACATATGCGTTTTCTTTGTTGTGCGAGCTCGCGGTGACGGGGGCGCTTTAAATTTTTTTTTTATTATTAAACACTGTCTCTTGAAAAAAAAATCTGATCACTTTCATTGCTGTCACGAGGAATGTAAATGTAATAGGCGGTGACAGGTACTCTTTATCCACTTCACCCCCGGAAGATTTTACCCCCTTCCTGAGCACTTTTTGCGATTCGACACTGACTGACTTTAACAGACAATTGCATGGTCGTGCGAAGTTGCACCCAAACAATATTGACGTCCTTTTTTCCCCACAAATAGAGCTTTCTTTTGGTGGTATTTGATCACCTTTGTGGTTTTTATTTTTTGTGCTATAAACAAAAAAATAGTGACAATTTTGAAAAAACGCATTTTTTAAAAATTTTTGCTATAATAAATATCCCCCAAAAATATATAAATTTTTTTTTTTCCTCAGTTTAGGCCGATATGTATTCTTCTACATATTTTTGGTAAAAAAAAAATCGCAATTTTTTTTTTTTTTACTAGTAATGGCGGCGATCTGCGATTTTTAACCACTTGCCGACCGGGCCATAGCCGAAAGACGGCTGCAGCGCGGTCGGCTAGTTCTGGGTGGACGTCCGTGGGACGTCCTCCCAGAATACTGCTCTCGCGCGCCCCCTGGGGCGCGCACCTGAGAACTTCCGTGACCGCCGGGTCCAGAGGACCCGGCGCATCACGGATCACGGTAAACGGCCGCTTATCGCGGCCGTTTACCATGTGATCGCTCCGTCAAATGATGGAGCGATCACATGTCAACAGACCGGCGTCATGTCATGACGCCGGTTCCTCCCGCCCCTCTCTGTACCGATCGGTACAGTGCGAGGGGAGAGGGGGAGGGATCGGATGGCAGCACCGCTGTGGGCTGTATGTGTAGTGCCCACAGCGGTGCTCAGTGACAATTGCAGTCACATCCATCCATCCCTCCATGCTCAGCCATCCCTGCAATACTCTGCATAATACCCTGCAATACTCTGCATAATACCCCAAAATACTCTGCATTATACCCGGCAATACTCTGCATTATACACGGCACTACTCTGCAATATACACGGCACTACTCTGCAATATACCCCACAATACTCTGCAATATGCCCAGCACTACTCCGCAATACTCTGCAATACCCCGCAATTTTTAACCAGTTCCCGCCCACAGTCATATGAAGTCCTTGACTTTGAGCGGGGATATCTGAATGATGGGTGCAGCTACAGGCATCATTCAGATATCAGCTTTTTCAGCCGGCGATTTCCTACACCATAAGAATGATCATAGTGGCTGTTACACTGCTTGATCGTTCTTACAGGAGGCGAGAGGGGACGCCCCCCCCTTCCCGCCACCCTCCAGTGCTTCTACCGACTCACCGCTACGATCGAAGCCAAGATCTTTTTTTTTTTTTTTTTTTTATTTCAGGCTTCCCAGCCTAGAGGTGAGATGTGAGGTCTTATTGACCCCATATCTCACTCTAAAGAGGACCTGTCATGCCATATTCCTATTACAAGGATGTTTACATTCCTTGTAATAGAAATAAAAGTGATCAAAAATTTTTTTGGGGGGGAAAAAGTGTCAAACTAAAATAAATAAAGTAAAATAAACAATAAAAAAAAAAAAAAAATGTTTAAAGCGCCCATGTCCGTGTGCTCGCATGCAGAAGCAAACACATACGTAAGTTGCGCCCACATATGAAAACGGTGTTCAAACCACACATGTGAGGTATCACTGCGAACGTTGGAGCGAGAGCAATAATTTTGGCCCTAGACCTCCTCTGTAACTCAAAACATGTAACCAGTAAAAAATTTTAAAGCGTCACCTATGGAGATTTTTAAGTAGCGACGTTTGGCACCATTCCACGAGAGTGTGCAATTTTGAAGGGTGACATGTTAGGTATCTATTTACTCGGCGTAACTTCATCTTTCACATTATGCAAAAACATTGGGCTAACTTTACTGTTTTATTTTTTTTTAAAGCACAAAACTGTTTTTTTTCCAAAAAAAACGCGTTCGAAAAATTGCTGCGCAAATACCGTGCGAGATAAAAAGTTGCAACAACTGCCATTGTATTCTCTAGGGTCTTTGCTAAAAAATATATATATATAATGTTTTGGGGTTCTATGTAATTTTCTAGCAAATAAATTATTATTTTTACATGTAGGAGAGAAATATAAGAATTGGCCTGGGTGCTCCAGAACGCCTGGAGGTGCTCCGTGCATGTTGGGCCTCTGTATGTGGCCACGCTGTGTAAAAGTCTCACACATGTGGTATCACCATACTCGGGAGTAATAGCAGAATGTGTTTTGGGGTGTAATTTGTGGTATGCATATGCTGTGTGTGAGAAATAACCTTCTAATATGACAATTTTGTGAAAAAAAAAAAAGAAAAAAAAAAAATCTTGATTTTGCAAAGAATTGTGGGAAAAGATGACAATTTCAAAAAAACTCACCATGCATCTTTCTAAATACCTTGGAATGTCTTCTTTCCAAGTAGGGGTCATTTGGGGGGTATTTGTACTTTTCTGGCATGTTAGGGTCTCAAGAAATGAGATAGGCCGTTAGTACTTCAGGTGTGATCAATTTTCAGATATTGGCACCATGGCATTTGGACTCTCTAACATTCACAAAGACCAAATAATATACACCAAGTTGTACTTATTTTTACCAAAGATATGTAGCAGTATAAATTTTGGCCAAAATTTACGAAGAAAAATTACTAATTTGCTAAATTTTATAACAGAAACAAAAAAAAATTAATTTTTTTACCAAATTTTCAGTCTTTTTTCTTTTATAGCGCAAAAAATAAAAAACCCAACGGTGATTAAATACCACCAAAAGAATGCTCTATTTGTGTGAAAAAAAGGACAAAAATTTCATATGGGTACAGTATTGTATGACTGAGTAATTGTCATTCAAAGTGTGAGAGCACCGAAAGCTGAAAATTGGTCTGGTTAGGAAGGGGGTTTAAGTGCCCAGTGGTCAAGTGGTTAATGTGACGTCTGACACATTTTTGGAACCATTGTCAATTATACAGCGATCAGTGCTATAAAAATGCATTGATTACTGTAAAAATGTTACTGGCAGTAAAGGGGTTAACACTAGGGGGCAATCAAGGGGTTAATGTGTTCCCTAGTGTGTATTCTAACTGAAGGGGGTAGTGGACTGTGTAGGGGAAGAGAGAGATCACTGTTCATACTCTGTATGAAGAGACGATCTGTCACTTCTCCCCTCAGAGAACTGCGCGTGCCTAGTGGACAAAATACGAACCAACGTAACATAAAGGCGATTCGCGCAGCCGAGCCATGTTGCCGCAGCACAACTACAGCGGCTGGTTGGCAAGCGGTTATAGAGGGATCGGGGATCTAAAGATCCCCCCCAAACCCCTCCTATGCATTTCAAAGTATTCAAAACACCAAAATCTGCATAGCCGACCGCTAGCTCTAAAAAACGTTACTGGGGTGATGCCTGCATTTGTAGGCATCACCCCGGTATATAACCATTTCAAGCAAATGATGTAAACCTGATTCATGAAATTTGACCTAAGCACATAAAGTATATCTACAATGTTTTCTTATCGCTCTCCAAATCCTTGAGTCCCGTGTGTTTCTGCTGCACCGTTCTTCCATTATCAGCATGATAACTTCTGACAAGTTCTCCGACAACTGAGATAAAACCAGCCTGAAATTTGTGTTGGGGTGGGTGCTATAAATAGATTAGCAGAGAGCTTGTCTATTCACAGCACAGCTCTGCACATTCCTGCCTCCCTTTGCCTATGTGATCGGGGGGGTGCCTTTCCTCCAATCAGCTGCCACACAGTGTATGCCAAGAATCCACTCCCACTGCTGAACAGAAAGAAAAAATGTCAAACTTGATGTGCACTTTCTAAAGAATATAGAAAGCTGAAGACTGCAGATATACAAGTAAAACTTATGTAGGGAGGTTTGTTTCATCTCTGTGTATTATCTGAGGCTATTCACTTCACTCGGTATATGTGGGGGTTTGCATATCTAAATGGTGCAACTCTATTCTCATACAATCCGCTCCACTGTGCATACAATGTATCACACTAAATGAATCTATGACTTGATAAATCAAAAATTGAAAAGTACAATAAAATAAACATATAATCATAATATGTATTAACTAGTTATGGACCACTTGCCGCAGTTGTACTGTGGCAGGTTAGCTCCCCTGCACGAATCGCTGCCATTGTACGTCGGGCACATACACGGCGGTTTGTAGGCGCGTGCATTTAGGCATGTAGGCGCATGCATGAGCGGGGGAGCCAACCAGCAGGTCCGACAGACTCGATGTCTGCCGGCCACCCGCGATCGCTCCAGAGACAGGCAGAATGGGGAAACTGTCAGTGTAAACAAACAGATCCCCGTTCTGTCAGGGGAGGAGAGAGAGAGATCATCTGTTCCTAGTGATTAGGAACAATCCGTCTCCTCCTCCAGTCAGCCCATCCCCCATACAGTTAGTAACATCTCCCAGGGAACACTTATCCCCTTTGATTTCCCCCTATATCATCCTTTTGGAATGTCACTTATATGCCAGGAGAGAGATGTGTATGTACTATGTGTATATATATATATATATATATATGTATATATTTTCTCTACAGTTTTTCTCTGTGTGAAGATCCCTATATTCACCTTTGGAGAGCCCGTTACCTCCAACCCCACCACTACATATACCCTGTATTCATTTTATGGGCATCTATAACAGGTGTGCACTTATGATGAGATCTTTTTATACATACATATATAGTCTATCCGGTATGGTCTCTATTAAATCAGAGACATATTTTACCAGTATGTGCTTGCTGTGTTGCATACATATGTATTTTTTCTCTTTATTTTTGACAGTTTTCCTTTTTACTTCTTGTACCATCTCCTGGCTCCCACATTCGCCCAGGATTTTGCTCTTAGGGGCTTTAGATGTCCTTGATTTGGTCGGTTTTGCCTTGGTAAGCCTTCATGTCCAATCTACATGAGTATGCTTTTAAGGGTTGGAACTGTATATATATTATATCTATCATTGTTTAGATTGTGGAACGTGC
The DNA here is from genome assembly GCF_042186555.1 of Aquarana catesbeiana. Lineage (NCBI taxonomy): Eukaryota > Metazoa > Chordata > Amphibia > Anura > Ranidae > Aquarana > Aquarana catesbeiana. Next base: position 744,088,766 of record NC_133325.1, on the reverse strand, counting down.
TTACCTCTATGGCAGATTTGAGGAGTGCTCATATATGTTCCAATCTTCACAATTAGTACTGTATATACTTTTGATTGATTTGTTTATAAGCTTGATTATTTATATGTTTGTTCTTTGTAGACATTGGTGCAGATAATGACTATAATAAATATACTCCTGAAGAAGCGGTCATACCGCGAAACATGTCGAGTCCGAACTGACCTGGACGACATTCCGATCCCTTTCTGGATGGATGCACGTCCTATTGCTCAGTTCTTATTCAGAGAACCTATTTATATGCATTATATACCTTGTCTTTTTAGGACCTTTTTAATCATGTCTTTTTTTCAATAAATTTCTACTCTTCTATATAAAATAATAAAAATGCCATAAATCTATACTATCGTTTGTAGACGCTATAACTTTTGCTTATAGTGGAATTACACCCCCAAAAAAAAAAAATTAGTAATGTGCTTAAAAAAATAAAAGAAAAATATTTGGAGAAAATGTTTTTTTTTACTCACTTCTAAATGCCTGTTGCTAGGGGGTCCCTAGTAGTCTGCCTCCTTCGGCGCTTGGACTCCTGACGTCACTTCCCTCGGCGCAGGAAAGGAGATCACCTCTCCCCCTCCCTCTTGTCAATCATATGGGATACGTGACCGGTCCCAGATGATTGCACGGCTAGTGACGGCGCACGGCGCAGCTCGCGCATGCACAGTGGGTGCCCACAGTTAAAATGCCGGCACCGCCGAGTGGAGGAGGGGACGAGCAGGGCTTCGATCCCCCGCATCTCTGGACCCTGGCACAGGTAAGTGTCCGAATATTGAAAGTCAGCAGCTTTAAACCAATCAATATACGGCCTAAACTGAGGAAGAAATTTGTTTTTTTTTTTTTTTTTGGATATTTATTATAGCTAAAAGTAAAAAATACTGTTTTTTTTTGTTTTTTTTTTTTTAAATTGTCGGCCTTTTTTGGTTTATAGGGCAAAAAATAAAAACTGCAGAGGTGATCAAATACCAACAAAAGAAAGCTCTATTTGTGGGAAAAAAAAGGACGTCAATTTTGTTTGGGTACAGCATCGCACGACCACGCAATTGTCAGTTAAAGCGACACAGCGAAAATCTTTCCGGTCCTTAAGTGGTTTATCTGCTGTGCTCCTCAACAATCTTCTCATACTGTATACAGCAAGCGTTTCCACCACCAGGTGAATTGTGCTCTCACCTCACTCCTATGAATCACAGGCTTTTCTTTCTTACAACTCCAACCAATCCCTGGATATCTCCTCTCATAGACCCCATACACACTGTACAACTTTTGTTGTCTGATTTCCTTTAGATTTACCAAAACTATGTAGTGCAAGGGCCTGCCTGATTGCATACAAATAAGTGTTTAGGATTGACCTCATGTTATATGATTTTGGTAACTCTGAAGGAAAAAATCTACATAAAATTGTAAAGTGTGTGTCCAGCTTTATCCTTGGATATGGTTTTCCTGTCTCAAAAGCTTTTCACATGGACCACATGTGAGGGTTTACGTCCACTTTAACTGTCGATTATGCGGTCATGCAACACTGTATGCAAATTTTTTGTCAATTTTTTCATACAAATAGAGCTTTCATTTGGTGGTATTTGATCACAACTGGGTGTTTTTATTCTTTATCATATAAATGAAAAAAGACCAAAAATTTTGCAAAAAAATACATTTTCTATTTTCTGTTATAAAACATATCCAATAATAAAAAAATGTAAAAATAACATTTCTTCATAAATTGTATTCTGCTACATGTCTTTGGTAAAAAAAAAAAAAAATCCCAATATTAATTCATTAATATTAATTGGTTTGCATGAAAGTTATAGCATCTACAAACTATGACACATATACTGGATTTTTTTTTTTTTTTTATACTAGTAATAGCGATGATCAGCAACTTATAGTGGGACTGTGATAGTGTAGCAGACCATCTGACACTAACTGAAACTTTGTGGGAACTCACTAACTGACGTCACCAGTGACACTAATACAGTGATCAGTGCTAATACTATTCAGTGTACTATTGACACTGGGTGGGAAGGGGTCAACGTCCAGGGACAAGGAAAGGGTTAACTGCGTGCCTAACACGTGTAATGTGTGCAATATATGCTGCTTTTACTAATAGATGTGGTTGATTTAGAAACATCCATATCTCTGCTCCATATACAGAGTCCTGTGTTGTTAGCAGGGGCGGACTGACAACTCATGGGGCCCCCGGGCAATAGGGGCTCATGGGGCCCCCTTAGTCCCCACCCACCCACACACAAGCCACACCCTCACAAAGCCCCACGTATATATTGCACTGCTACATTACATGCATTGGTCACAGAATTTCTCTACTTCATGTTCAAAATAAATGTTTAAAGATTAAAGAAAAATAAACTCACTTTAACCACATACATTTACTGCAGGGCTGCGTCTCCTGTGAGCAGAATCATGTACAGGTACTTGATTCTGCACTTGCGGGTCTGCATGCTGTTTGACCTGCTGCCGCTGTGATTGGACACACCGAGAGCTAACCAGCGGGTCCGGAGGACCCCATGTCCGCCAGGCCCCGACGATCGTTTCCAACAGAGGCAGAACTGTGGTCTGCCTATGTAAACAAGTCCCCAGAGAGCCTCCCCTTACATCAGGGTCCCCAGAGAGCCTCCCCTTACATCAGGGTCCCCAGAGAGCCTCCCCTTACATCAGGGTCCCCAGAGAGCCTCCCCTTACATCAGGGTCCCCAGAGAGCCTCCCCTTACATCAGGGTCCCCAGAGAACCTCCCCTTACATCAGGGTCCCCAGAGAGCCTCCTCCTTACATCAGGGTCCCCAGAGAGCCCCCTCCTTACATCAGGGTCCCCAGAGAGCCCCCTCCTTACATCAAGGTCCCCAGAGAGCCCCCTCCTTACATCAGGGTCCCCAGAGAAACCCCCCATACATCAGGGTCCCCAGAGAGCCCCCCTTACATCAAGGTCTTCAGAGAGCCCCCCCTTACATCAAGGTCTTCAGAGAGACCCCCTTACATCAAGGTCCCCAGAGAGCCCCCCCATACATCAAGGTCTCCAGAGAGCCCCACATACATCAGGGTCCACTCCCCAGAGAGCCCCCCCATGCATCAGGGTCCCAGAGAGCCCCCCATAGATCTGGGTCCCCAGAGAGCCCCCCATAGATCTGGGTCCCCAGAGAGCCCCCCATAGATCTGGGTCCCCAGAGAGCCCCCCCCCCATACATCAGGGTCCCCAGAGAGCCCCCCATACATCAGGGTCTCCAGAGAGCCCCCCCAAACATCAGGGTCCCCAGAGAGCCTCCTCCTTACATCAGGGTCCCCAGAGAGCCTCCTCCTTACATCAGGGTTCCCAGAGAGACCCCTCCTTACATCAGGGTCCCCAGAGAGACCCCTCCTTACATCAGGGTCCCCAGAGAGCCCCCTCCTTACATCAGGGTCCCCAGAGAGCCCCCTCCTTACATCAAGGTCCCCAGAGAGCCCCCTCCTTACATCAGGGTCCCCAGAGAAACCCCCCTTACATCAGGGTCCCCAGAGAAACCCCCCTTACATCAGGGTCCCCAGAGAGCCCCCCCATACATCAATGTCCCCAGAGAGCCCCCCCATACATCAAGGTCCCCAGAGAGCCCCCCCATACATCAGGGTCCCCAGAGAGCCCCCCCATACATCAGGGTCCCCAGAGAGCCCCCCATACATCAGGGTCCCCAGAGAGCCCCCCATACATCAGGGTCTCCAGAGAGCCCCCATACATCAGGGTCCCCAGAGAGCCCCCCCATACATCAGGGTCCCCAGAGAGCCCCCCCATACATCAGGGTCCCCAGAGAGCCCCCCATACATCAGGGTCCCCAGAGAGCCCCCCCCATACATCAGGGTCCCCAGAGAGCCCCCCCATACATCAGGGTCCCCAGAGAGCCCCCCCATACATCAGGGTCCCCAGAGAGCCCCCCCATACATCAGGGTCCCCAGAGAGCCCCCCATACATCAGGGTCCCCAGAGAGCCCCCCCATACATCAGGGTCCCCAGAGAGCCCCCCCATACATCAGGGTCCCCAGAGACCCCCCCATACATCAGGGTCCCCAGAGAGCCCCCCCATACATCAGGGTCCCCAGAGAGCCCCCCCATACATCAGGGTCCCCAGAGAGCCCCCCCCTTACATCAGGGTCCCCAGAGAGCCCCCCCCATACATCAGGGTCCCTAGAGAGCCCCCCATACATCAGGGTCCCCAGAGAGCCCCCCCCATACATCAGGGTCCCCAGAGAGCCCCCCCCATACATCAGGGTCCCCAGAGAGCCCCCCCCATACATCAGGGTCCCCAGAGAGCCCCCCCCATACATCAGGGTCCCCAGAGAACCCCCCATACATCAGGGTCCCCAGAGAGCCCCCCATACATCAGGGTCTCCAGAGAGCCCCCATACATCAGGGTCCCCAGAGAGCCCCCCCATACATCAGGGTCCCCAGAGAGCCCCCCCATACATCAGGGTCCCCAGAGAGCCCCCCATACATCAGGGTCCCCAGAGAGCCCCCCCCATACATCAGGGTCCCCAGAGAGCCCCCCCATACATCAGGGTCCCCAGAGAGCCCCCCATACATCAGGGTCCCCAGAGAGCCCCCCCATACATCAGGGTCCCCAGAGAGCCCCCCCCCTTACATCAGGGTCCCCAGAGAGCACCCCCCCCATACATCAGGGTCCCTAGAGAGCCCCCCCCATACATCAGGGTCCCCAGAGAGCACCCCCCCATACATCAGGGTCCCCAGAGAGCACCCCCCCATACATCAGGGTCCCCAGAGAGCACCCCCCCATACATCAGGGTCCCTAGAGAGCCCCCCATACATCAGGGTCCCCAGAGAGCCCCCCCCATACATCAGGGTCCCCAGAGAGCCCTCCCCATAGATCAGGGTCCCCAGAGAGCCCCCCCCATACATCAGGGTCCCCAGAGAGCCCCCCCATACATCAGGGTCCCCAGAGAGCCCCCCCATACATCAGGGTCCCCAGAGAGCCCCCCCATACATCAGGGTCCCCAGAGAGCCCCCCATACATCAGGGTCCCCAGAGAGCCCCCCCCATACATCAGGGTCCCCAGAGAGCCCCCCATACATCAGGGTCCCCAGAGAGCCCCCCCATACATCAGGGTCCCCAGAGAACCCCCCCATACATCAGGGTCCCCAGAGAGCCCCCCATACATCAGGGTCCTCAGAGAGCCCCCCCATACATCAGGGTCCCCAGAGACCCCCCCATACATCAGGGTCCCCAGAGAGCCCCCCCATACATCAGGGTCCCCAGAGAGCCCCCCATACATCAGGGTCCCCAGAGAGCCCCCCCCTTACATCAGGGTCCCCAGAGAGCCTCCCCCATACATCAGGGTCCCTAGAGAGCCCCCCATACATCAGGGTCCCTAGAGAGCCCCCCATACATCAGGGTCCCCAGAGAGCCCCCCCCATACATCAGGGTCCCCAGAGAACCCCCCATACATCAGGGTCCCCAGAGAGCCCCCCATACATCAGGGTCCCCAGAGAGCCCCCCATACATCAGGGTCCCCAGAGAGCCCCCCCATACATCAGGGTCCCCAGAGAGCCCCCCATACATCAGGGTCCCCAGAGAGCCCCCCATACATCAGGGTCCCCAGAGAGCCCCCCCCATACATCAGGGTCCCCAGAGAGCCCCCCCCCATACATCAGGGTCCCCAGAGAGCCCCCCCCTTACATCAGGGTCCCCAGAGAGCACCCCCCCCCATACATCAGGGTCCCTAGAGAGCCCCCCCCCCATACATCAGGGTCCCTAGAGAGCCCCCCATACATCAGGGTCCCTAGAGAGCCCCCCATACATCAGGGTCCCCAGAGAGCACCCCCCCCCCCATACATCAGGGTCCCTAGAGAGCCCCCCATACATCAGGGTCCCCAGAGAACCCCCCATACATCAGGGTCCCCAGACTTAACCCCCCCAGAGGTTCCCCTGTACCTGGCTGTGCACCTCCAACCCAAGGGGGAGGTGGGAGGTGGCGATCGACAGTTCTATGGTGCCTGTGGATCTCACTGGGGCTTGTAGTCCTCCTTCTGATTCTGAACAGTAGATAGGGGAGGGGCCTCTGACCCGGGCAGCAGTCGGCAACAGCGTACAAGCAGAGAGTGAAACTTGTAGCTGCCCGGGTCAGAGGCCCCTCCCCTTTCCACTCTACAATCTGGAGGAGAAATACAAGTCCCCGTGAGATGCTGCGAGCACCATAGAGTTGCTGATCGCCGCCTCCCACTCCCCTCACTGCATCCCAAACTGAAAGAGGAGATGCCCGCCTCATCCCCCCCCCCCCCGCGGCAGTCGGCAGAACGGCTCCACCGCAGCACGCCCAGCAGCATACCCCGAGCATGTCTCCCGGGCCCCCTACTGGCTGCGGGCCCTCGGTCGGCGTCCGATCAACCGAATGGTCAGTCCGCCCCTGGTTGTTAGTAAACACAGGACTCTGTACTGTGATTCACAAAGTTGATCAGCAGGTTCCGGCCATAAACCATTGGCAGGGACCTACTAATAGACTTGTGCTGTACCGAATGACAGCACAGATCGGCGCGCTCCCTATACCCGGGAATTCTAAGTTGCGTACATGTACGTGATCCATACATGTACTTGTGCAAATGCTCCGATGCTTGATCTGATACCTGGGCAGTCAGGTGTGATCGGTGCAGTGGTGGGGGGAGTTACAAGCACAGATCCCCCTGTATAGATATCAATTAAGCAGCTGAGAGCCACTTCTCCTAATCTCCCTCCCACGGCTCTCAGCTGCTTTATTGAAATCTATACAGAGAGATCTGTGCTTGTAACTCCCCCCACCGCCGCACTGATCACCTCTGACTGTCCCCTGTGTCCTCCTCCAGTCCCACTCTGTGTGGTGCACCTCCAGTCCCCCCAGTCCCAAATCTGTCAGGATGGAGAGCGGAGGAAGGAGCCGGTAAATATGTCATTTACCAGCTCCTTCCTTTTCCGAATGCACAGTCATTAATCATTGACTGTCCATTCATAACTGAGCATCGTAACCTGTGTTTACAACAATATATTTATTTATTTATTGTAAAAAATAATAAAAAAACAAAATTGTAAAAAATAAAATTACTATAATACTATAATAAAAAAAAAACACTGACAGGCCTCATCAGTGCCCATCCATGCTGCATATTAGTGCCACTGTCACATGACCTTTAAAAAAGTAACGGTATCAGCGAATACTTGAAAAAAGTATCGTACTTGTACTCAGTCTTAGAAAAGTGGTATCGGTGCAACCCTAGCAAGAATGTGAGTTAGGGACCTTTGATTGTAAGCTCCTTGAGGGCAGGGACTGATGTGAATGTACAATATATATATATATATATATATATATATATATATATATATATATATATATGTAAAGCGCTGCGTAATTTGATGGCGCTATATAAGCACCTGTAATAAATAAATAAGGGAAGGTTAGCTTTGGGTGAAGACATTATTGACTTCATCATTTGTGACAATCGTTAAATACAAAAAGAAGAGCTAAGTTTTGGAGTGCAGTATACATCATATTTTTGACAGAGAGAGAGACAGACTGATGTAGCCAGAACCTGGGTTGTCCGTATGTGATGAAAGGAGCATGTCTTGAGCGGAGCTATGAGTCTAGGTATGTTCTTGGTACAGAGCAGCAAATGATACAAAATTGTGCGGGATGATTTGGGAAGCTCCTGGCAGCTCTGAATGACAAGACGATAGGGCCAAAAAAACAAACAAAACAGCCTTAGCCACTTCCTTTAAAATGTCTACCAGTAATAATAAGATAGAAAGGTTAGCATGGTCGGTTAAGCTAGAGGAAATAGATAAAAACAGAGGGTGCGTTGGCCTAGTGCATTATCCAACAACAAATTTATTGAAGATAAAATATAAAATATAACTACTCACGAGTGTAGGTAGTAAAACCACTCATCAAGCCACTACAGGTGGCTGCAATCTCCCAACTTTGCCAAAGCCTCTAGCTCAAGGAGGACCTCACCAGGGTCCCTGCTGGCTGCTCAGGCAATACCAGAAGAATAATACAAGGTAGAAACAGTCTTTGAAGTAGACTCCGATCCCTCTCCACAAGAAGCCTTTTGGTAATTCAAATTGCCAAAAATAATACTTAAATTCAAATTTGGTTTGTAACATCCAAATTTAAGAAATTTGGTCTAAATCTATTGTTATCAGAATTTTGGGACCATCTCTAGTGGCACAGTATATAACAGGCTCAATTCCTCTAAGCCATATTTGTCATACCATTTTTTTTTTTCAACCATGTGACTTTTTAGTTCGCCCTTGACACTCATTGCTGAAAAAAATGATTGTTATAATCCACTGAATTGAGCAAAATGTGCTGTTGTGGCATGATATGCTTTTGCTAGGCTGTATAATTTGCTGTTGTCGCTTGATTTACTGTAATGTGTCATGGTAGTGCGATATGTGCTGTTGTGATTTGATACATTTTTGTTGGGTGGTATCATTTGCTGTTGCAGCATTTAATGATCTCAGCAGGTCCTGTAAACACACTAAATGTATGGGAATAAATTATAGTAGGCATTGCATGGACATAGTAAAATTGTTTTCAAATAACTACTCTGTCATACGACTATGATCCCTATGTCACAGTTTCTCAAACAGTAGTGTGTGTACCCCAGGGGATGGGGGGAATAATTGTTCTTCTAATAGTAGTAATTTAATTTTACCAGCTTTCAGTCTTCAGTTTTCAGTAATGTGCAGTTTAGAAATCATTTATAGGATTGTTTTTGGATGTACTGGTAATGTAAGAAAATGAAGAGGTACTTGTGATTAGATGACCACATCAGGGGATGTTGTGCATACAACTTTTATAATGCTGTATCTACTTCAAACGTCATTAACCCATTTATGCCTAAAGTTGATTTTTTTTTTTTTATTTGCTCATTAAAATTCATATGTTACATAGAGCAGTAGGATATAAATAACTCCCACCTCACTACTGTTCCAATATTGGAACAAAAGGCATTAATGGGTTAACCTCCCCCTAAAAAGTAAAGCCTTTTAATATATTTTTAAATGCCTTTGTGTATACAAACTTGCCTTATACATAAATTAGCTGTTGATGCTGCCAATCAATAATCCTTCCTTATCATTGGTGGCAACTGGCAACGATCTTATAGAACCTCTGCAGTGTTGCTACCACAGTGCACATGTTCCACTTCTTCTATTCAGTAAGCCGTGTCTTGGTTTACTAAGTAATCCACTTATGTCAGCATGGCCTAAGTAAGGGGTGGGACTAAGTCACAGTGGGTTATAATGTCCTATGAAGCTGTCAATCAAGATTCATATCTGCCTTAGAGGCAGCAACACCTGCAGGGGCGTTCAGATGATTGACTGGCAGCTCCACTCTGCTTGGCATGGTTTGGCAGGAGGGTCTGGAAAAGCTGAAGTGTCTTCACAGATTAAGTGACCCACTGTAGCTCAGCCCATCCTTGACCCAGGCAATGCTGAGATAAAAAAGAAAAAAAAAAGAAAATAATGCACATGCCCTGGAAGGTCTGGAATCTCTGCACATGTAAGCAAAGGGGCAGTAATGTAAGCAAAGCTACATTTCTATGGGTCCAGAGCAAACCATAGGCTTAGGTTCTGTTTTCATGCACAAGGGGAATGTTCTGCAGTAGCAAGTGATCTTAGACCGCCAAGGATAGGTAACAGTTAAGTTCTGACCATCAGTAGATAGATAGATAGATAGATAGATAGATAGATAGATAGATAGATAGATAGATAGATAGATAGATAGATAGATAGATAGATAGATAGATAGATAGATATGTAGCGCACTACTCCCTTGGGAATTGCTGTTAGTTCATACCTTTCTGTTAATGGATTCCGTTTTCCTCCCCTGCACAAAAAATCACATCAGCAGACAGTCCAGTAACATTTGAACATAAACTTTATTCTTTTCCTTGCAGCATGTTAGAAAAGAACTTGCAATATTTACAATCTATGGCTCCAGGAAGTATGAGTTGCCTCTTAATCTTTGGTTCCTTTATCAGTAGTTATATCCTCTTCCCTTAATGAACTGACTGATGCCTCTCTGAAAAACACCTTGGTATGTGGATGTTAGAAGTAGCAGGCCTCACCTGCCTATCTCGACTCCTGCAATCCTCCCAGGTCAGTTCAGGAAAAGTCCAGGCGCACCCCAATCTACTTCATCCTGTTAGCAGCTGCTTCCTGCTCCGCATGTCCAGAACCATCCCAGCAGGTAATGTCTGGCCCATTGCTTCCGGAGTTTCTTTTAGTGACTTAATGTGATGATCCATCCAGCACTGAGGTCTCTGAACCCTCAGGCCTTCAGGTTCAAGTTCTGCTATCCAGCACTGAGAGCATTACACCCTCAGGCCTTCAAGCCTGGCCCCCTGCGGGTCACATTTTTCCTCTCTCACGATCCAGAACTCCTCCTCAGAACTCCTCCTCAGAACTCCTTAGAACCACGTGACCCCCAATTTATATGTGCCTTAATCCCTGCCCACTCAAATTAACAATTGGTCCAGGATAGCCCATACAAACTGACTGCATCCTGGACCCAACCCACTTTCCTTCCAGAACCTCTCACTGGGAGAACAGGGCATCAATCAGAACAGTATACAGGTGGTCACACCCTCCCCTTTCCTATTCTATCACTTCTCCCAACCAAATTAACCAACCAGCTTACACCAACAGGGTAAAACACTGGCAACTTCACCTGGCACTAATCCTAATTAACTGATTAGCACACACCTAAGTTGGTGGGCGCTACAGATATATGGATGGCCGGGCTATGGGCTCTTCTGTTGACCTCATGGGAGGTAGAGGGTTCATGTCATCTGCAGGGATGTAAACTTCGTCTGCCACCCCAAGGGAATCACTAGCCTCTACAGGTACGCCTGGGAAGTCACAGAGTAGTTAGTTAGGAAATGGACTGAAATGCACTTTAGTGCTGTAATGTTCCTAAAGCACATTTAAAGTAAAGTTCTCAAATTGTTCTTGAGCCTGGTCTGAAGTTATTCAAAGGGGTGAATGGTGGTACATGGCATATTGAAGGAAATGGGCCTGTAAAGCACACATGGGTTATGACGCAAGGCCACTATGTAAGTGTAGCAAAGTCTCTGGTGTTGTCCAGTCTAATGAGAACTTTCCAAGCCAAAGATAGCTGACATCCTTCTGTATGTGGTGGGTTGTGAGGCATAGTGGGTGCAAGGTGGACAAAGTTATTGGGTGCCAGACACTTCTTGGATGTAAAGGAGGTTTTTCTTGTCTCGTAGTAGTCCTTTTTTTGTATTTTTGGGGGAAAGAAGGTTAGGACCAGGACATCCTTAGATAGTTGCTAATTCAATTGGCAGACTCCAAGACTTCAAAAGGGGGACAGCCGTTCAGGGAAAGGCCCCAGCAAGAAGCCACATCTGCACTTGCAGGAATGTTGTCTCCTATGGCAACAGTCTGATTCACTGACTCTGAATCCCTTGAGTTCCTCCAAGGTTTGCGGTGGTATCTCCCTCAAGCGTCACCCCTGCTTCTCTGCTGGGTCCCTAGCTTGGCACTCCAGATACTTCTCAAGCTTCACCCCTGCTAACCGGCAAGGTCCCTGGCTTGACCCACAAGGCTGCTCTTCAAGCGTCTCCTCCGCGGGTTGGGTCCCTGATTTGATCACTGCCTGAAGTTTCCCGATTCTCCACCGTGCTCTTTCGGTGAGAATATGGTTCCGTACTTGCTTCAGTTACTCACTGTGGTCCCTGGTAAAGGTGGCTAGTCCCTTTGTGGCGACAGTTTCCCTTCTACCTCTGACCACTGACAGGTTCTCCGCCCAGAAGAACCGTCACTTCTGGTTGGACTGCAAGCCGCAGTCCCAACCCTGTGCTGCCCTCCTACTCAGTGGTGGCCCGTCCATAGGGGGTGCCCGGGCGCCTCCCCTCCTCCTGTGTAGTCACAAAAAAAAATTACAAAAAAAAAAAAAAAATAACAAAAACTTTAAAACTGCCCCTTTAAGAAAAAAAAAGTCCTCTAACTAAGTGCACTGTGTTCGGGCGCCAGACACAGTGCACTATGGGAAGCGCCACGTCAATGCAATTACGAGATTGCAGACGTGGCGCTTCATTTGCGGGCTCTTAACCCACCTTGCGGCGGAATACAAAGCGCTGAGTAGCTTCCGCTCGTAGAACCACTATGGGCGGGAGCATTGTTTAAATCTTGAGGTTACTTCCGGGTTTCGTGTAATAGACGAAAACCGGAAGTGACATCGGCATCTCCGTTCTTCGGCCCGAGCGGAGCTGCTGAAAGGTAAATAAAGATATTCGGTTCAGTTCACTTCAATCACAGATCACTCAGGGGAGATTGGAGAAGGACTTAGCACTATGCAGTGCTGTCAGTCCTATCTACTGTATGATGCTGCTCTATATACCCTGATATGTGATGCCGCTCTATATACCCTGATGTGTGATACTGCTTTAAATACCCTGATGTGTGATGCTGCTCTATATACCCTGATGTGTGATGCTGCTCTATATATCCTGATGTGTGATGCTGCTCTATATACCCTAATGTGTGATGCTGCTCTATATACCCTGATGTGGGATGCTGCTCTATATACCCTGATGTGTGATGCTGCTCTATATACCTTGATGTGTGATGATGCTACTCTATATACTCTGATGTGTGATGATGCTCTATATACCCTGATGTGTGATGCTGCTCTATATACCCTGATGTGTAATGCTGCTCTATATACCCTAATGTGTGATGCTGCTCTATATACCCTGATGTGTGATGCTGCTCTATATACCCTGATGTGTGATGCTACTCTATATACTCTGATGTGTGATGATGCTCTATATACTCTGATGTGTGATGCTGCTCTATATACCCTGATGTGTAATGCTACTCTATATACTCTGATGTGTGATGATGCTTTATATACCCTGATGTGTGATGCTGCTCTATATACCCTGATGTGTGATGCTGTTCTATATACCCTGATGTGTGATGCTGCTCTATATACCCTGATGTGTGATGCTGCTCTATATACCCTGATGTGTGATGCTGCTCTATATACCCTGATGTGTGATGCTGCTCTATATATCCTGATGTGTGATGCTGCTCTATATACCCTGATGTGGGATGCTGCTCTATATACCCTGATGTGTGATGCTGCTCTATATACCTTGATGTGTGATGATGCTACTCTATATACTCTGATGTGTGATGATGCTCTATATACCCTGATGTGTGATGCTGCTCTATATACCCTGATGTGTAATGCTGCTCTATATACCCTAATGTGTGATGCTGCTCTATATACCTTGATGTGTGATGATGCTACTCTATATACCCTAATGTGTGATGCTGCTCTATATACCCTGAGGTGTGATGCTGCTCTATATACCCTGATGTGTGATGCTGCTCTATATACCTTGATGTGTGATGATGCTACTCTATATACTCTGATGTGTGATGATGCTCTATATACCCTGATGTGTGATGCTGCTCTATATACCCTGATGTGTAATGCTGCTCTATATACCCTAATGTGTGATGCTGCTCTATATACCCTGATGTGTAATGCTGCTCTATATACCCTAATGTGTGATGCTGCTCTATATACCCTGATGTGTGATGCTACTCTATATACTCTGATGTGTGATGATGCTCTATATACTCTGATGTGTGATGCTGCTCTATATACCCTGATGTGTAATGCTACTCTATATACTCTGATGTGTGATGATGCTTTATATACCCTGATGTGTGATGCTGCTCTATATACCCTGATGTGTGATGCTGTTCTATATACCCTGATGTGTGATGCTGCTCTATATACCCTGATGTGTGATGCTGCTCTATATACCCTGATGTGGGATGCTGCTCTATATACCCTGATGTGTGATACTACTCTATATACCCTGATGTGTAATGCTGCTCTATATACCCTGATGTGTGATGCTACTCTATATACCCTGATGTGTGATGCTGCTCTATATACCCTGATGTGTGATACTACTCTATATACCCTGATGTGTAATGCTGCTCTATATACCCTGATGTGTGATGCTACTCTATATACCCTGATGTGTGATGCTACTCTATATACCCTGATGTGTGATGCTACTCTATATACCCTGATGTGTGATGCTACTCTATATACCCTGATGTGTGATACTACTCTATATACCCTGATGTGTGATGCTGCTCTGTATACCCTGATGTGTGATGCTGCTCTATATACCCTGATGTGTGATGCTTCTCTATATACCCTGATGTGTGATGCTTCTCTATATACCCTGATGTGTGATGATGCTCTATATACCCTGATGTGTGATGCTGCTCTATATACCCTGATCTGTGATGCTGATCTATATACCCTTTCTGTGATGCTGATCTATATACCCTGATCTGTGAGGCTGAGCTATATTCTCTGTCCTGAGATGCAGATCTATATACCCTAATCTGTGATGCTGATCTATATACCCTGATCTGTGATGCTGATCTCTATACCCTGATCTGTGATGCCGATCTATATACTGTATCTGTATTGCCAATCTATATGCTATCTGTAATGCTGATCTTTAAACCCTATCTGTAATGCTGATCTATATACCCTGATCTGTGAGGCTGAGCTATATACTCTGTCCTGTGATACTGAGCTATATACTCTGTCCTGTGATTCTGGGGCTGTACACTCCTGTCGTGTGATGCTGAGCTGTATACTCCTGACACTATGGGTGGAAACAAGTGGAATACAGGGGACAGAGTGGGTGGATTATATAAGGGGTGGAGCTTATGAGAAGTGGGAGGGATCAAAAGGGAAGGGTGGGGTCTGGCGCCCCCCCATCCTAAAACTTCACCAGCCGCCACTGCTCCTACTTCTGGATAGGCCCTCACATGGCCTGGCAGCCTGATGCTACCGGGATAGGCCCAATTTTTGGCCTACCCCGGAGTGTATGACACATGTCCACCCAGACAACCCTCCAGATGGCACAGAACATAGATTACCTGACCTCACCCAAATTTATAGGTTCTCCCAGCAGGTCAAGGGATTCAAGAAAACCCCTGCCCATTGGCTGAGATACCCCATATACTCATAACCTAACCTTGGGTTGCCCTTCTCATATCTAGTACCACCAAGTCCCCGGCCACCTAGTGGTAGAAGAGAAAAGTGCAACAAGGCCAAACTTAGGGAGAAATCAATAGATCTCTATCAATCGATTAAGATAACTACTCTTGGTAAGTAAATTTGTGAGGAGCTTCATGACTAAACCCCAGGGTGCTACATAAGGTTGACTCAGCAGGAGAGTTGGAGATGGAGGGCAGTTGCCACAGGTAACAAAGAACTGAACTGATGGGAAGTGTATAGCATCCGGTTATAAAGAGTGGTAAGACGGACAAGAAAGCAGCGCTCTCAGCAAAGGAAGCTTCCATCAATTATGGAATGGAGTTTGTCTGTTGGGTGCCAAAGCTAAAGGATCTTCACCCACTTTGCACGTATCCAAATAAGGTATCCGGCAACTCCAGAATCCAATAATTTATTGCTACATATAGGTTGGTAAAAACAGCTTACAAGTTTTGGCTCGAAGCCTTGATCACAGCATCATGTGATCAAGGCTTCGAGCCAAAACATGTAAGCTGTTTTTACCAATCTATATGTAGCAAAAAAGACTGTAATTATTGGATTCTGGAGTTTCAAGCTACCTTCTTTTGGATACGTATAAAGCATGGTACCTGATGTAGGTGACTGGTCCTTTGGTAATGAGAGAGTCAGTGCTCTGCCTCCCTTCCTAGTGGTTGGTTCCTACAAAAGTATCCAGGACTGAACCTGCGGTATGGAGACCCATAGCTGTATGGTACAGGAGAGCAGAAGGAGTTAAGTAAGTGCACACATGAGGTCTTTGCTATGTGCTTGGCGGGACGCCATTCTGTCACTAGGAGTGAGGTGGTATGGGAACGCTGGACTGGTGTAGAGGGCACAGGTATAGTTTCCCTCCTAAATGAAACATGCACCAAGGAATGTGTGTCGTACTATGGAACAACATGTTTTATAGAGGGACTCTGTACATTTAACTACTACACACAGTGTACAGCTCACATAAACATGGCCCTGCCTGGTTTTGGACATTGATGAGCGCACACACACGAGAAAGGTACCCCTGCGTGTGCGGGATGGGGTGCCCCCCGCAGAGAGCCCACTGGGCGGACAGAATCTGTCAAATGATCCACCGACATCTTTCACTGCAGACACGTGCTTATATATGTAATTCCGGGGTGCCCAACCAGTGGCCCACGACCTCCTGTTTTGGGATGGCGGATCGGCAAGCCCAGATTGCGGGTTGCCAACCTCTATCCCAGAGCATCAGTGTTGTGAATAAAGCTGCCAATAGAGGAAGCAAGCGGATGCGGAGGGAGCAGAGCTGTTGCTTCCTGTATAGCGCCGTCTCCTGTCACAGGCGGAATGATACCAAGTGCACTCCTGAGATGGCAACAGCCGGTGATACCTGAATGGAAGACTTTTATTAAAGGTACGTTTATTTCTAAAATCACAATGTATATATGGACATATCTGTTCTGCAGTGGTTACTGGGCTGCTTTAAAACTGATCCACAGTGTACCTGTGGGTTACCTGCACTGTGCCATAGACTTCTGTTATTATCTGCAGGTTTGGTGCTAGAGTTGCCACCTCATCCCTTTAAACCTGAACACATATGAATTACACAGGTTCTGAGGCTAATTTCATGCAGATAAGGCACCAAGTGAGTTTAATTATCACCTTAATCAGCCACAGAAACTGTGTAATTCATATGTGTTCGGTTTTAAAGGGATGAGGTGGCAACCCTATAAATTGGTGCACTTTCAGAAAGTGCACTACACCTGCAGGATATAATAGAAGTATATATATATATATATATATATATATATATATATATATATATATATATATAAAGTGCAGCTAACCCGCAGGAAAGCCACAGGTGTACTGCGCTGCACCTGCGGTGTGGGTAAATCACAGTACATCAGTGTGAAAGCGGCCTTAGGCCCCTTTCACGTGAATAAAGTCCAATCCAATCGGACCCTCCATTCACCTTTATGTGATATACATCAGCAGAAGAGCACGTACAGGCATATTAATGTACCTGTACGTTGCCCTTTAAGAAGTGGTTTGCGGGCACGTGAGTGTGATCGCGGGTCCCGTGGACTCGATGTCCGCGGGGATACCCGCTATCGTCTCACAGAGAGGAAGAACGGGGAAATGCTGATGTAAACAAACATTTCCCCATTCTGCCTAGTGACACTGACACTGATCACAGCTCCCTGTAATCGGGAGCGGTGATCAGTGTCATGTCACACACATAGCCCTGCTCCCCCACAGTTAGAATCACTCCGTGGGACACACTTAACCCCTTCACTGCCCTTAGTGGTTAACCCCTTCATTGCCATTCACATTTACACAGTAATCAATGCATTTTTAATCGCACTGATCGCTGTATAAATGTGAATGGTCCCAAAATAGCGCCAAAAGTGTCCGATCTGTCCGCCATAATGTCGCAGTCACGATGAAAATCGCTGATCACTGCCATTACTAGTAAAAAAAAAAAATTATTAATAAAAATGCCATAAGACTATCCCCTATTTTGTAGACGTTATAACTTTTGCGCAAACCAAATCAATAAACGCTTATTTCAATTTTTTTTTTTTTACCAAAAATATGTAGAAGAATACGTATCGGCCTAAACTGAGGAAAAAAAATGTTTTTTTATATATTTTGGGGTGATATTTATTTTAGCAAAAAGTTTTTGTTTATAGCGCAAAAAATAAAAACAGCAGAGGTGATCAAATACCACCAAAAGAAAGCTCTATTTGTGGGGAAAAAAGGATGTCAATTTTGTTTGGGAGCCACGTCGCACGACCGTGCAATTGTCAATTAAAGCGACGCAGTGTCCCGAATCGCAAAAAAGTGCTCTGGTCTTTTGGCCAGCCAAATGGTTCGGGGCTTAAGGCTGGATTCACATCTATGCATTTTTAGTGCTTTTTGCATTTTGCAGATTTGCACTACAGAAAGTGTTCCATAGGAAACCATGTTGAATGGACTGTAGTGCAAATCTGCAAAATGCAAAAAGCACTAAAACTGCATAGATGTGAATCCAGCCTAAGTGGTTAAAAAAAACAAAAGGGGGATCTGTCCCCTTCCATCTGAGCGGATTGGATTGGAGGGCCCATAGAGTAGAGTAGGCTGTGTATTTGTTTGCTCTGCATATACAGTGTGGACATGGGCCTGTCATCCTCCCGTTCCACTCATTGTGGCCCACAACTGGTTGCCAAGTCGCTTAAGTGGCCCTCACTCTTCAATAAGGTTGGGCACCCCTGATGTAATCTGTAATGTAACATGAACATGAACATGCCCCCTGTTCTAAAGACATTGGGAAGTATTAGTATGAGATTTGCCTATAGTGTTGAACCTGTAAAATAACAAATTACTTTTTCTTTGGATTATTTTTGTGAAGCAGCTCTCCATGCCAACGAAGAACTGTGTGCTTACTAAACTCCACTATAGCAGAAGATTTGATGCAGCTGCACAGGTGACAAGCATTTTTCTAAGAGGATCCTGAAATAACACATAGTTCATTGTCTGCCAGCTGAGCAATATCTGTAAAGATCAGAGACACCTCCAGACAATGACAAAGCTCTTTCATTGTGTTCACAATGTAATAATTAGAAAAAGAAAACCGAAGCTCAACATTTTAAAATGATTCAAAAAACATAAAGCTCTTTCACACCAGGTAGTCTGATTAGCACTGATCAATGCAGGCTCAATGCAAGGGCACATAGACATACACATTCCCTATGTGTCCTGTTCATGTCATACATGTGTGGTTATGTGGGCTGTGTAAAAATGCAACATGTAAAATTCACTGCATGGGAAAAATGAAATGTGATTTTGGGACATTTCAATAAAGTTGAAAAAAAAAAAAACACCAGTGTGTTTGGGTTATATGGAGCATAACCTGTGTGAGCTTGTGTGAATGAGCAATTTTCAGTTTGAAATAAACGGCTCTAAAATAATAGACTATATTTGTGCTATACACCAGTGATTCTAGATGTGCATCTTGCCCAAACTAATCTCTACTTCTCTTCTTTTTTTTTTTTAGGCCCCTTTTACACAGGGCAGACTCCAAGTGCTCAACAGGGGATCCGCCATGCAGGTAGATGACAGGTTCATGTCTGCAACGCTTATGCAATGCAGACACGGACACAGACTGCACTCCTCTGTGGGCGGTCAGATGTAAAGGATCGCCTGCCCTTTTGACTTTCATCCGATCTGCTGGACGGAAGGGGAATGGAGGCCCATCGGTCAGCTCTGATTGGATGTAGGCGGGTGTAAATAGACACATGTCTATTTACACCCATCCCTACATAGAGGAGAATGGAGGTTCTTACCAGGTCCGCCTGAAAAATGGATGGACCCGGCCAGGTTCTTGTGAAAGTGGCCTTACAAAATAAGATTTATGGAGGGGGCATCTCACAGGAAAAATGAAAAAGGTGGGGGTCCCAGTGTGGGTATACATAGCCCAATTCCTCTCCCGTTTGGATATTCCCTTACAATGCTCACACTATTACAGCACCCTGATCTGAAACAGAGCTGCTGATAAATCTAGCTGTGCTAGGTGGTAACTAGCCTGGCTAATTGGTAGTCTTTGATCCACTGATTTCTGTCCTAAGTCTGAGTTCAATTTGTGGTCTCTCTCTTCTGTCAATAGGTGACACTGTTGCTTTTGGAATTAGGATGATGGATTACAGTGAATTCAGGTGATAAGTAAATAAATTGCCTCAGCCAATTAGCGGGAGACTCTTTTGGTCGCTTTGCATGCTGGGACAGGCTATTTATTCGGGAAGAGTCAGGTGATTTTCCTGCCCGGGGCTGCAGCCTGGGTGGATGTGGGTCAATTGTCAAACAGCTCCTGGCTGCTAGGCCTGAAGTCTATCCAGGAGTCCTATTGGCTGCTAGGTTTATGTAAGGCTATCCAGTAATTCAAGGGTCCGCAAAGGAGGAGCAGCAGAGGTTAAGCCCAAAACCTGGGGCAGAATCACATGTGTTAGAGACTCAGCCTGAGGGGAGCCTGTTCACTGCCGGGGGTAAAGGAGAAGCAGTTATTGGAGGGACGACCACTCCTGTTACCAGAGGCAAGTTTGGTAGGGATGAAGTTCTGAAGGAGTACCGGAGCAGACGCTTCACTAGCCGGGGACGGTGACATAAGTGGGAAAGTTTCAGTGGAGACTCGCCAGGAATACAGCGAGTAGCTGTGAGTAAAGCTTGAAGGAGTATGGCGGGTAGCTGTAAGTAAAGCTTGAGGATCTACAGTGGGATACTGTGAGAGAAGTTGTTGCTATAAGAGACAGATTGCTGCATTAGGCTTAAAGGCCTTCTTTCTGTATTGCTGTCTACCTAGTTCTATTTTGTCTGTGGAGTTTATCTAATTGCTATTGCATTTGCCTAAGGGTGTCTGGTGCTCTAACCCTCTCTCCCACCGTTCCTGTTAAGAGAAATAAAATTACTTTGTTTATTTTTACAAAAAGTGACTAGCGCCCAATCTTTTCACTTTGTACCACACCCACTATGCCTATCAACCTGCACCGTGAGGAGGAATGTCAGTTCTCCCTGGCTCTGTGGTTCACCATCAGGCCTTTGGAAATCGGAGAGACCACTACACTAGAATCAGGCAATGTGTATCCGTTAATACATCTCTGTTTGATAGTGGAAAGTCTTCCCTCCGCTCAATGATAGGATGGGAAAAGAGTAATTTAACTAATAAAAAAAGAAATGTGTATGTATGTATATATATATATATATATATATATATATATATATATATATATATATATATATATATATATATATATATATATATATTACATATACATACACACATTTTTATTCTTCTTGTCCTCTACCACATTGTACTTTGTAACTTGTATGACGGAAGTAGCACATCTGTAGTTAAATTACTCTTTTCCCATCTTAGTGGTGTGGGAGGGTGGGGTGCTCCACCCAAAGGAGTCTGGTCAGCATTCAATGTGTAACAAACAGAGTTGGGGGGGCACACCCTAAACCTGAATATCTAAAGTTGGTGCTGCTATAAAGACCTATATATAAATAGAACCACAGAGAATAGCGCACAGATACAAAAATCCAAAAAGAGTAACGTTTAAATCTTACAAGGCTACTCAAAAGCACCTAATCTTAAAAGTTACTCCTTTTGTATTTTTGTATGTGTGCGCTATTCTCTGTGGTTCTATTTATATATAGGTCTTTATAGCAGCACCAACTTTACATATTCAGGTTTAGGGTGTGCCCCTCCAACTCTTTGTCTGTTTGTTACACATTGAGTCCTGAGTCCTGACCAGACTCTTGGGGTGGAGCACCCCACCCTCCCACACTGTTAGTGTCCACTAATTAGTTGCTCCATTTTAGTATGTGTGCGCTATTCTCTGTGGTTCTATTATATATATATATATATATATATATATATATATATATATGTAGCGCTGGTAGATTTGCAATCTACCGCATGTTAGGTAAATTTAGTGAATTGTGCATTAGGAAGGTTAAAGTTCGCCTCTGTTCCAGCTTGGCTGACGTTGTGTGTATTTCCGTGCTGACCGGTGGGTGTCGCTGTTGCCACTGGTCAGGGTTGGAAAGGCAACGTGTTGAAGCGAATGGTTGCTCCTCTGTCCCAGAGGCACGCTTGGTGGAGGTGGTCCTCCGAGTTGCATACTGGGCGAGGGTTTTTATGGGACAGACGCCATATTTTGGGGTTCGTTTTACAGCCACCTGCTGGCCCTCCTGGCCGACAGGTATGCGTTAAGGAGCTACCTCGTGGTCCTCCGTTCGGGAGGGCCATGATACAGTGGCACAGGGGTGGGTCCAGAGGCTTGTCTGGAGCCTACCACCGCGGCCGAGGAATGGTCCTGAGCTGTCGGTCCTGTGTGACGAAGCTGGACAGCCGAGGAGATCCCAGGGGAGGACCCATCTTGGAAAGATCATGCGGTGCGCTGGTCTATAGAGGGGCCTGGTGACTCTGTTGGAGGACGTATCCAAAAAGTAATCATACAGCATAGTGTTGTCGGCTCGGCTTAAAGGTTCAAGCACTGTGACTGACTTTCACTATAGAGAAACCTATACATCCTGTGGCAGAGGATCGTACGGATTTTGTTCCTAAACAAGTTTGTGGCAGAGACTTTGATTCGTGCTGCGTGCTGGCTGCTAGACCGGTGAGAGAGGCCTATCCAGACGAGCAAGAAGTGTGTCCCACGAGGGGAGCGCATTTCAAATAGGATTTGAATTCTACCAGGACATTTTGTCAAGAGAACCCTACCAGAGAATATTTGAGTTTCTTCTGCAAGTTTCCTTTCTACCTCTTTCCTGCTACTTCCTAAGTGGTTTGTTTAATAAAGCATTGAAAACGTACTCCAGTGTTGGTGCGTGTGTTGTCCAGGAGTAAACTCAACGGAACCCTAGACCCAGTGCCGGTGAAACAGAGGGAAGCAGAGTGAGGGTAACAGACTCGCTTAAACCAGCAGCTCCACCGTGAGTTAGTGTTTCATATACTGTATATATATAAAAAATAGAACCACATAGAATAGAATAATATATATAAATCTCTGTCAGTGGCGGTGCATCCATTAAGGGTACACGGGTGCCGCCCCCTCGCTCCAGCCGCCCCCCTCTGTGTGTAATGGCTAGATTCATGCATTGCACAAATCTAATCATGGCTGTTGTTGCCACCCCCTATTCAGGCGTCCAACCCCTTTTCGGACGCCAGGCGCCTGAATTCCAGCACAGGGGGTGCTTT
This sequence comes from Aquarana catesbeiana, assembly GCF_042186555.1. Lineage (NCBI taxonomy): Eukaryota > Metazoa > Chordata > Amphibia > Anura > Ranidae > Aquarana > Aquarana catesbeiana. Next base: position 744,065,916 of record NC_133325.1, on the reverse strand, counting down.
TTTGAAGCACCTGATTAGAGCCATGGGCTCTAATAGGCTGAAAACAAAGGTGCACTGAGAGCGCAGAGCATTGCGCTCACAGTTCACCCAGGTTTATTAGCAAAGCAAATGAATATTTGCTTTGCTAATACTTCAGCCAATCAGGAGGCGCAGATCTAATTCCCGTCACCATATTGGCTGAAGGCACAGGTGTCATGATTGGACGCCTAACGAAACGGAAGAACAGGAGGACAAAGAGCCATGGAGGACACAGGAGCTCACCGCCGTCACCTGCTGCATGTCCCACAGCTTGCCGCCGTCACCCGCCATCAGGATGGGGTAAGTGTGTGCTGGTCAGACGGTGAACGGGGAGGTCACAGAGGCTGCACATGATGGGCACACAGGCTACAAATGATGGGCCGCAGAGTCTGCATATGATGGGCCGCAGAGTCTGCATATGATGGGCCGCAGAGTCTGCATATGATGGGCCACAGAGGCTGCATATGATGGGCACATAGGCTGCATATGATGGATACAGAGTCGGCATATGATGGGCACAGAGGCTACATATGATGGGCACAGAGGCTGCATATGATGGGCACATTGGCTACATATGATGGACACAGGCTGCATATGATGGGCACAGGGGCTGCATATGATGGGCACAGAAGCTGCATATGATTGGCAGAGAAGCTGCATATGATGGGCACAGAGGCTGTATGATGAGCACAGGCTTGATATGATGGGCACAGGCTGCATATGATGGGCACAGGCTGTATATGATGGGCACATAGGTTGCATATGATGGGCACAGAGGCTATATATGATGGGCACAGTGGCTGCATATGATGGGCACAGTGGCTGCATTTGATGGGCACAGTGGCTGCATTTGATGGGCACAGTGGCTACATTTGATGGGGCACAGTGGCTGCATTTGATGGGCACAGTGAGGCTGCATTTGATGAGCACAGTGAGGCTGCATTTGATGGGCACAGTGGCTGCATTTGATGGGCACAGTGAGGCTGCAATTGATGGTTTTTTTTCAGAATTTTTCAGTTTGTTTGCGCCGCCCTCCCCAAAAAAATTTTGAGCAACAGCCGCCACTGATATATATGTGTATATGTATGTAACAAGGTCTCTGGCCTTGTCCAGTCTAAGGAGAACTTTCCTGTCCAAAGATAGCTGACATCCTTCTGTATGTGGTGGGTTGTGAGGCATAGTGGGTGCAAGGTGGACAAAGTTATTGGGCGCCAGACACTTATTAGATGTAAAAGAAGTTTTATTTCTCTTCATAGTCCTTTTTATATTTTTGGGGGGAAAGAGGGTTAGGGCCAGACGCCCTTAAGTAGTTGTAGATTCAATTGGCAGATTCAGAGACTTCAATAGGAGGACAGCCATGCAGGGAAAGGTCCCAGCAAGGCGCCACATCTGCCAATGCAGAAATGATGTCTCCTATGGCAACAGTCTTTAACAGTTCCCAACTCAAACGTAACAGTTCTTTCAGCTTCACTACAACTGCCTCTTGTAGTTCTTCAACACTGAGCTCCCGGTCTCTCACTAGACCCTCACTAGATTCACTGACTCTGAATCCCTTGAGCTCCTCCAATCTTTGCGGTGGTATCTCCCTCAAGCGTTAACCCACGCTTCCCTGCTGGGACCCTAGCTTGGCTATCCAGATACTTCTCAAGCTTCACCCCTGCTGACCGGCTCGGTCCCTGGCTTGACTCACAAGGCTGCTCTGCAAGCGTCACCTCCGCTGGTTGGGTCCCTAACTTGATCCACGCCTGAAGTTACCCAATTCTCCACCATGCCCGTTCAGTGAGAATGCTGCTCCGGTACTTGCTTCAGTTACTCACTGTGGTCCCTGGTAATAAGGTGGTTGGTCCCTTTGTGGTGGCAGCTTCTCTTCTACTTCCGACCACTGACAGGTTCTCCAGCCGGCAGAACCGTCACTTCTAGTTGGACTGCAAGCCACAATCTCAACCCTGCGCTTCTCTCTTTCTTCTGGATAGGCCCTCACACAGCCTAGCAGCCAGATGCCCCGGGATAGGCCCAATCTCTGGCCTAGCAGCTCGGGGCACAGGACACACGTCCACCCAGACAGCTGTCCAGGTGGCACAGAACATAGATCACCTGAATCCACTTGAATATATAGGCTATCCCAGCAGGCCAAGGGATTCAAGAAAACCCCTGCCCATTGGCTGACATACCCCATATACCCAGAACCTGCCCTTGAGTTGGCCTTCTCATATCTAATACCACCAAGTGCCGGCCATCTAGTGGTAGAAGAGAAAAATACAACCAGGTCAAGCTTAGAGAGAAATCAGTGGATCTCTATCAATCAATTAAGATAACTACTCTTGGTAAGTAAATTTGTGAGGAGCTCCCTGACTAAAACCCAGGGTGCTACATAAGGTTGACTCAGCAGGAGAGTTGGAGATGGAGAGCAGTTGCCACAGGTAACAAAGAACTGAACTGATGGGAAGTGTACCAGGGTGACTACTCCTGGCAAATACATTTGTAAGGAGCATCCCTGACTAAACCCCAGGGTGCTACATATATATATATATATATATATATATATATATATATATATATACACACACACATACATTACATACACACTATATTACCAAAAGTATTGGGACACCTGCCTTTACATGCACATGAACTTTATTGGCATCCCAGTCTTAGTCCGTAGGGTTCAATATTGTGTTAGCCCACCCTTTGCAGCTATAACAGCTTCAACTTTTCTGGGAAGGCTGTCCACAAGGTTTAGGTGTGTGTCTATGGGAATGTTTGACCATTCTTCCAGAAGAGCATTTGTGTGGTCAGGCACTGATGTGGATGAGAAGACCTGGTTCGCAGTCTCCGCTCTAATTCATCCCAAAGGTGTTCTATCGGGTTGAGGTCAGGACTCTGTGCGGACCAGTCACGTTCCTCCACCCCAAACTCACTCATCCATGTGTGCTATGAGGGCACCCAAGCCGAGCCGCAGCTCCCTGTGTCCATTTAGACACAGAGCTGCGGTTTGGCCTTGCTCCCTCTCTCTACTTGCTGGCTCACTGAATTTGATTGACAGCAGTAGGAGTCAATTGCGTCTCAAATAATGAGGAGGGAGAGTCTCAGGCACCCGAGACTCTCATGCAACATCGCTGGATGGAGATGGAGCTCAGGTAAGTATTAGGGGGCTGAGGGGAGCTGCTGCACACAGAAGGATTTTTATCTTAATGCATAGAATGCATTCTCAGCCCGCAGCAGGATCGCGAATGTGGGAACTGCAGGGAAATCGTATGTCAAAAGACCATGTGGTTTCCCTGCGCCCACGTTTTTTAAAAAGGTGTGTGCACCTTTTTTCTGTGGTTCACGCAGCACAGCAGCCCATTAAAATGATTGGGCTGCTGTGCCCGAGCAAACGCAGGGTGCGCGGGCCCCACTAGTGTAAACCGAGCATAACTGTATCCAGAACTTATAAAAAAAAAAATATTTTGGATTTAGATATTTTACATAATGCTCTTCAGAAGAACTAAACAAGCCAAGACTAGAAAATACCATACTTCAATATTTAAGTCCGATAGAATGTTAGTACTTTAAACATCTGTTCTTTCTACTGGATTGCTTTTTGTTCCTGTGTTCTTGTTCACGCTATAAAATTTGCTAAATCTTAGAGAAAAGAAATGATCTTGGAAAATATAAAAAAACATATATTCTAGTTTTCGATAGGGACCATTACATTACTAAGCGGAGATAAATATTCTGCTGAAAAGCTTAGAACGAGCTGGTGCAGCTGTGAAAAGGAAGCTTTACAATTGAAACAATTTTGTATCCTTCAAATAATATCACTGCATCAATTTGTCTTCAAAACTACCAGATAATTCGTCTTCTTATTATGTGATCAGAAGAGAGGGAGGAAGAAGAAAAAAAAAACAGTCTCTGCAATTTGTACAAAAGAATAGATAATGTAAGTGCTTCTGCATGTTTGAATTATACATGAGACTGAAGAATGACACTGGTAAAAAAAAAGGGCTAGATTTGTCTCTCTTGAACTTATTCTCCCATCTCTACGGACCTTTAATTTCAGACTCAGCTAGATTCCGTCTGCAAGAAAAACAATCCATCTTGCACCTGCAGGATTCGAGATGTGTTCTCAGGGAAGCAGGAATAAAGTTCTCATAGTATCTCACCAGCATAAAGCTTACTGGGAAGGGAAGTGAGCACAGCACTTCAAAACTGGATAAACCTTCCAGCCACCCACATAGGGGAATCTCCTGGCCCGAGAAGCAGGAACTGCAAACCACCTTCCCAGATGACTGTTGCCAAGTGTTGATGACTCGCTTGGGTTGGTCAGTAGAAAATTATATATGGATCAGAGGTTAAAGCTGAACTTTAGGTCTGGCAGTTTTTTACATAGTTACATTGCTCTAGCTTGGTCCAATGTAAGTATGTATGTGCCATACCTGTGGGATCCCCAAGGAAGCTGGAAATCATTGTAGTGCTAAAGTGATCTCCACTAGCTTCCACATCCGGTGCCATGTAGCTTCCTTGCTGCACTGTGAACAGAGGTTGCTCGTTTGGTAAGGGAGCTATTTCAAAAACACTTTGCATTTTCTCAATAAATGCAAAGTTTATTCTGACTGAATGAGATAGAGGGGTGGGACAGCAATGTCCCAATCTCCACCTCACCCCTTATCAGAGAACACTTTGCATCCTTTGAGAAAATGTAAAGTGTTTTTTAAATGGCGCCCATGCCAAGCAAGCAACTTCTTGTACTAAGCAGCAGGGCAGTCTGGTGAGAGATTACTGAAGAAGAGGTTCTCTAGTTGCAAGTGCACTAATACAGCGAAAGTAATCTTAAGTGGTGAAAATTAAGTCACCGTGGAAACACCGGTTTTCACTCATTGAATTGCTTCGGGGAAATTTGTTTTTAAAATAATCTACCCCAAAGCATATGTTTGAAATAAATTAAGTTGGAACAATTCCAAGTGGCACCTTAATATCCACTTGTGGATGATCCTGTCTATCTAATGGACCTTTAGCTCCTGGTCCACTATTTGGTGAGCTGTGGAATGAGCCAAGCAGCAAGACAACAATAGAAATCCCCACGTAGATGATCCAATCACATGAGACCTGCTGCTTGGTCTTGTAGTGGTATCAGTATGAGAGAAGATCAACATGTAGCAATATGGACCATGATTGCAATGAACCGCTATTCCCTGCCCTATCTGTTAATCATTTTATCCCTCTAGTGCTCGGTGTTATTAAACTGACATTATATTTGTGAGCCCAACCAAGGGGATTGTGGGATTGTAGTTCCACTAGATGGCTTTTCCCTTGCATGACTATACGCTCGGACTACATATCCCAGGGATCTTTGCTACCATCGGAGAGCTTTCTGTTAAGAGCTAAAAAAGAAACCAGAGACCCGCCCCAGGCTCTCTTCTTCTCGGTCCTCCTTTGTGATAGATCTCTCACAGGGAGATTAAGGTCGCAGCCTACTACGTGGGTGTACATCATTCCTACCCGAACGAGACGGGGTCCAGAGCTGCCTGCTGCTCATCTGATGTCTGACCAGGACCAGGGGTCGATATCTGCAAGGCGTTGAATCGGCCTGGTCGTTGGTGAGAGGGCAATTGCCCACCTTTGCAAGACTTTCTTTGGTTGTTTTACTGGGACACTGTGTACAGACAGCTTTACCTTGGGAACACATCACTGCATTTCTATTCGAACACTGTACATAGGCATCTTTAGCTACAGTCATCATAAGATATACTACCACTCTGTTACTAAACTTTATTGGATATAGTTAATGAGCTCCGACTGCCAGTGAAGACCATCAGATCTGCAATGGGGACATTCTGTCATTGCTGCTTAAAGGGCCCTCATACCATCCTTGTTAAGCATCATCTCTCATTAGAATAAAAAGGTTGAACAGGCCGGCCTGGGTTCCTCTCTAGAAGTATTGTCAGAATTAATGCTTAACCTTTGCTCATCCTTTCAGGTTATGTCCAAGTGGTGCTCTATTGTACATATGTATATATAATACTCTGTTGTTTACTAACTATTTTAACTGGCATTTTTGGAGGAATCATTCTACGGAGTGTATGCTGTTATTCAAAGCTCAGTTGAACCATTACCTCACTTGTAAAACAATACCTTATTTGAAGTATTCCAGTAAACATTAATAGAACATAAACACATTGAGTGTTGTATTATTACTTAAAGGTGCTGCAATGATGTCTGAACCCAGAGTGTCAGGTGGGTTGGAATGTTTACAGGATCATGGCAATGCAGATGAGCAGGTAAATACAAGCATTCCTCAAGAGAGCGGTGCTACAAACATATACCTTTAACATTTTAATCAACAGTTTACAAAGCCATCCTGATCTCTGCCTCCTGCTACATTGTTAACCTCATATTCATATATCACCAGAAAAGTCATCTGCACTCTTCCCAAGACATCCTGCTCTCTAGCTCCCTTGTCATCTCTTCTCATGCTCACCTCCAGGACTTCTCCGGAACCTTCCTTTGGAACTTCCTAGCCCAACCTGTACAACTATCTCCTACTCTGTCTGCCTGAAAGTTATCCTTGAAAACACATTTATTCAGTTAAGTCTGTAGTGGTGGGGGACGGTCATGGTAACAGGGTGTTTGTCATGTCCTCTCTGCTTCCCTCCTCGATGGGCGCCAAGCAAGGGTCACATGAGAGGCCTACCCCAGGGTGGGTTGTTCTTGGCTTTGCTAGGCATTTTGTACAGGGTCACTACCATACACATGGGGTACCTTTACTTGAGCCACGCTCACGACCTGATAAATGACAAACATGAACTAACTGTTCTGATGTAATGGGTATCACCATGGTTACGTGTGCTTTTAGGAGGGACATACAGAGCCAATGCCCTCTCCACCTGTCCAGCGTATCATCGCTACCTCACTCCTAGTAACTGTATGGGGTCCCATCATGCACCTAGTGTGAACTCCATCTGTGCACTTCACTTAACTCTTTCTCTTCTGTACCTGTGTACAGGATGAGGGCCCCAGTGGTGCAGATCTGCTCCCGTTGCTATGGGAGAAGGATCGCGTCTGAAGGTTACTTGCATTGCACCATCTTAGTAACTTCAGACCAGGCAAAGGCAAAGTTTCAAACATTTTACTTAAAGAATAAGTTAACATGATGACAGAGACAATCGACAGTCCAACATAAAGTGCAAACATTTCCTAACATTTCTAGTCCCTACCTACAGGCTTGTGGCTGCCCCAGCATACATGTTAAAGCAAAGGTCCAATATTGGTTGAATCCACGTCTGGAGTCTAGCTCCAGCCTTGGCAGGGTATGAGCCATCCAGCCAATGGCATTAGGCAAGAACATCACTTTCTGTGTGCGTGGAAACTTTTCCCCCAGTATCTGGGCCCCAGTCCCTTTTTTAAAACACACAGGACCAGAGGGTTGTACCCAAGAAAACCCACCAAAAAACCCCCAGGAATTACACTTAACCCCTAACCTTCTGCAGTTAACCCCTAACTAACCTCTACCTGCCTACATGCCTATCCAACCTCTAGCTAACAGCTGAATTTTACATTCTTGAACAACTCATTCGCCCACAGTTATTACTTTTTATAACACATGCTCTTCCCTTTAGATTGTAAACTCTCAAAAGCAGACCCCACCCCCCTAAACCATCTTGCTTTGAATATTATTGTTTCTGTACTGTCTCTCTTTATTTTATAAAGCACTGTACAAGCTGCTGGTACTATATAAATGCTGTATAATAATAATTAAACAAGTATGGATACTTTGTTGGATTACTCATTCAGTTCCCATTCACTCCCAGGATTAGAGAAGGATTAACAGTAAACTACTATAGATGGCAAACTAAAACCCAATATATATTAGTAAAAGAATGAAAGGTGGGTGGGAGCACAATAGCGACCCCTACCTATGGGACCTGGTACAGACTCTGTTTGACAGTTAAATAATTTTCAATTTTGATATGTTACTTACCTGTCATGTGACGTCACACTCTTTTGGAAGGTTCTGTTGGACATCAGGTGACCCAAGGAACCTATAGCAACAAAGAGAAAATTAGAACAGACGTCAGATCAACGGCTGCAGCTTAAGAAGAAACATCCCTGCTTCCCACCCCTATTGTCGTGGTCCTATATTGTGTGATCCTTGTCACTCCTGCTGAAGGGGACAGTTGGTTATATTTGTTCATAAGGATTATGATTCGAGCTTTAATGGCTGAACCAGTGGCATATTTAAACATGTAATTTATTTGGTGGTCTAGTTAGTATAATTATATGTATTGGTATAAATAAATAAATAAATAATTTTTATTGGTAAGTTGTATTCAACACACCAATAATAAAGGGCCATGGCCATTCATACCACAATACCTGGTCTAGCAGTATTTATTTGTATAGAAGTGGCTTCTGAGCTCGGTCTCTGGGCCCATTTATCCTAACTGGTTTCTGGCTTGTAATGCCGCGTACACACGATCGGACATTCCGACAACAAAATCCTGGATTTATTTCCGACGGATGTTGGCACAAACTTGTCTTGCATACACACGGTCGCACAAATGTTGTCGGAAATTCCGAACGTCAAGAACCCGGTGATGTACAACATATACCACGAGCCGAGAAAAATGAAGTTCAATAGCCAGTGCGGCTCTTCTGCTTGATTCCGAGCATGCGTGGAATTTTGTGCGTCGGAATTGTGTATACACGATCAGAATTTCCAACAACGGATTTTATTGTCGGAAAATTTTAGAACCAGCTCTCAAATTTTTGTTGTCGTAAATTCTGACAACAAATGTCCGATGGAGCCTACACACGGTCGGAATTTCCAACAACAAGCTCACATCGAACATTTGTTGTTGGAAATTCCGACTGTGTGTATAACAGTTACAAGTTTGGTAAGTTTCACAGTGATTCTAAGCAAGACCAGACCTTCATGTGATATGATTCTTGACTGTTCAACCACCCTCTCAGGTAACTACAGAGGGTGGTGTTTAGAAACAGGGAACACTCTTGCCTTGCTTTGATTAACTCAGATATTAAGCTCTATGGAAGTTGTGCATACATTTCTTTCTTTTATCTTGAAATACATTTCAAGATAGAAAGTGCCAGGAGCTGCACAGTACAAAGGTGCAGTCCCATGAGTGAGCCTAAATGCTTTTCATGCCTAGCTAGAGTGCCCCTTTAAAGGGAAATGTTTGGTTACACCTTGTACAAAGTCATGGTACATGCATTTTTTTACACAATCATACAGGTTGCATTTGTTTTGAATGCACAATCTCATTTTATATTAAAGTTTCTAATTATACTTTACTAGAGTCTACTAAAACCTGGCATGCACAGCTTCATCCAGTGCAATCCACCCCCTCTGTGAGCTCCAGTAAGGTCGTGTAAGGTGGGCAGTGTGTTATTTTTGCTAAAACTGTCAGATATGTGATATGTTTCTCATAATCCACTTTGCATTGAAGGTCTATGCCAAAAGTGTGTTTGGTGTTCTCCACCCTCATGTTTTGTAGATCAGAGCAAAAAACGGGAAGGCAATTATGCTTACACGGAAGCCAAAAACCCAGCTCTCAAAACACAGTTATTTAATGTGTTATGTAAAATGAACTCAGAAATGCACCAGCCTGGAAAGTGATGCTTATACTACATGTGTTGTTTGTCATTAATCTTTATCTGGACTTGTGTCTGAGTCCTTCAGTTGGGAATCTTATCATCACATCATCAAAATATACTGTATCTTCAAGGCAATGACAACCTATTAGCTTTCACGTGCGTTGCTCTGTGCAGTAGGTTTCTGATAGACCTTACTCACAGCAACGGACAACTAGGGACAACAAGTTTTTGGAAGTCCAGCAAGAAAGTGAAAAGGCCCCTAAATACCTATTGCTGTTTTAGAGGGAGGAAGTATTTAAGGCCTGCCTTGTGTACATTTAGATCATGCTGCCTTGGGCATATATAGCCCAATCACATAATGTGACTATTGCATACATTTTAAGAGGAGCACTGGGTCTTAAATAGACTCTGCCACACCTAAGATGAATGCCAGAGTCACATAGGCACCCAGCATACAAACCGATCGCTGCCACAGGGACTCTGGAAACCATAGAGGAACCATATTTCTCTTGACTTACTCTCCCTTTGCACTGCCACTGCGGTCAAGCACTACCTGCAGTGGAAAAAACAAACTGCACCTTCCTACATGCATTTAAACTAGTCACCAATGAATACTAATCTGTTTCGACTACTTGGGTTAAAAACAGAGGTTTCAGTTGCGCTCATTTGCAAATACATGTGAAACCCACCCATGATAAGGGTGATTCCTAAAGCCACACAATCAGAAAATTGCATGAAAAATACCGCTTTCGAAGCAATCATACGATAGTCTGATCAATAATACACAGCTTTCAAGAGCCAAACCCAACAGTTCATCTGTAACTGTATGATTTTCCTTTAATCAGCACAATTTTTGCTCGAAAATACAATACCAATGCAATACCATACATTGCATCACTTCCAAAGCTTTATTCTGTCGTACAAGAATATTTGTAAATTGAGAAACCTCTTCATTTTTTAAATGAAAACTAGCATGCAAAAAAAAAAACAAAAAAAAAACGGGCGATCATTTGTCAGATATTCTCTTCATATGTACAACCCTTTACTTTAAACTATCCCAGCTATGGGACATACCTGTATATAGGACTGCCCCTGGAGGCAAGTATTTGATATGTTTAAAACTGGCAAAAAAGGAAAGGTGCACATGAACAAGGCAATACAACCTATACAAAACAATAGAAAAGGGTCTCCAGCAAAGTTTCAAGACAGCCAACAAAAAAAAACAAAAAAAAAAACTAAAGTGTCTCAACTACTCCTTTTCTGATTTTAGATCAAACTTTTTTTTTATTAACTTCGATTTTCTCCTTCTGTCACATTTTTTTTCATTTTTTTTTCAAGCATACCCAGTATTCATTTTAAAATCCATTCTGTCTCTTTCAAATGTCTCCTTCTTATGCCGCGTACACACGAGCGGACTTTACGGCAGACTTTGCCTGGCGGACGGGATTTGGTCGGACAATTCGATCGTGTGTGGACTCCAGCGGACTTTGTTTTCTCAAAAGTTGGACGGACTTAGATTTGAAACATGTTTTAAATTAATCTGTTGAAATCGAGTCCGGTCGAAAAGTCCGCCGTCTGTATGCTAGTTCGACGGACATAAAGCCACGCTAGGGCAGCTATTGGCTACTGGCTATGAACTTCCTTGTTTTAGTCCGGTCGTACGTCATCACGTACGAATTCGACGGACTTTGGTGGATTGTGTGTAGGCAAGTCCGTTCATTCAGAAAGTCTGCCGTAAAGTCCGCTCATGTGTACGCGGCATTAGTGTTAACAATTTCATTTTCCATACGATCTAATTTGTCATTAATCTCCACTTATAATTTGCAAAAGTCTGGTTTATCCTTATATCTTTGCACATTAGATTCTAATTGTGAAATATCCATTCTTAACTTGTTCAATTTAAGTTCCTTATTTGCCACCAACATTTGTATGAGTGAAAAGGCCCATGTGTTTAATGTGGAAATCCAAGCTTGCCTCATTTCATCGCTGTAGAATTCAAAAGGGGGAAATTTCTTTATCCTTAAGCTTTGAGGAATACGCTATATGGATAGATATATTTCTTTAGAGCTGTTACCTCCCACCATTGTTTGACCTCTTTAATGAGGGTTCTCTTTAGTTTAAGGAAAGCAACTTTCATATTGCCTTGTAATTCACTTGTATGCTCTGATAAAGTTTGATAAAGTTTGAGGCATTTTCGTGGAGCAAATTTCTCGCGTTTGTCCCGATTCTTCTATTTATTGATGACTCCACTGTCCTATTGTTGCAGCCATAATGATTGTGCTATTCTACCCTTGCACTATTGCAGTAATGGCCTAGTACAGAGGTGCCTTGACGTGACAGAGTGGCTTCCACATGTATTTTGCATGTATCTAAAACAGATCAGTTAGGTTTTATGTTGTCTACCTTGAAAGTATGCAGGAATCAGATTTATACTATGTTGTATAAAGTATATTATTTTATTTATTTATTTATTTATTTGAGTCCACATGACAGGATTGCTTTAGGGTCCATTCACACCTGCATGTTCTGGTGCACTGCATTATGTTATTAAGAAATAGAAAAGCAGGTGCGTTGTGGAGGTGTGTGCGAGTGTCATTCAAAATAAATGTCACTGCAACAAAGCAAGGCATAGGTGTGGATGGGCTCTTAAAGTTTGCCCAATGGCACTTAGACTGTAATGAAGTCAAACAGATCTATCAAGAATGTTTCTAATGATTTTGTCTAGAGAATATCATCTGTCATTTATCAATAAGATTTTAATTTGAAAATATATTTGCACTGCTCCTAGCAGGCTAGTATTTACATTTAATGTTTTATTCCCTTCGTGGGTGGAGAACAACTACAATGTCTTTATTTATATCAGGCACTGATATTAATATTACAGCCCTGGAAACAACTGGCGGAATCCAGAAATCTACAGCTATCTCTATTGGGCTACTAACCCACTCTGCCTTTTTTTAAGGCGGTTGAGCTCTGGGCTGAATAAGTATTGTCTAAATACAATACTACTCCTGCAATTTTCTGCAGGCAGCCTGTAGTGGAGTACAGTCCAGTGATAATGTCATAGGGACTTTAAAGAGTATGTTCACCTTTTCACAAAAACTGAAAAGGTAAGCTAACTCCAAATATTATGGCCAACCCTCCAGATCCCCCCGCATATCGCAGCCATGATGCCCTTCACTGCTGGTGTAGCAGTCTGTACCTTGCAGTGCCCTGCCCCGAGGTGGTATTTTGTCATTGGTCAGTGCAGCCACATGATCATGCTGACCAATAAGAAGTGCATCTGAGGTATCTTATTCCAGAAGAAAGGAGTACTTCTCACTGGTCATGGAGTCACATGGTCACACTGACCAATGAGTGCTTGCCATTGTGCACATTAAGATTGATACCCACTCCTGGGGCTGTGTATTGCAGTGTATGGTATATGGCCTGCTACATTGGCAGCACAGAGCATCATGGCTGCAATGTACACCTGGGTCTGGGGGTTAGCCAAGATATTTGGAGTTAGTTCACCTTTTTATTTTTCATGAAAAAGTGAACTGGCTCCTTAACAAGCTAATACCTAGATTTGCAAAGGAATCAGGGAGAGCACAGTGAGAGGTGTACAGTAACATGTTGTATGTTACACCCTAAATATGGGTGTAACATGTAATATGTTACTAAAGGTGAACATGCCCTTTAAGAAATCCTCTAAGCTCCATTCATGCTCTGCTACCCAAGTCTTACAGTGGTCGCTGACCACAGCACAAGTGCAGTCTCTCTAGGGAACCACCTCATATTGCCACCGGTCCACTTAAATGGAACTATACTCAACTTCTCTCAAGTGATACAGTGTCCCAGAGCTCCCTGCTGGCTGTTGGCATCTTCAGTCGGTCTGCATCTAGGTACCAATCTCTGGCTGATTTCATTATCTGGGCCAAGATGACATCACTTCCGCACATGTATGGAAGTTTAGTTGTGAGGCAGTGGCAGGCTGCCTCGCATATGGCCATAGCGAACAGCCGACCCATCCCCCAAAGTAACACTGACCTTCTGGGCAACACAGGACTTTGCCAGCCAACTATCCCCAATCTGTGGTTGGCGGGCAGAGACCCATGATCCACCCTTCTAACTGTGTGCTTCATTCCCTTCATTCCTAAGGGTTCTAGACACTGGGCACCTTCTCCACACCTGGCAGCCAGGGGACACCATTGGAAGTCACACTCCCACTTCTCAGAGCAGAATTCTTAAGAAATAAAGGCACTGCAAGGCTGGATGTAATTAATGTTTGTTTACTGAAAGCCCCAATCAATCATGGCTCCAATAGAACAACACAGTTTAGTCATGTAACAGATCCTTGATCCCAGGCCCTGCTGGCAGCTGCTCTTGTCCCTGTAGTTAGATGGGCCTATGTTCTTCCTGACACAGGAAGGAGGAAATGAAGGGGTAAACCAGCTCCATGGTTCCCTCTTCTCTCTCCTGGAACTAGGATGCGGAACCCCAGGGCACCCTTCCCTCCCCTAGGAGGGAGAAGAGCAGAAGAGCAGCAGATGATGTGACTGCTTCCTCATGCTTCCCAGACTGACCCACCTCCCTCTTAGGTCCCCTCTAGTCTCCGAGACTTCTTCCGGGGGGAGGAGGCACCTTAAAGGGGAACCCACTCTATCACCTGCCTACACTGTCATCTCAGCATTGCTGAATTTATATGCTGAGCTGTGCATGTGCATGTGCAGCGCAGTGTACAGGGAGGACAGGCAGATAAGCAACTTTAATGCAGAGACATACAGGGGAATTCATAAACTGTGTCTAAGACTCTTTAGAATTCCGTCATGCCTTCACACGACAAATGTCAGTGCAGGCGACAGATTCAAGTATGGTAAGGTTACCCAAACATTTTTTAATCTGGCGCAGGACATTTAAAAGGGACATAGCACCAGACATCTGTTGGTAGTGCTGTATTGAATTCCCCATCAGTATGTCTCTTCTGTATTAAAAATCTTGCTTCTGTTCACCAGTTTTTTTTCTTCTGATGTTTAAATGACCTGTAAAATGCGCTGCCTGGCTGACATTGGCAAATCAGAAGGCAGGGTTTGTTCTTCATTAGAGAAGATCCTCCCATACAGTTTGAAACATAACACTCCCTTAGAAACATTTGCGAATGAGCCCTTTTCCTCGTGCACAGGATCTTCAAACACAAAAAGGCAGGCACAGTTAAAAAGATAATCTCCTGAGGATGCACGTGAAACAGCTGTAGAGTGAGTGAGGATATCTGTCTGAGGTTCTGCCGCCACTCTGCTCCATTGTGTTGGCTGAGGATGTAAGTTTTTTAATCGGCGGCATTTACATGTTTAGCTAGTGAGGATAATTGCCTGAGGTTCCACCGCCACTTTGCTGTGTTTGTGGTGGCTGTGGATGTAAGTTGACACAAGCGCCATGTGTATTCATCTTTGAGGATACTTTTTATACCTTTTATTGTTTTAACTTTGTGAATATCTTTTTGGAACAATAAAATACTACACTATGGTCCATATCTTTTTTATTGCTGGTGATTCGGGCTGAATGTGAACATCACTGAGATGCAGTTTACATATATGATATGAACAAGTGGAATATCCTTGTGGGCAGTGGCGGCCCGTCCATAAGGGGTGCACGGGTTCCTCTCCCCCTCCAGGCAGTCACAAAAAAAAATTAAAACTGGCCCTTTAAAAAAAAAATAGAAAAAAGGTCCTTAACCACTTCAATACCGGGCACTTAGACACCTTCCCGCCCAGGCCAATTTTCAACTTTCAGCGCTGTCGCAATTTGAATGACAATTGCGCGGTCATACAACACTGTACCCAAACAGTTTTTTTATCATTTTGTTCCCACAAATAGAGATTTCTTTTGGTGGTATTTGATCACCTCTGCGGTTTTTATTTTTTGCTCAACAAATAAAAAAAGACCGAAAATTTTGAAAAAAAACCAAGTTTTTCTTTGTTTCTGTTAAAAATTTTTGGAAATAAGTATCTTTTCTTCTTCAATGAAGGGCACTGATATGGCTGCACTAACGGGCACTGATACAGTGGCACTGATGGGCACCGATGAGGTGGCACTGATGAGGTGGCACTGACGGGCACTGATGATGAGCACTGATAGGCGGCACTGATGGGCACTGATAGGTGGCACTGATGAGCACTGATAGGTGGCACTGGTATGCGGCACCAATGGGCACTCATAGGTGGCACCGATGGGCACTCATAGGCGGGACTGATGGGTATTTGTAGGTGGCATGGATGGGTACTTATGGGTGGCACTGATGGGTACTTATTGGTGGCACTGATAGGTGGCATGGATGGGCACTGATGGGCACGGATGGGCACTGACAGGTGGCACCGATGGACACTGATGGGTGGCACTGATGACACTGATTGATGGCACTGATGCCCCTAAGGGTGGCATTGCTGGGCATCAGTGCTATATAATGGTGCCAATCAGTGCCCATTTGTGGGCACTGATTGGCACAGATTGGGCATTGACTGGGCACATTGGGCACATGTGGATGGCCATGGGGTACATGCCTGGCCATCCAAATGTTGCCCCTCTCTCACTGGTGGTCCTAGTGGCGATCCCTGGTGGTCCAGTGTGGTGATCTGAGGGGGGGCTGCGCTGATAAACAATCAGCGCAGACCCCCCCTGTCAGGAGAACCGCCGATCGGCTCTCCTCTACTCGCATCTGTCAGACGCGAGTGAGGAAAAGCCAATTAACGGCTCTTCCTATTGACATCGTGATCAGCCGTGATTGGACACGGCTGATCACGTGGTAAAGAGCCTCTGCCGGAGACTCTTTATCAAGATCAGTGTAGCATCGCCGCGGGCGCGTGGCGAGATGTTATCCTGCTGGACGTCATATGACGCCCTTTCAGGATAACTGAACCACCGACCGGCCGTCATCTGCTATGGGCCAGGCGGGAAGTGGTTAAGTGCACTGTATTCGGGCGCCGGACACAGTGCACTATGGGAAGCGCCACAACTATGCAATCACGAGATTGCAGACACGCAGCTTCATTTGCTGGCCTTTGCCCCGCCTTGTGGCGCATTCTGAAGCGCCGAGTAGCTTCCGCCCAGTGCCCGTAGTATCTATTACTACGGCCAGGTGGTTTTATTGATATCCGAGTCAGATGTCACTTCTGGTTTTCTCTCTCCCATTGCGTCGAGAGAGAAAAACAGAAGTATGAGGAGCGGACTGCTCCACCGCCGCTGCCAGTGCCCACTGAAGGAGACGCAGCAGGAGAGGACATCACAGCAAGGTATGTGCCGCTGTGCTGGTCTGGACCTCCTGCAGAGAAAGGGAGAGGGGGGTTTGATAGGACACAGGCTGCATTTCATGGGACACAGGCTGCATTTGATGGGACAATGAGGCAGCATTGGATGGGACATAGGCTGCATTTGATGGGACAGTGAGGCTGCATTTGATGGGACACAGTGAGGCTGCATTTGATGGGACACAGGCTGCATTTGATGTGTCAGTGAGGCTGCATTTGATGGGATACAGGATCCATTGGATGGGGCACAGGCTGCATTTGATGGGACACAGGCTGCATTTGATGGGATACAGGCTGCATTTGATGGGGCACAGCCTGCATTTGATGGGACACAGGCTGCATTTGATGGGACAGTGAGGTTGCATTTGATGGGACACAGGCTGCATTTGATGGGACAGTGAAGTTGCATTTAATGGGACAGTAAGGTTGCATTTGATGGGACAGTAAGGCTGCATTTGATGGGACACAGTGAGGCTGCATTTGATGGGACACAGTGAGGCTGCATTTATTGGGACACAGTGAGGCTGCACTTGATGGGACACAGTGAGGCTGCATTTGATGGGACACAGTGAGGCTGCATTTGATAGGACAGTGAGGCTGCATTGGATGGGACAGTGAGGCTGGGACATAGTGAGGCTGCTTTTGATGGGACGGTGAGGCTGCATTTGATGGCACAGTGAGGCTGCATTTGATGGGACAGTGAGGCTGCATTTGATGGGGCATAGTGAGGCTGCATTTGATGGGACAGTGAGGCTGCATTTGATGGGACACAGTGAGGCTGCATTTGATGGGGCACAGTGAGGCTGCATTTGATGGGACAGTGAGGCTGCATTTGATGGGGCACAGTGAGGCTCCATTTGATGGGAACACTGGCTGCATAAGATGGGCACAGTGGCTGCATAAGATGGGCACAGTAGCTGTATTTGATGGCACAGTGGGAGCATTTCATATGGCACAGTGGCTGCGTTTGATGGGTACAGTGGCTACGATTGATTTTTTTTTTTTTTTGTGGGATGCTAAATGAATGGAGTAGTTATTCCCTGGAGGAGTGGCAAAATATTATAAAATGCATTGTGCTGTCCTATAATCTAGACAGCCACTCAGTCTGGTGAGTGTGCACCTTTTCTACTGTTGGAGGCACAGCACCTTGGGAAGATTATTTGGTGAAGGACTTGATATTTGCCAAGGTGGATCACAATATTTTTCTGCACATTCATTCAAACTTTTATTCTTTTTATGATCATCACTGTTTTCCGAACTTCATTTATGTACACAATTATTTGCAGTGGGTGTTATGATATTTTTTTTCTAAGTGCTTCATTTTTTCTTTTGAAGTTATTGAAGTATAACTTACAATTACCGGCCACTTAGGTACACCTGTCCAATTGCTTTTTAACACAAATTGCTAATCAGCCAATCACATGGCAGCAATTTAATTCATTTAGGCATCTAGACCTGGTGAAGATGACTTGCTGAAGTTGAAACCGAGCATCAGAATGGGAATGGGGAAGAAAAGCAAATTTAAGTGATTTTGAACGTGGCATGGTTGTTGGTGCCAGATGGGATGGTCTGAGTATTTCAAAATCTACTGGGATTTTCACGCACAACCATCTCTAGGGTTTACAGAGAATGATCCAAAAAAGAGAAAATATCCAGTGAGTGGCAGTTGTGTGGAGGAAAATGCCTTGTTGATGTCAGAGGTCAGAGGAGAATGTGCAGACTGGTTTAAGATGATAGAAAGGCAACAGTAACTCAAACAACTAGTCATTACAACCAAGGTATGCACAATACCATCTCTGAAGACACAACACATCAAACCTTGAAGGAGATGTCTACAGCAGCAGAAGACCACATCGGGTGCCACTCCTGTCAGTTAAGAACAGGAAACTGAGGCTACAATTTGCACATGCTCACCAAAATTGGACAATAGAAGATTGGAAAAATGTTGCCTGGTCTGATGAGTCTCGATTTCAGCTGTGGCATTCAGATGGTAGGGTCAGAATTTGGTGTAAACATTCTGAAAGCATGGATCCATCCTGCTCGGGAGATTGTCATCATGGATGTGCAACGGACAAATCTGCAGCAACTGCGTGATGCTATCATGTCATTATGGACCAAAATCTCTGAGGAATGTGAATCTATGCCAGGAAGAATTAAGGCAGTTCTGAAGGCAAAAGGGGGTCCAACCCTGTTCTATCAAGCAGTGCCTAATAAAGTGGCCGGTGAGTGTATATCAATACTTATTTGCATGCAACTATTATACTTTTTACCATTAAGCGCTGACTTACACACATTATTTTGATTTTCCACAGTTAAACAGATAAACACCAATTTTTTTATTTTATTTTGTTTTGCTTGCAGTTATTGTCTTAATTTTGCAAATTTTTTAATACTTGAATTAAAAATCGAAGCTTACATTTGAACGGTCTGTTTAAGCGTATGCGTAGCCAATTCTGTGATGTTAAAAACTTCCCCACATTAACCTAAGAACTAATTACATTATTCATTTGCCTTTAAATGGTTCCTTAATGCCTTGCTCGTTGATGGGTTTAATGGCATTGCCGCAGCGAACTATTTATAATCTTCACTGTTCTGTTTCTTGTAAACTGGATAATGTGTTTGAAAATATAAATATTACAAAATGAGTTTTAAATGTGCTCTTCCCCATTAAACAATGATCAAGTAATGACTATATAAAAAAGCAACAAACGATTGCCTCTAGAATGCAAATTAATCTGCACTCCTTATCTTAACCCCCTCGTTTAATCGATGTGATGCCACCCCATGAATGAATTAAAAGTCCTTCCTTCCTTTACCACAATCTACCGATCAATAGTGAATTGAGCATTAATGAGCTTTACAATAAACCTCGTTATGTTTTTTGGTCCAGGGAGATATGCAAAATAGATTCTAAATGTATTCAAGATCATTTTCTGGTTTCACCCAGAGACCAACGTAACAATAAAAACGTAAATGTCATCGCAGAGACGGACGTCCGAGGTTAACATTGTGACATATTCCTACATCACCTCATTGAATCCTTAATATTTGTAAACACGATCTGAAGTGTGATTAACCCATCAACGCTGAATGCATTAATCAGTCTTTAAAATTCAATTTGATAAACGCTTAACTAGCAGTGCGCGGAACGTCATGATTAATGAGGTTCCGCATTATAAATCATTTCACCCGCCCTAGAAAAACAAATCTTTCATTTTATTTTGAGCAGTTTTAAGACAGATTGTTCTCTGCAAACTTCTGCGGACTTACATGGAATGACAGAAATATGCAATATGTCATTATGGAGAAACATCATTGTGGAGGAATATATAACAG
Organism: Aquarana catesbeiana; assembly: GCF_042186555.1. Lineage (NCBI taxonomy): Eukaryota > Metazoa > Chordata > Amphibia > Anura > Ranidae > Aquarana > Aquarana catesbeiana. The sequence continues at coordinate 744,045,688 of NC_133325.1, read as the reverse complement.
TATGTATAATGCAGCAATTATTTTGTTTGGCGTGTCATTTTTTAAACATGCCATTTTAGATTACCTTACCCTTTTTTGCATTGTCAGTTATTGTAAGCGAAACTCCAAACTTTATTAAAGGACAAGGGCGCTTTCAGTTTATGAAATGTACTAATCTACCAGTCTTAATTCCCTAACCCAGCCTTTCTCAATCTTTTCAACACAGAGGAACCCTTGAAATAACTTTCTGGTCTCGAGGAACCCCTGCTAAGAATTGCTATATCTACAGCTCATGGTACAATAGTGAGAGTGGTCAGGAAGGAATGCCCCTTACACTTGTGGTCATTGGGAAGAATTACTCACTTAAAAATAACTAAACAGATAATTGGTGTCAATGGGAAATTATCTGAAAGGCAGATATTGCTTATATATCAAAGAACCCCTACCAACCTCTGGAGGAACCCTGGTTGAGAAACCCTGTCCTAACCTAAGTAAACCCAGAACCCCCCCCCCAGCCATCAGCTTACTCAACTCAGCAAAACAACAGCAGCAGCCTTTTCCCTTGTTTACCGCCTCTAGGTCTCTAGGTGAAAATCTTTTATTAGTTCTGGACACTTCTGTGTAGTAAGCCCCCATAGATTTGAATGGGATCATAACGGAATGGCCACACAGTGGTTGAAGGAGAAAAAGATGAATGTCCTTTCATGGCTTAGTCACAGCCCAGATTTAAACCCCATTGAAAATATGTGGAATGATTTGAAGACTGCAGTCCACAGACAGTCACCATCAAATTTAATTGAACTTCTGCAAAGAAGAGTCGGCAAATATTGTACATCTAAGTCTAGATGTGCAAAGTTAGTAGAGACATATCCCAACAGACTAAAGGTTGTAATTAAAGTAAAAGGTGTTTCAACAAAATACAGACACAAGGGGGACATCCTTTTTTCCAACTCAGTGATTCTATTTTTGATTTTTTTTTCTCACATGTTAGTGTTATAGCTTTCACTTGAATGTTATAAGTTGCAGTAGTAAATACAGCTGGATAAAACACAAACTGCGTCTGTCTTCATTTCAAGCTTCAAAGCAACATTTGGTTATTTTAAAGAGGGGTGATTCTTTTCTATACCCACTGTAGGTGTTTACAGGCGTATTTGAAGAGCAATGTTCAGGGCACAATAAAAAAAAAACCCATCACATGCACATTTAGGTGAGGAGCGTTTGAGCAGAAAACATACCCAACGTACCTAAACGCTAGGTATGTTTAGCGCTTGAGTGTCCATTAATTTCAATGGCCCGAATAAATGAATATGCAGGCCAATGGAATGAATGTCCAAACGCTTTATGCACCTAAACGCGTTTCCAAAATGCGGCTTTATGCAAGTTTTTTCAGCTGCTTTTCCCCTGCCAAAAAAGGCATCCAGAAGAGCTGGGCAAATGCCTATTGTGCATGAGGCCTAATACTGCTGAAGATGCCTGTCCCCTTACTGTCCCAGAGAAAGAGATGAGAGGAAATGTCTTTAAAGGATTAGGTAATCTCTTCAGAAAAAATTAAAAGGTGAACTAATACCTTACACCCCCCCCCCACCCCCATTGCGGTTCCCACTGTACTTACCTCCACAAGTAATGAACTGTCAGCGCCCAAGAGCAGTGTTCTGAAGATTTGAAATCCCCACTCTTCTCTCTCTTCTGGGACAGATCAGTAAAAAACAAGTAAAAGGCGCAACACACTAGTACCTCAAAGGTAACCATATAAAATCCATAAAAGTCCAACAATAGGTATGTGATGGGTAGTGGGTCTGTGAGTCAGGGCTGCCACTGATATAGCCCAGAAGCCAGAAATCCAGTAGAGCTGAGAAAGACAAGGAGAAGGGCGCCTCTGAATAAAAGTAAACACTTTCATTTTTTTTAAAAAAGCAATATCCACACATGAAAGAAAGCAGTGTTGCACATGGGTAAGCTGGATACCGTCCAGAAGCAGAGTTCAGGGTAGATGATCAGGTCACAGTGATGTGGAAGTCCTGCTGGGACAACAGATATAGACGTGGTAAACTGTCAGAGATCGGGCGCTCAGCACTTCTGGTCTTTTCCTTTTCCTTACAGGTAACCGCTGCAGAGTGGAGAGACGGCCGTGCGGTGTCAGATGTCATCCAGAACGAGGCTTGGAAAGCATGTAGCGGCGTGGCGCAGGGCTGTGACATCACAAACATGCGACGCGTTTCAGAGTGTACGTGCTGCGAGTGGTATGGCAGCAGCGCTCCTTTTTCAAGCATGAGGTATGGGATGTGGGAGAAGTCTAATATAGTGGGACTGTGGGATGAGTCAATGCATATGCAATATAAGTGATTGAAAACTAAAGTGCATCATATAAAATACAAAAAACAGATAAAAAACAGATAAAAAACTTCATAAGAATCCCAAGCTAATGCTGAACACAGGGAAGGAGGAAGGGCTTACGATCGGGTGGTGTAGCCACCCTGGCGGTATGATTATGTCAGATTTTTTGCGCCTCAAAGCGGTACAATTGTTTTGCATAGAAATTTGGCGTTTTATATTGTAGGCCTGTAATTCTTAGCAATAACACACTTAAATCTGTCCAAACAAGAGTCTAGTAGATATCCCGGGTATGATAAAGTTTGAAACACAAAATTATAAATTATAACATAATAAATAACTATAAATAATTATAAAAAATAATAATATAATAATAATAAAATTAATTTCCCCACAATCCACTATCGCTCAATTCTGCAAGTGTTCTAATTTACTATCGCTGTTTCTAGCTGGTCTAAAACCACTTTTGACGTAAAGGGACACTTTTTAGTTGCTATGGACAATCTCAAGTTTCCAGGCAGAAAGAACAGTATATATAATATAAAACTGCATGCAGGACACTGGACAAAGCACTAGGGACAAAAGGGAGGCGAAATGATTTCATACAGTAATGTAATCTGTAAGATTACAGTGTACTGTATGTGTTATGAATTTTCTATATTTTTAATTTGCCGCCGGGCTCTGCCCCTATGCATCACGGCGCTCGCAGGGAACAGAACCCGGCACACAGAGGCATCTGGCGGAGAACAGAGCCCACAGACAAGGCAGGGGGACATCGCAGGATCCCGGGGACAAGGTAAATAACCTGCACCAGGATCCTGCAATGCAATCCCGAGTGTGGCTCGGGGTTACCGCTAATGGTACTGATATTTAACCCCGATCCACACTTGGGAAAACTGCCAGGGAGGTTAACGTTAAATATGAAACTAAAGTATCAATTAGTTAAAGAGGAAGTAAACCCTGATGGGTTTACTTCCTATTTGTTTCCCTGCAAAGGTAAAGCATAATGGGCTACTATGCATCGCATAGTAACCCATTATGTGTCACTTACCTGACACAGGAGCCTGCGATGTCACCGCTGTCCCTTCTTCCACGAAGCGTCCATCTTCTTTCTGGGTATCGTGGCTCCTAAACCGTGTAGGTTTAGGAGATATTTCTTGCACCTACAGGTAAGCCTTAATCTAGGCTTACCTGTAGGTAAAAGTGCTCTGTAAGGGTTTACAACCACTTTAAGTTAATTAATAGCTAGTGATGTTGAAATGTGAAACAGTTGCCCAGTATACACTGCTCTCAACACAGCAGCACATACTCATGTGTACATACATACATATATGTGTACATATAAACATACACACACATACATATAAGCAGAAAAGCAGAGATGCATGTATACACATGCATGTGCACCATACACGAGCATACATCAAAGGCAACTGATACATTCATAAATTTAACCAGATAAAATAATTATATTGAGCCCTGGTACAGTGTTATTATAAAAAAAAATTTTGTCCCCTGAAGAACAGAATTTAAGAAGTAAAAGTCTGGAATTCTTCTTGAAATCTGTAGCTGTTCTCATTCAGATCTTACAAAATAAATCCATGCATTGGCCTGTTATACACAGGTGCATAGGTCCAGCATGCATGTACTGTATATGGCAGGCATTAGTAAATGGCGGGTCATGGTCTGGATCTGGACCGAGTCAATATCTCATCCAGACCCCTGCAGTCCCAACCTTTAGGAATCGTTCTGCCCATAGCCATCCCCACTGCCATTCTTACAGGGTTTACAGCTGGAGGCAGGACAGCTCTGGACAGAGGGCAGGGGTAGCCTGAGTTAACAAATAGGTGATTGGTTGCGAGGATGCAAGGCAGTCATCACACAGACGTGATTTGGACCTCTGCTGGAAGAATATCTTACTAAATGGACCTCTGTGAATTTTAATTCAACACTAGAAGTTGGCAATCACTGAAAAAGACACCGCTACACCAGTGATATCCACTTACTTCTGGGTCCCGTGCTGAGTGGCTGGCCTAAAGCATGGTGAACACAGGAGGTTGGCCACTTTTTTTTAAACCATCCAAATTTCAAAGATAATTTCTTCTGCCTGTGGCTCCTAAAGCTGCATACCCACGAGCGGAATGTCAGACAGAAAAAGTCCAACGGAAGCTTTTCATCGTCTATTCCGATCGTGTGTAGGCCTCATTGGACTTTTTTTTTCGAAAATTCTGATGGACCTAGAAATGGAACATGTTCTAAATATTTCCGATGGAACCAATTCCTATCGTGAAAACCGATCGTCTGTATGCTGTTCCGAAGGACCAAAAACGACGCATGCTGTGAAGCAAGTACGAGACGGAAGCTATTGGCTACTGGCTATTGAACCTCCTTTTTTTAGTCCCGTCATAAGTGTTGTACGTCACCGCGTTCTGGACGGTTGGACTTTGGTTTGACCGTGTGTAGGCAAGACCACTTGAATGGAATTCTGTCGGAGTTCCGTCGGAGAAACCCTTGGAGTTTATTCCGACGGCAAAACCGGTCGTGTGTACACGGCATAAGCCTGCATACAGCACCAACCTACTTCCCTTTTCACTGAAATATGTTTGTAAATGAATGCGGTGTATGTGCTGTATGGTGTGTATGCAACATGTATGCTTTTATTTCATTTATAGCACTGCAGTATGCCAGCACTTTATATAATTTATCATTTAGAGACCATGGACTCCTACATATGACCACATATTTGTTTACAAGGATCGAACAAAAAATGGGGCAAAGAAAAATGAAAGCCTCCACGTAGTGTCTCATCAGGAAGAAATTCAGAGTCCTCGAGTGACCCAGCCAAACAGAATCCAACAAGAAAATCTCTGATAAGAAATCAAGGCTGCTCGTGTGATGACAGATGTTGTTTGCTACATTACAAGTCCCGCAGTAATCTATTTCTCTAGTGAGATATCTTAGCACACATACTAGAGAAGTGAATCTCAATTAGAGGAGCTTCGGCTGATGAGCAAGCAACAGTTCAGAGAAGAAAGGAAGAATTACAATAAGGCTGAATATTTTTTGGCACTGCAGATTGCATTTATGTTTGGTGCTTTGTGCATTGCGTCGGTGGTGCATTAGCCTTCAGGCCTGGAAATATTTGGCATGGAGCTGTTGTTGCTGAGATCATGTGTAAATGCTGCAGTCACCTAAGCGCCTCTCTGGCAAGTGATCCGAAGACCAAAGAAGCCCCTAGAACTTAACTCTCCCCCTGCCTGAATCCCTCAATTGAAACTAAAGTCTCGCTGTGACAAACTGTGAGCAGCATGCTCTTTATTGCAGAAGAGTTATGCAATGTCTCTTTTGCAATCAAATACACCTACCTGCCTGCTTGCAGCATTCTCTGGGATGAGTGATGTCATCCCACGCTGGCCAATGAAAATGGCTGAGACTGGCACCCAGAAGAAGATGCGGGTGCCAGCGAGGGATGGGGACCGCTGAACGAAAGGTAAGTGTAGCTCCCTTTAGTTCTGCATGTTAGCAGGTCCCTGATTCTCCTCCAGCAATTATTTTTATTATTATTATTATTATTATTATACAGGATTTATATAGCACCGACAGTTTGCGCAGCGCTTTGGTCATGCTGGCCAAAGGCCCCTCCCACCATTCTCCTGCAAGAGGAATATTTACTGTAGCAGAGACAGGGCGTTCTGTTCTTTGCTAAAACACCACTCTGCCTCTGCCTCTTTACACCGGACATCAGTAACGCTATGCAGTTCAAATTCAACTTTAACACAGAATTGCCATCCAGCTCTACCAGTTTTCCTCACTGTATGTCCCCATAGGTGGGTTTGCCAATGAAGCCTATACCGGCCTACACCAAAGGGATCTCTTCTTTAGGTTTTAAGCTTACACAGTAGAATGCTAAGAATACTCTGCCCCAGGCTCTTCTGGTTCTAGATTATAAAAGACTAATCTACAACCACCCATAGTACCCACCCACGGGAGGGATCTCCCTAAAAGGGGTACCAACCCCTGCTTACATGCTTTAAAGTGATACAGGGCATTCTGCTGTTTAGGGGGTAGAGTAACAGTGTATTCCGATGCCCATTCCCCCAGCAAGGGGGATGTTGTCACTGCCCCCCACATATGACAAAGGCAAGGGCTTTTGATTGCCTGTAAAGGCCTAAGCTTTGTTACAGAGCAAACACATTAGGGTCTCTCCATACCCAGAAGCTCTGATCTGCTTTAGCAAGGGTGTCCAAACTCCAATCAAGGGCCACCTCTGATCCACTACAAAATGTTATCCCACCCGCAGCTAGGGTCAGTGGCAAGTCCTTATTATACACAGATTGGTGATTAGGCTTAGCAGAGGCTGCCTATGGTCTCCACTTCTGAGCTAAGGGGGAACTCTGATGGGTACCTGGAAGTAAGGCATAACTCTGATTTAAGGGGGAGCTTTCATGGGGACTCTGATGGAGACCCTGATGTAAGGGTAGACTTTAATGAGAATTTTTTTGGCCCATAAATATTTGTGAAAGAAACAATGTGGCCCTTGCACTGAAAATGGTTGCCAGATGTGTGAGAATAAATTCCTGGGGGGCTGGCTATCAGGATGCACTGTTACTTTGTCCTGAGTGGCCAAAGTCATAGGGAAAGGGTCACTTAAAGCTGTTGTAAACCCTCGTGTTTTTTCACCAAGGTGAAAAAACACCTGGCAGTGACCGGCCCCCTAGCCCCCCCGTTTTACTCACCTGAGCCCCGTATTTTCCTCCGCAGGGACACGCTGTCCCTCTCTCCACAGGGTCATGGCTCTTGATTGGATAGATTGATAGCAGCGCAGCCATTGGCTCCCGCTGCTGTCAATCAAATCCAATGATGCGGGCGCCGGGGGGCAGGGCCAAGTCTGGCATTCATGTCTATGGATGCAAATGCTGGACTCGGGAGCGCGCCGCAAGGTAACCCCCCCAGGAGATCGCTTCTCCTAGGGGGTTATCACGGTTAGCCGCGAGAGCCTCCGGGGGACCCCAGAAATGGACGATTGGGGCCACTCTGTGGAAAACGAGCTGCACAGTGCAGGTAAGTATGATATGTTTGTTATTTTAAAAAAAAAAAAACAATCCTTTACAATCACTTTAACTCTCCCCTACTAGCATCACATACTCTGTTCCATTGCTCAGCTGTCACTGGGAGTGAAGCAAAAATACTCAAAACACTGGGTTAATGTCATGAATGTTAAAGTCATAAAGGTTCAGAATTACACTTTGATTAGGCAGACATCCCACCTGCAAAAACTCATTTCAGGAAGGTGGCAAACCCATTTCAGGGAATTGGCGCTTCGCGCCCGCAAACGCCCAACTCACTACCCCCCCCCCCGGCTACATATTTTTTAAATCACTTTCTCAATATTTTTTCGCAGTGCTTCTGGGGAAGGCGGTGGGGGGTAGGTGGCAGTGGTTTTTTTATTTTTAATAATTGATTTTTTTACTATTTAATTTGCTTTTAATTTTTTTTCACAATGCTTTTTGGGGGGAGGGGGTTGGGGCAGTGGACAGTGTTGGTAGGGCAGGGGAGAGTTGTGTCAGTAGTTTATTTTATTTTTTTTACACTTTTTCATTTTTTAGAATTTTTTTACAATATTGTTTTTTATATTTTATGGGGAACTTTGGCTAGATGTCAGGGGTCTAAACAGACTCCTGACATCTCCCCTTTGAGACAAACAAAGGGACTGAGGACACAGGTTCTCCAGTCCCTTTCTCAGTACTAAAGATGAATGAACAGGAGACAGCGGCTCCTGTCCATTCATAAACTGAGCAGAGTAAACACAATTTACTCTGCTCAGTAATCACAGGACACAGGAGCGATCGCTCACTGTGTCCTATTACTAGTTCCCCCCACAGCTGGCGGAAGAGGAAAGGAGAGGAGGCGGCTGCGCGGGATGAGGGGGGCGGGGCAGAGAAGGACACAGAGGGGGCAGGAGGAGGAGCACACAGAGCAGCTGGGGATGATCGGTGCTGGAAGGACAGCTGTGATCACCGATCTCCCTGTATAGCTTTTTAGCCGTCAGCAGCGGGAGGGAGAGAAGGAGAAGCGGCTGTCAGCTAAAAATCTATACAAAGGAGATCAGTGATCACAGCTGATCATCACCGATCATTCCCGGGAGATCGGAAGGCGCTTGAGGGTGTGCGGGAGCCGCCACAGAAATGTGGGAGTCTCCCGCACCTTCCGGGAGACTTGGGATGTCTGATTAGGGCACAGGATCCAGTAAGGCTGTATATGTACACAGGGACTGATTGAAAGCTAATGTTTAATCTCCTTTTATTTTGCTTTCCCTGGTTCTTTTCTCACCCCCTTGTCAACATGCCAATGACATTTTTAATAAAACCTTTTCATTTTCATAATGTACCTTATTTTAGACCCAGTGCCATCATTATTGGGTCTCTCTGCTTCTTTTTGCAATGTGGACAGATCATGGCCACTGGGAGGGCCAGACAGGCTTTTCTGAAAGTACTGAACCCGGCCTCAGTACTCTCAAGAGCCTTCAGGCCTGATGAAAGCAGTGAGCAGACTCTTGATATGAGTTATGCAAATATCAAAATGCTTTATGCATTTGCATGCATATGACTCTAAGTAATACTAATGTGGCACCCTTCTAGATAGGTGCTAGGTAAGCGTTAGTGTTTGTTTTTGATAGGTAAAAGAATAGTTTGGTTCACTGTACTCTGTAAACTGCAATGGTTTAGTCAGGCCTGATCTGTTTGCTCTGCCGCTGCCAGTTTGCCTGATAGCTCCCTCTGTATCCCGGCAACTTGAGAAGCTTTTGGATGATAGGTGTGAAGCTTTTCATATGGTAGCATGAATATTGATGCAGCCCTGGCCTATCCCTGAGAGGCAGGCTCTGAAGGTGGGCTGGAAGACTGTATTTATTCAGTCAGCACACAGAGCGTTGGGTCTTGTCCCAGAGTGGAGGAGTCCAGCCTAAAGGGGGGCACGCTGCCCTCTCAGGCACAGGCTGCCATGAGAGGCCTCAGGTGGGCGACCTGAGGGAAGGATGCAGAGACCCGGGAGCTTGGAAGAAGCTGACTGAGGGGAGCTGTCTGCTATTGATCTGCATGGTATCACTGGAGAGCATCGCTTGGAATATTGGAAGGAGGGATCCATCTGTCTTTGGGCCTTGTGAGTACAGTCATTACTGGATCTTGGGGGTCTGGTGCTTTAGCTATTCCCCGAGTGCCTAGTTATAGTCAGCTGTGGGTATATTAAAGGGGATGCTGGCTGGTGTCCCGAAGAGCTCTGTCCAGGCACTTTCCTACTTAAAGGGACTTTTTTGTATTGACTCTACTACTACTACAACTTAAGTGAAAAAGGAAAACCAAGTCCTCAGTTGTACATAGTTCTTATATTTGGAGTATCCCACCACTTTTCTAATCCCTATCCAAGTTCTCCAAAAATAAAAAGAACAAACACAACATCCCCTAGGCTGGTTTTTAGAGAAGGAGTGAATGAGCCTGTTGTGTGCCTGGCTGCGGGGCTGAAGTTGGGAAGACCTGGACAAGCAATTCCCGTGGCTCCTACATGTGATGCTGAGCCTCCATGATTGAAAGAACTGGGAAGCTCACGGTGTGAAGTGAAATCAGAGTAAGTCATTTCATTACAGAAAAGGAACCTGTGCTAACATAAAGGGAAGGCTGGAGTACAGCTTTAAAAATGAACACAGATACTTGTAGGCCCCACAAGGTATCTGCACATCAGCACTGCTGCTACTTTAAAAAAGCTTAAGGCCAGATTAAGTTCACTTTAAATTATTTAAACTTGGAAATACAGTATGTAGCCTACACTCAGCAAGACAGACTTACGTTTATTGAAGGCGACTGCTATTTTATGACTCCAGGGGAACAGTAAGGTTACTGAATTTATAAGGTAAGTGCACAGCATGATGAACATCAAGCGCAAATCCCACAACAAGAAAATTAGTCATTAAACAGAGATTCATTCTCATTAGCCCATGCCAGGAGTACCCACTGAGGAACGAATATAGAGGAGAACGACAGCTCATTACACTGTATTGTTCTGTGCTGATGTAACCTCTGCGGGAACAAAATTAACTCTTATAAAACAATGCAAATGTCCTCTAATTAAACATTAAAGAAAAAATGTCTTCCAAAATTGAAAAACTTTCCGTCAAAGAACTGCAGTGAGAAGTATTATATTCTAACACGGACATACAGTATAGTAAATTTCCTAATGAATTTCTGACACCTTGTACATGAAATATACAATACAACGGTATTGTGTGTGTGTGTGTGTATGTGTTTATATATATATATATATATATATATATATATATATATATATATATACAGTGGGGACGGAAAGTATTCAGACCCCCTTAAATTTTTCACTCTTTGTTATATTGCAGCCATTTGCTAAAATCACTTAAAGCGGAGTTCCACCCAAAAGTGGAACTTCTGCTCATCTGATTCCTCCCCACCTCCGGTGCCACAATTGGCACCTTTAAGGGGGGAGGGGGGTGCAGATACCTGTATTAGACAGGTATCTGCACCCACTTCCGGGAATAGACTCCCGCGGGAGTCACGCCCCCTCCCGCACCCCCCACTGTCTCCTGGGAAACACACAGGTCACAGGAGATAGCGGGGACCACTAAGGATGCGCAGCGTGACTTGCGCATGCACAGTAGGGAACCGGGAAGTCAAGCCGCAATGCTTCACTTCCTTATGCCCTAATCGAGAATGGTGGCGGCAGCAGCCGAGAGTCGAGCTATTGCTCGGCTTCGGCTGCCGACATCGCTGGACTCCTGGACAGGTAAGTGTCCATTTATTAAAAGTCAGCAGCTGCAGTATTTTTTTAGCTGCTGGCTTTTAATTATTTTTTTCAGGTGGGCACCCTCTTTAACCACTTCCCGCCCGCCGTATAGCGGATTGACGTCCGGGAAGTGGTTCTGTTATCCTGATTGGACGTCATATGACGTCCAGCAGGCTAACATGCCGCAGCGCGCCCCCGGGGGTGCGCATCGCAGCGATCGGTGGAGCGGTGTGTCAGTCTGACACACCGCTACACTGATCTTGGTAAAAAGCCTCCGGCGGAGGCTCTTTACCACGTGATCAGCCGTGTCCAATCACGGCTGATCACGCTGTCAATAGGAAGAGCCGTTGATCGGCTCTTCCTCACTCGCGTCTGACAAACGCAAGTAGAGGAGAGCCGATCGGCGGCTCTCCTGGCAGGGGGGGTCTGTGCTGATTGTTTATCAGCGCAGCCCCCCCCGCAGATCACCACACTGGACCACCAGGGATCGCCACTAGGACCACCAGGGAAGGGGCAACATGTGGATGGCCAGGTATATACCCCATGGCCATCCACATGTGCCCAGTGTGCCAAATCTGTGCCAATCAGTGCCCACAAATGGGCACTGATTGGCACAATTATGTTGCAGTGATGCCCAGCAATGCCACCCTTAGGGGCATCACTGCAAACAAGTAATGCCATCAGTGCCACCCATCAGTGTCCATTCATGCCACATGTCAGTGCCCATCCGTGCCCATCAGTGCCCATCTATCAGTGCCCATCCGTGCCCATCTGTGCCAACTATCAGTGCCACCCATAAGTAACCATCAATGCCACCTACGAGTGCCCATCAATGCCACCTATGAGTGCCCATCAGTGCCGCCTATAAGTGCCCATCCGTGCCACCTATGAGTGCCCATCAGTGCCGCATACCAGTGCCACCTATCAGTGCCCATCAGTGCCACCTATCAGTGCCCATCATCAGTGCCCGTCAGTGCCACCTCATCAGTGCCACCTCATCGGTGCCACTTCATCGGTGCCCATCAGTGCCGCCGTATCAGTGCCCGTCAGTGCAGCCATATCAGTGCCCGTCATTGAAGAAGAAAACTTACTTATTTACAAAAAGTTTTAACAGAAACAAAGAAAAACTTGTTTTTTTTCAAAATTTTCGGTCTTTTTTTATTTGTTGCGCAAAAAATAAAAACCGCAAAGGTGATCAAATACCGCCAAAAGAAAGCTCTATTTGTGGGAACAAAATGATAAAAAATTTGTTTGGGTACAGTGTAGCATGACCGCGCAATTGTCATTCAAATTGCGACAGCGCTGAAAGCTGAAAATTGGGCTGGGTGGGAAGGTGTCTAAGTGCCTGGTATTGAAGTGGTTAAGTTCATTTTTTTTCCTCATTAATGTACACACAGCACCCCATATTGACAGAAAAACACAAAATTGTTGAAATTTTTGCAGATTTATTAAAAAAAAAAAACTGAAATATCACATGGTCCTAAGTATTCAGACCCTTTGCTCAGTATTTAGTAGAAGCACCCTTTTGATCTAATACAGCCATGAGTCTTTTTGGGAAAGATGCAACAAGTTTTTCTCACATTTGTATTTGGGGATCCTCTGCCATTCCTCCTTGCAGATCCTCTCCAGTTCTATCAGGTTGGATGGTAAACGTTGGTGGCCATTTTTAGGTCTCTCCAGAGATGCTCAATTGGGTTTAAGTCAGGGATCTGGCTGAGCCATTTAAGAACAGTCACAGAGTTGTTGCCACTCCTTCGTTATTTTAGCTGTGTGCTTAGGGTCATTGTCTTGTTGGAAGGTAAACCTTCAGCCCAGTCTGAGGTCCTGAGCATTCTGGAGAAGGTTTTTGTCCAGGATATCCCTGTACTTGGCCGCATTCATCTTTCCCTCGATTGCAAACAGTCGTCCTGTCACTGCAGCTGAAAAACACCCCCACAGCATGATGCTGCCACCACCATGCTTCACTGTTGGGACTGTATTGGACAGGTGATGAGCAATGCCTGGTTTTCTCCACACATAACGCTTAGAATTAAGGCCAAAAAGCTCTATCTTGGTCTCATCAGACCAGAGAATCTGGTCTGATGAGATGATTTTAGCAAATGGCTGCAATATAACAAAGAGTGAAAAATTTAAGGGTCTGAATACTTTCCGTCCCCACTGTTTATATATATATATATATATATATATATATATATATATATATATATATATATATATATATATATATATATATGTATATATAAATATTAGTTTCTTAAATGTATTTAATTTATGGGATATGTAAAGGGGATATCTCAGGAGTATGCTGGAGTGGGACACATCTTTTTTTGCCTATGAAAGAATGGCAGGGGGTGGGGGGTAGGTGGTAGCAGGGCCATAGAAATAAGCAGAGAGTAGCTAAGGCAGGGACTTAGGCTGGGTTCACACTGATGCCGGATGTGGCTCGCAGCAGGGGTTCACTGCGTCCCTGTTCTCTGTTTCAGGGACAAATCAGGGCCAAATTTTTGCCTGAATTCGGCCCTGAAACAGAGCCAAAGACGCGCAGGACTGCTGTGCAAGCTGCTCCGCAACCCAGCATGGTCAGTTTCCTGGATGTGCTGTGAAATCAGCCTGCTGTCCTCCAATGATCAGACTTCTCTCCCTCCCCCTGCACAGCCATTCACTGCGGAAGACCAGTGTACTACTGTTTCTCCTCCCCTAGCTCTCTGAGCTCCTTATGCGGCTGTGAACAGGGGGGTTTGTAACATATTCTAAAAAAAGGGAAAAAAGTATTTATAGTGTCTTTTTATATGTAAACACATTTTGCCTTTCATTTTTATTTTTTCTGGTTTAAACTGAATAGGTTGTTTTACAAGGTAAGTGTTCACATATATAGTATTTTATATCCCTTTCCAGGGCGAAGGTCTGCTTTAAAGCCCTATATGGACCTTTCAAAAAGCTGCTGACGTCAAGCCTGATATCTTACACATAGAAAGAGGAGACACCTACTAGCAAAAGTATGTAGGCATAGGACACACCCCCTGCCATGCCCCCTTAAAGGATAATAAAAAAAAATTGATTAGTTAAAGTGGAGTTCCACCCCCCCAAAAAAAAAAAAAAAACATTTGGAGAAAATTTTTTTTTTTTTTTACTCACCTCTAAATGCCTGATGCTAGGGGGGTCCCTCGTAGTCTGACTCCTTCGGTGCCTGGGCTCCTGACGTCACTTCCCACTGCACAGGAAGGGAGATCACCTCTCCACCCTCCCTCTTGTCAATCATCTGGGACACGTGACCGGTCCCAGATGATTGCGGGGCCAGTAACGGCGCACGGCGCGGCTCGTGCTTGCGCAGTGCAGCTCGCGCATGCGCAGTGGGTGCCCGGCTGTGAAGCCACAGCCGGGCGCCCACAGTTGAAATGCCGGCGCTGAAGAGCAGAGGGGGGGACGAGCGGGGCTTGGATCCTCTGCATTGCTGGACCCTGGGATAGGTAAGTGTCCAATTAAAAGTCAGCAGCTGTAGTATTTGTAGCTGCTGACTTTTAATTTTTTTCTTTTTAAATGGGAACCCCGCTTTAAACCCACAAGCAGGGTGGATAAATATCAATGAGTCCAAGCTCTGCAAGCTGAGATAACATGCACTGCATTGATGTATTCGCACAATTTCAGAGTAACCATGAGATAAAACAAAGTTCAGGAATATTCCATTATGCCATTGTTTTGCAAATCTATGTACTCCACAAACTCTATGATTGAATCGGTTCGGATATCGCTGTTTTACTAACCTGACAGTTTATTATTCTAAATAGGAAACCTTCAAATTGTTTTCAAATATTAAAGATTCTAACTACCAGCAAGAATATGTGCTTACATTTAACCAGTTGCCGTCCGCCGCACGACGATGTACGTCGGCAGAATGGCACGGGCAGGCAAAAGGCCTTACAGGTACGTCCTTGCCTGCCCGCGGGTGGGGGGTCCGATCCCCGGTGCCTGCGGCGGTCGGATTCAGGTCAGGGGCGATCAAAGGTAAGGGGGGGGCCACTCATTCGTGGCTCCCCCCTCGCGATCGCTCCTGGCCAATGACGGGCTTCCTCGGCTTCTGTGAATGTAAACAGAAGTGGAGGAAGTGATGTCACTCTCCTCGAGCCGGTCTTTTCGTTCCGGCGCCGAGGAGAGAAGACATCCAAGTAAGTTTGCACCAACACTACACTAACAGTAGAACACGCAGGCACACTTGTCACCCCCCAGTCACCCCCTGATCACCCCCCTGTACCCCCTGTCACACTGACACCAAAAGCAGTTTTTTTTTTCTGATTATTGCATTGGTGTCAGTTTGTGACAGTTATAAGTGTTAGGGCAGTTAAGTTAGCCCCCTTTAGGTCTGGGGTACCCCCCTTTAGGTCTAGGGTACCCCCCTAACCCCCCCTAATAAAGTTTTAACCCCGTGATCACCCACCGTCGCCAGTGTCACTAAGCGATCGTTTTTCTGATCGCTGTATTAGTGACACAGGTGACGCTAGTTAGGGAGGTAAGTATATAGGTTCGCCGTCAGTGTTTTATAGCGACAGGGACCCCTATATACTACCTACTAAAGGTTTTAACCCCCTGATTGCCCCCTAGTTAACCCTTTCACCAGTGATCACCATATAATTGTTACGGGTGACGCTGGTTAGTTGGTTTGTTTATTATAGTTTATTATAGTTTAATATAGTTTTAGGGCACCCGCCGTTTATTACCTTATAAAGGTTTAACCCCCTGATTGCCCGGCGGTGATATAAGTTACGTTTTTAGGGTCAGATAAGGTCTGCGTCGCCCCAGGCAGCGTCAGGTTAGCGCCAGTACCGCTAACACCCACGCACGCAGCATACACCTCCCTTAGTGCTATAGTATCTGAACGGATCGATATCTGATCCGATCAGATCTATACTCCCCAGCAGTTTAGGGTCCCCCAAAAAATGCATTGTTAGCGGGATCAGCCCAGATACCTGCTAGCACCTGCGTTTTGCCCCTCGGCCCAGCCCAGCCCACCCAAGTGCAGTATCGATCGATAACTGTCACTTACAAAACACTAAGCACACATAACTGCAGCGTTCGCAGAGTCAGGCCTGATCCTTGCGATCGCTAACAGTTTTTTAGTAGCGTTTTGAATCAGTCGCTGACAGTCAGGAGCTTTTTTGCCTGTGAGTCTCACTAGTGTATTCCTAAATTTAAAGCCCAAAATGGCAAATCGAAGGTACACTAGTGAAGAGGCCTACACGTTTCTGATCATGACAGATAGTGAAGAGGAAGTCACTCATCTATCAGATTCAGGCTCAGAATACGATCCTGTAGAGGACAGCGGCTCCATGACAGATAGCTCTGACGACGGAGTTGTGGTCCCTGCTAAGGTCAGGCGTACCAGACCCCAATCTTCTTCTTCTGTCCTTGAAGTGCAAGAACCGCAGGTCCCTCATATGGAGCAGAGAAGTACTAGTGCCGCTATTCCTTCTGGTGAACTGGCAAGCACCAGCGGCCTAGTACACCCTGGTCGTACATCCAGCACTGCAGTATCACGTGGTGACGTGGTGAGTCCCATAAGTGCAGTTCAAGCTGGTGAGGTGGCAAGCACAAGTAGTGTCCCGCTGCCACCAAGAAAACGAACACAGGCCCATCGTGCCCATAGTGCCCTTTCTGCTGCATTCGCCAATCCGAATTGGGTACCCACCACTTCTGCAGCACCCGTACTTCCCCTATTCACTGGCCAACCGGGAATTCAGGTGGAAACAGTTGATTTTACGCCACTGGATTTTTATTCACTGTTTTTCACCGAAGATCTCTATAGATCTATCGTGGACCAAAGCAATTTGTACACTGGTCAACACATCACCGCTAATCCCCAGTCCTCCCTTGCCAGAGATTGGAAACCAATTACGGTTTCCGAATTTAAGCTCTTTCTGGGCCTTTCCCTCAACATGGGCATAAATAAAAAGAGTGAGTTGCGGTCATATTGGTCCACTGACCCAATTTACCATATGCCCGTGTTCTCTGCTTCCATGGCCAGGGCACGATACGAGCAGATTTTGCGGTTCATGCACTTCAACGACAATGAACTCTGTCGTCCTCGTGAAGACCCTGAATACGATCGGCTCTACAAAATTCGGCCCCTCGTAAACCACTTCAACCAACGTTTTGCAGACTTGTTTACTCCCCATCAAGTTGTCTGCGTTGATGAGTCCCTGATTAAATTTTCTGGCCGCTTGTCATTCAAACAGTACCTTCCCAGCAAGCGTGCCAGATACGGGGTCAAGATGTATAAGCTCTGTGACAGGGCCACAGACTATACATGTAGTTTTTTGGTTTACGAGGGCAAAGATAGTCACGTAGAGCCGACAAACTGCCCTGACTACATAGGAAGCGCTGGCAAGATAGTGTGGGACTTGGTGTCACCATTATTCGGAAAGGGGTACCATTTATATGTGGACAATTATTACATGAGCATGCCACTTTAGTCACTTTTTTGATCATCAAATTGAAGCATGTGGCACCGTGCGACCTAATCGCCGGGGCTTTCCCCAGCGGCTTGTAGATTCCCGTCTTAGGCTGGGGGAGAGAGCCTGCTTGCAGTGTAATAATTTGCTCGCTATGAAGTGGAGGGACAATAAGAATGTTTTCGTTCTTACCTCCCTTCATGCAGACACGACAGTCCAAATTACTACGGCGACTGGTGTTGTGGAGAAACCCCTCTGTGTCCATGAATATAACCAAAATATGGGAGGGGTGGACCTCAACGACCAGTTGTTGGCGCCGTACCTAATTGCCCGTAAGGCCAGACGCAGGTACAAAAAAGTGTCTGTATACTTATTTCAATTGGCTTTGCTGAACTCTCATGTGCTATACAGAGCTTCAGGACGGACTGGATCCTTCCTTAAATTCCAGGAAGAGATCGTATCCAGACGGTGCTCCACCTCACCTTCCCCAACCAAATGCAGTAAGCCGGCTGCATGTGAGGCATTTTCCTTATGTCCTCCAGAGTACCTCTACCCAACGAGCCCCCCAAAGAAGATGTCGTGTCTGCAGAAAGCGCGGATTTAGGCGTCACACCCGGTATTATTGTCCCTCCTATCCTGGCAATCCTGGTCTTTGCGTTGGTGAATGTTTTAAGCGCTACCATACACTAGTTGAGTTTTAGCGTAGGGTAGAGCATTGCACAGACTAGGACACACTTTCACAGGGTCTCCCAAGATGCTATCGCATTTTGAGAGACCCAAACCTGGAACCGTTACAGTTTTAAAAGTTACAGTTATAAAAAAAAAAAAATGTAAAAAAAAAAAAAAATACACAAAAAAATATAAAATAAAAAAAACAAAACTAGTTGTCGTTTTATTGTTCTCTCTCTCTCTCTATTTTCTCTCTATTGTTCTGCTCTTTTTTTACTGTATTCTATTCTGCAATGTTTTATTGTTATGTTTTATCATGTTTGCTTTTCAGGTATGTAATTTTTTTATAGTTTACTGTGTTTTAACCATTTTTTTGTTTTCAGGTACGCCATTCAGCTGCAGCGCAGATTTATTTATCTTGACAGCAACAGCGTTTGCTCCCACGATACATAAAGCCGTGACTCCAGCGCTGTCGGAGGTGATTTCACCACCACAGTTACATACTTCAGTATATATGCCGAAGCGTGGGGGCAGCAGTGGGTGGAGGAGCGATTTGCTCCTGCCATTTGTGGGAGGATGCCCCTATGCTTCGGCATATATATATATTTTAGGTAGGCACAGGTTGCGTTAAATGTTTTATTTTTTTACTATGTTTTTTTTTGTATTTGCTTTGCAGGTATGGTAAGTATTACTGTTATACTGTAATGTTACTTTGTTTTTTGTTAACCATCATTTGCTTAGCAGGTACGCCATTCAGTTGCAGCGCGGATTTATTTATCTTGACAGCAACAGCGTTTGCTCCCACGATACATAAAGCCGTGACTCCAGCGCTGTCGGAGGTGATTTCACCACCACAGTTACATACTTCAGCATATATATGCTGAAGCAGTGGGTGGAGGAGCGATTTGCTCCTGCCTTTTGTGGGAGGATGCCCCCATGCTTCGGCATATATAAACGGTGCATGTATGCCCATCTTTAGAAGTGGGTGGATGAAGGGAGGTATTCTAATGGTGGGCATACCCACCGATCAATATCTTTTTTTCGTTCAGCCCACAGGCTGCATGAAAAAAAAGTTTACAATATATGCCCAACAAGGACCAGCAATGTACTGGTATGTTGCTGGATTTTGAGTGGTTATACCAGAATGATGCCTTCAGGTTTAGGTATCATCTTGGTATCATTCTTTTCAGCCAGCGGTCGGCTTTCATGTAAAAGCAATCCTAGCAGCTAATTAGCCTCTAGACTGCTTTTACAAGCAGTAGGAGGGAATGACCCCCCCCCACCGTCTTCCATGTTTTTCTCTGGCTCTCCTGCCCCAACAGGGAACCTGAGAATGCAGCCGGTGATTCAGCCAGCTGACCATAGAGCTGATCAGAGACCAGAATGGCTCCAAACATCTCTATGGCCTAAGAAACTGGAAGCTACGAGCATTTCATGACTTCGATTTTGCCTGATGTAAACAGCGCCATTGGGAAATTGGGAAAGCATTTTATCACACCGATCTTGGTGTGGTCAGATGCTTTGAGGGCAGAGGAGAGATCTAGGGTCTAATAGACCCCAATTTTTTCAAAAAAGAGTACCTGTCACTACCTATTGCTATCATAGGGGATATTTACATTCCCTGAGATAACAATAAAAATGATTAAAAAAAATAAAAATGAAAGGAACAGTTTAAAAATAAGATAAAAAAGCAAAAAAAAATAAAGATGGGGTCATTTTGGGGGGTTTTGTGCTATCTTGGCATTTTATGGCCTTCGAAACTGTGATAGGTAGTGAGGAGTAAAATAAAAAATGTACGCCCTTAGAAATCCTGAAAGCGGTGATTGGATTTCGGGGCCCCGTAAGAAGCTAGGCTCCCAAAAAGTCCCACACATGTGGTATCCCCATACTCAGGAGAAGCAGCTAAATGTATTTTGGGGTGCAATTCCACATATGCCCATGGCCTGTGTGAGCAATATATAATTTAGTGACAACTTTGTGCAAAAAAAAAATTTGTCACTTTCCCGCAACTTGTGTCAAAAAATAAAATATTCCATGGACTCAACATGCCTCTCAACAAATAGCTTGGGGTGTCTACTTTCCAAAATGGGGTCATTTGGGGGGGTTTTGTGCCATCTGGGCATTTTATGGCCTTCAAAACTGTGATAGGTAGTGAGGAGTGAAATCAAAAATTTACACCCTTAGAAATCCTGAAGGCAGTGATTGGTTTTCGGGGCCCCGTACGCGGCTATGCTCCCAAAAAGTCCCACACATGTGGTATCCCCATACTCAGGAGAAGCAGCTGAATGTATTTTGGGGTGCAATTCCACATATGCCCATGGCCTGTGTGAGCAATATATCATTTAGTGACAACTTTTTGTACATTTTTTTTTTTTTTGTCATATTAATATATTAAATATTCAATGGGCTCAACATGCCTCTCAGCAATTTCCTTGGGGTGTCTACTTTCCAAAATGGGGTCATTTGGGGGGGGGGGGGTTGTACTGCCCTGCCATTTTAGCACCTCAAGAAATGACATAGGCAGTCATAAACTAAAAGCTGTGTAAATTCCAGAAAATGTACCCTAGTTTGTAGACGCTATAACTTTTGCGCAAACCAATAAATATACGCTTATTGACATTTTTTTTTACCAAAGACATGTGGCCGAATACATTTTGGCCTAAATGTATGACTAAAATTGAGTTTATTGGATTTTTTTATAACAAAAAGTAGAAAATATCATTTTTTTTTCAAAATTTTCGGTCTTTTTCCGTTTATAGCGCAAAAAATAAAAACGGCAGAGGTGATCAAATACCATCAAAAGAAAGCTCTATTTGTGGGAAGAAAAGGACGCAAATTTCGTTTGGGTACAGAATTGCATGACCGCGCAATTAGCAGTTAAAGCGACGCAGTGCCAAATTGTAAAAAGTGCTCTGGTCAGGAAGGGGGTAAATCCTTCCGGGGCTGAAGTGGTTAAAGAGTGCCTGTCATTTCAGATCCATCAGGGCAGCGCCTGTTAGCGGGCATCCACTCACCTTCTGCTGCCACGTCCCTCACCTTGTTTTGTCACTGCCGCACCACCAGCCGTCTCATTAAAGTGAATGGGACCGTTGGTGAGTCAACAGCCAGTCAGCTGTTTTCTGCTCCAGTCCTTGACTAAAGGATTCGTCAACCTTGGGTCCTTACCATTAGATTAAAGACACAGACCGCGTGACATGGGTTTTAAAAGGCCACAGCAGCCCCATTTATTAACCAAATAATAAATAACATAACGTGAAAACACGTAACACATACCCGTAAGAACAAAAATAATATCCAACAGCAAGAGGTCTTTGGGTGTATTAAAAAGGCACACTTTAATGACTTTAATGGTCTATATCCTCAGCTGTGCCCCAACTGGCTCGAGGACGCTCGGA
This sequence comes from Aquarana catesbeiana, assembly GCF_042186555.1. Taxonomy (NCBI): domain Eukaryota; kingdom Metazoa; phylum Chordata; class Amphibia; order Anura; family Ranidae; genus Aquarana; species Aquarana catesbeiana. The sequence continues at coordinate 744,024,066 of NC_133325.1, read as the reverse complement.
CATCACACCAACTTCCATATTTCCTTCCCCCAGGGGACTTATCTCCTGGGAGAACCACCGCTAACCAAAGGAAAGCGCCATCCTTAGATGGGCCCCACTAATCCTGTGACCATGCAAAATTTTCACTGACCCCCCAAAGACCCCTTGAACCGCCGACTGCTGCGACAAAATTGAACAATACACCTTAACATGAAATTATACCATAACCATAAATATAGTTGTTTTTTTTTTTTTTTTTTTTTTATTATGTTTCTTTTTTTTTTTTTTTTATGTGTTCCTTCTCTTTTTTTTTTTTTTTTTTGAAAAGCAAAACATGTAACAACAACAACACATGTACCCCATCCTTAAATACCAACACTCCCTCAACCTGTCCAGCATGCTAACCCCTAACACAAGGGCGGGAGGGTGGGAAGATGTCTCCTCTCCAACTTCTCTGAATGATGAAGAATCCACCCCCTACACCGGACCCCAAGCCTCTGGCCCTGCCCCATCTGCTTTCTACCTCCAATCAGGTAAGAGATGACTTCTTGCCCCCACCACTGACCTGACTGACCGTTACTTGACCCCTGTTCCTCCCATAGTCATGCAGCCCCTGCGTCCATTCTCTCCTATGGGTCTCACTTGACTAAAGAATTCGTCAACCTTGGGTCCTTACCATTAGATTAAAGACACAGACCGCGTGACATGGGTTTTAAAAGGCCACAGCAGCCCCATTTATTAACCAAATAATAAATAACATAACGTGAAAACACGTAACACATACCCGTAAGAACAAAAATAATATCCAACAGCAAGAGGTCTTTGGGTGTATTAAAAAGGCACACTTTAATGACTTTAATGGTCTATATCCTCAGCTGTGCCCCAACTGGCTCGAGGACGCTCGGACATCACACCAACTTCCATATTTCCTTCCCCCAGGGGACTTATCTCCTGGGAGAACCACCGCTAACCAAAGGAAAGCGCCATCCTTAGATGGGCCCCACTAATCCTGTGACCATGCAAAATTTTCACTGACCCCCCAAAGACCCCTTGAACCGCCACATGAGCTTGATTGAAAACCTCATTCAAGCGAATCCCTCCACACCTGCAAAGCCCGAACCACCCCTTCCTGAAGGCCAAGGGACCAGATGTCTATACCCACAGCATTTAAATGAACACCGTCATCTCTCCAATAGCGAACAGACTGATCCTCCAACTCCCTGTGTCGGACCACTATACCTCCCAACCTGGCCACAAACTTCCCAATCTCCCGGTTCAACTTGGTTCTGGCTTTGTTCATTTGAACTACGGAGCGGGCGAAACGCAACCTCTTTCTCGCCACAATATCGGACCATACTATGATGCAGCCAGGGAAATCACGCAAAAGGCGCAAAACATCAAACTTTATATCCCTCGCCAAATCCCTGGCTGCACGCACCCCTAAATCATTGCCCCCTGCCTGGAGAACTACCACATTCGGTGGCCTGTCAACTCTGGAAAAATAATGAAATTCCGGGATAACCTGGCCCCACATCATTCCACGAATCCCTAACCATTTTAGGACAGCCTCACTCCGTGAAATGCCCAGTTGTCTCCCATCCGGTCGGACATCTGCCCGAACAGCCCCCCAAAAACATATGAATCCCCCAGGATCCACCCCAGACCAGTAGGAAGACCTGAAAGGAAACAAAAAGGAACATAGAACCATGCACAACATACAATGACACTTCAAAGCAGATGAGGGCGAACATAAATCTTAAAACGATCTGACTCCCACCTCCCTATCCGTCTCGCCACCTGGGAATCCAAACCCCACCTGGCCGCTTCTGTGGCTGCCCCCACACGAAAGGAGTGAGTATTAAACTGTGAAACCTCCCTACCCGCCTGCTTTTAAACAACGCCGGAAAACGGACAAAAATTGAAAACGCGACAGAGATGAACCATCTTCGTGCAATAAAAAGGTCCCCGACCCCAACCCTCTCGCTTCAAGATACCGTTGCACCGAAGAAACCGGACAAACAGATGCCGGCAGTACCCGAAACAATGACACAGAAACTCCTTTTCCCAACTGATCCGTTTTAGACTTACTAATATGAATCTGAACACACTCCCCTGACATTGTCACGTCATTCAATTGTAACCCCCCGGCCCCTGACCTGTTCTTGCTCATCAGCTCCCCAATACGCAACGCCCCGAAAAATGCTAATGAAAAAGCCACCGTGAACAGCCTCACCTCATAATTGGAAGTACAAACCCCTGGCAACAGCCCAACCAACTCCTGAAGCAAGTCAAACGAGACCGGGTGCCTAGAATCCGGATGCACTCGCCCCTTCCGGAACCCCTTCATGGCCTGGCGCACCCTAAAATCCTTTGTCACATCCATCAGGCCTTGACTCCGAAAGAAAAAGGCTAAGGCAGCTAAACTCTTGTTCATTTTCGACACCGATGTGCCCTGCGCAAACCCATTCAAAATAAAGTACAGCAGCCAAGCCAAATACTCCTGTTGTGAAACATTCCTCCCAACCGAACTTACCAGGTTAGACCACTCACCCCACACCGACGAGTACGCTGCCCATGTACCCCCGGTCACCGATCGACGTAACAGCTCCTCCGTTACTCCAATGCCAGTCTCCACAGCCCGTCTGGACAAGGAACCCCCAGTTGCTCCGACTCCGGCGCCAACCTTCGAAACCTTGTCCACTAAAAACGAGACAAAGAATCGGCAATGGAATTCAAAACACCCGGGACATGAACAGCTTGTACAAGACAATTCAAACTTAAACACCATAAAACCAAGTGACGCAGCAATCGCACCACCGGCGGCGAAGAAGCTGACAAGCTCAATATTACCTCCACCACCCCCAAGTTGTCGCAATGAAAACAGACCCTCCGGTCCCGAAATTTGGAGCCCCAAATCTCAACCGCAACCACAATCGGAAATAGTTTCAGCAACACTAAATTACGCAAGAACCCCGCCACACTCCACTCCTTGGGCCACGCCGCCGCGCACCAAGCCCCTTGGCAAAAAGCCCCAAAGCCCGAACTACCCGCCGCATGCGTGAAAATGTCAATGTCGGAAGCTGCCACAACAGAGGCCATCCATAATGACCTGCCATTATACGTGACCAAAATTTTTTCCCAAACCCTCAGGTCAGCCTTCAGTTCCCTTGAAAGCCTAATGAAGTGATGCAGCATAAGAACCCCTGCGGTAGCAGCACAGAGACGACGACTAAAGATGCGTCCCATAGGCCTGATGCGGCAGGCGAAATTAAGCTTACCCAATAACGACTGCAACTGCCTAAGCCTCACCTTCTTTGCCGCCAGCGCCTCAGCCACCCCCCGACGCAAGTCTTCCAGTTTGTCGCTCGGGAGCCGACATTCCATGAGACGCGTGTCAATGATAATGCCCAAAAATTGTATGACCGTGGAAGGACCTTCCGTTTTTCCCGGCGCCAAGGGAATCCCAAAACGGGTCGCAATAGATTTCAAAGTGTGCAACATTACTGAGCAGACTGAAAAATCCGGAGGACCAATGCAGAGGAAATCATCGTGCAGCACCGACCCCAACTGAGTCTCTTCCCGAACCACCCATTCCACGAAGGTGCTGAAGACCTCAAAATATGCGCAAGAAATGGAACCCCATCGGAAGACACCGGTCAAGATAAAACTGCCCCTCCCAACGACAACCCAGCAAATGCTGACTGTCCGGGTGCACTGGTAGCAAGCGAAAAGCGTATTCCCTTTTTTGGGGGCAATCCCCAATGGGGACACGTGTAAAGACGACACTGGGGGGTGCTCGAATGGTCCAGCCATTCTCCCAAGTTCCACCTCCTTCGCCAATTTGGCAGAAACAACCTGTGGAAATTGGCGGGTTGATTTTAAGTTTTGGTGCCGAGGCGACGGGGTCACTGGCCCCGAACACGGGATCCGAAAACCATGTGCAAAACCATCAGCCAAAAAACGTGCCGCCTCCCTCCGCGGATACCTATCTAGATACGGCACCATCGCGGGGAGGTTTACCGGCGTCTTCCCTTTTTGAAGCCGACTCGACGGGTTGGGACTTTTCCTTCCTAAAACACTTGGCATAACTGTGGGAGCCCCCGCAACCAGAGCACTCGTGACGGAAGCGACAGTTCATGCCAAAACGGCACGACCCCTCGTTATACTGCCAACAAATTCCTTCCATTGTGAGGCCGACTGTCCAGCGGTACCTGAACCGCCTGCCCCCCCAAGAAAGGGCTGTCCCGACACCCGTGCTTGGGACATAAGCTTCATCCAAAGCCCAATGTCCTTATGATCCCAACGCAAGCCCGGACGCAAAGCTTTGCGCTGTCGGAATTGCTTGTCATAACGCAACCAAGCAACACCCCCATAAACCCGATAAGCCTCCCCAATGGCATCCAGATAACAAAAAAGTGGAGAACAATTCTCCGGCGCTCTTTCGCCAATCACGATAGCCAAGATGGCAAACGCCTGAAGCCAATTCGCAAAAGTGCGCGGAATAAGCCTCCAGCGACGCTTCTCTTCCTCCTCCTTCTTGCTTTCGTCTGCCTTCCCTTTGTCAATAGTAAATTTTTCCAATGGCAAAAGAGAGAATATTTTAACATATTCCCCTTTCCAAAATTTTTCAAATGCACCCCCAGTGGGCCCTCGAAGCACACGTAGATTTCGCACTTCGCCGCATCCGCCAACCGGACCTTATCCTCAGCAGCCTCCTTCCCTTTATTCGCTGCCGCCCCAGACACTTCTGTCAGCGACGCGGCTGTTACGCTATCACCGGGGGACGCCCCTGCCCCCGAGACCGCCACCGGCCCCGTTGAGGGAACCGTGGTAGGGAAAACTAGCGATCCCGCCCCAGGCAGCCGGAGCCCATGCCCCAACAGGCCCTTGAGATGTGCTAGGAGTTCCCGCCGGGTCAAAACGAGCCAACAAATCCCGAAAACCTGCAAAAAATGCGGACAAAACCGGCGCTGCACCCGCATCTCCCCCCACAATTCCTGATCCACCTGTACCAGCCCCCGCAGAAACCCCCACTGCACCCCCCCACCCGACTATTAAGTATAGGTAAAATTGGCGACTTACCAGGCTGCAGCCGCACCGCCACACGACTAGCCGTCTGTCCGGATCCCAGCTGACTCTTCAAGGCAGGACGCCTCCCGACTGACCGATCATCATCATCATCCGCGCCGGTAATCTCACCGGACTCAGCCGAAGAATCTTGCCACGGCGACGTCCCCTGCCTCCCTCGCACCGACGACTCCTCATCTGGGCTCCCGGAAGCCTCCTCTTCTGTCCCAGGCACAGTTCTCACCCCCGAAGAGCTGCTGGGCACTGTAGTACCCCCAGCTGCAGCAGGGACGCGCTGTCTCTTTAAGGGGGCGTGTCCCCCAGCTTGAAGACCCGGCCTGCGATCCCGCTGGCGAACCAGCAGAGGGCGCTCCAACTTCCCTGCCGTTTGTGTCTGCTCCTTTCTGATGCAGAAACCTCTTCTGTGCAGCGGCCGTGGAGGGAGCCGAACGCTCCGGAGCCCTGCGTCTGCGGCTGGCGGGGGACGATGGCGGCACCCCCCCAGTGATATGCCTCCGGTCCTGTGGCTCTACATCGCTTGGAGCAGCTGAGGGGTAAGTCCGCCCCCCACCGCTGACACCGCTGCTTCTCCCACGCCGAGCCGTCCTCCCCACCGTGACATCCATGCGGGGGGGGGGGGATGGCTGCTGCCTGCTCCGGCCTGTGTTGCGAGCCACTGGAGAGCGCCGGGGGGTAGGATTCCTCCCAGGGCCCCCACCGGAACTGATAGGATGCAGCCCAGCAGCCAGCCCTGGAGGGTCTCCTTCTAGCCTGTTGAGCCCGTGGGACAGGAGATGGGCTCAGGCGCTCCAGAGGGCGCACCTTCCTGGCTCGTTTTCGCCCTGGGGGAGAAGGGGCAGGTGAGGGGGAAGCTCCCGACCCCCCCAAGCACATCAGATAGCTGCTGTTGCAGCCACTGATGGCCCCGCTCGACCGCTGCGGCCCTGACCTGAGCCAGCAAGGCATCAAGATCACTCATCTCCCTATTTCTCTAACCTGCAGGTGATCAGCAAGGGTGTCCCTAGAAGATGTCTCCTCTCCAACTTCTCTGAATGATGAAGAATCCACCCCCTACACCGGACCCCAAGCCTCTGGCCCTGCCCCATCTGCTTTCTACCTCCAATCAGGTAAGAGATGACTTCTTGCCCCCACCACTGACCTGACTGACCGTTACTTGACCCCTGTTCCTCCCATAGTCATGCAGCCCCTGCGTCCATTCTCTCCTATGGGTCTCACTTTTCTTTTACTCAGGAGGTGGAACTGGGAAACCTTGAAAATAGGTGACTGTAGACTTGATAGACAGAGTTGTACGATAATGCATGCTTTAACTATATGTGTACATTTAACTGGACAAGCTAACATATTTGGACTTATGCATCACATTCACGCTGAAGGCTTATATGATTACAGACTGTGTGAGGGTTTTTTTTTCCATTGAGCAGAACTACCCTTGCAGGGGCTCCTCTGTTACACACAGTTGTCAAACAGTATGCCATCTATGCATGTAACACTTCTTTTCTATATCTTTGTTAATAAAATTCTTTGGTAAAACAAAGTACTACACTCCATGTTTGACCATGAAAGAAGAGCTAACATCGCTCTCATGTGTTGCATGCAAAACAGTGACTCTCCATATGAAAAAAATATTCCAAAAATGTTTTTTTTTCCACTGCAACCCTACCTGCTCTTCAATTTAAAAAGCAGATTATTTTTGTGTTTGCATCTTTTTTGTTTTGTTTTTTTACTCTGGCCCGCTCCTGGCTCCATTTTGGCCTTGACAAGTATGACTTATCCCTGTTCCGTCCTGGGCAGTGGCGGTTGGTGGTATATATTTTTGGGGGGCGGCAAACAATGCACCCACAGCCACCCCCCGGTCAGTCGGGTCAACTGCAACACCCCCCCCCCCCCGTTGGTCACCCGCAACACCTCCGGTCTCACAGTCACCAGCCCCGCACACACCCCATCTAGGTCGTGGGAAGCGCTTCCTCCAGGTGATGGGCGGCGGCTTCCCCTGCGTCTCCTCCTCCTCGACATCAAGGTGGTCTCCGCCATGCATCTCCTACCTCCTCCTCCCTCCTCCTCCCAGACAGTCAATAGGATCGCTTCTCCTCTTGATCAATCGGTTTATGGGTCTAGGGACCCGCATCCTGATTGGCCGGGAGGCGAATCAGGAAGGTAATAGAAAATATTAGCCTCTGGCTCTAATCACATGCTTCAAAAAAAAAAAAAACATTGGAATCCATGCGTCCGGCGCCCTGCATGTAGATTAGGGGACTAGACTCATGGATTCGCCCCTGCGCCCTGCATTATGGGCCACCACTGCACCTGGGATATCCCCTTCCCTTCCTTATCTCAGGAGGCTGCAAAAGCAGGAAAACACAGCCACTGGAGGACAGACCTGGCAAGAGCTGGATGTAAGAACCCATAAGAGACAGCTGGCTCCCAATGACTTGGAAAGGGAAGATCCGATGCATGGGAGCAGAACACCAGATCACAGCTGGACAATGCTGTAATCGCTGGGCATGTGAGTATGTTTTTTGAGGATTACACTGCAAAAAAGGTAGGAAGGTATAGAGCAGTATTTCTCAACTTCAGTCCTCAGGGTGTCCCAACAGGTCATGTTTTCAGGATTTCCCTCAGATGAAACGGCTGTGGTAATTACTAAGGCAGTGAAACTGATCAAATCCTTTGTGCAAAATAATGAAAAACATGACTTGTTGGGGCTCCTTGAAGACTGTAGTTGAGGTTTTACAAGGACTAAGAAGTCACCAATCTTCTCCACTAAAGTGCAAGCAAAAGCATGTCCAATTTTTAATTTGGGAGAAATTCGAAAGTCCAAGATGCATGCATAACCGGCACAAATAATTTATATACAATATAGTGTGATGCTAAGAGATTTGAAGGATATGATGTATAGAATAACATTCAGAGTGAGCTAGTATGGAGCATGTCATGTACTGCATGGCATACAGTATAGAGCAGTCTGGTGTATGTCACACCCAGCACAGTTTTCAGAGTGGAATAGTTCATAGGTTGTAACATACAGCACATCACTATTGTCATAGTAGATATGCTCTCTGTCTACAGAACACATCACACTAAACTATGTTATATGAGAGGGGTGGATAAAGTATGTATCTTCTTTAATATTATGAAGAAATTAGGATATATGTACTTGGCATTTCTTATTTTACTGGTCCTTTGCAACATCTAATCTGAGGGTTGCAGCAGGTGTACAGGTTGCCTTGTGTGTATGGCGTTAAATAGCTCACCAATGCATTTATTTATGACGAATATCCATCTGGGATTCTTCACCTCTATCACACACCAAATATGAATATTTCCCTTGGGGGAACAAGCAATACATCTAGAGGCTATCACAGTATAAGAGAATACTATGTATTATAAAATACATTTTTCAGGTTATTTTCCTGCCTTGCCTTACATTTTCAGATTTGCTGGAAAGGTGGTGCTCTCTTTCAACTAACACGTTTTAATGTGCTTTAGATATGCTGAAACGGAAAGGATAATAAAAGTTTAATATGCACAGAAGCATAACGTTCAAGAGGGTTGAGATGATACATGTTTTCTGTAATCCTTTCTAATCCACAATTCTCATAATCGCTTCACATGATCCGGAAGCATAATTAAAACATTCCTCAATGAGAAATGTAAGTACTGCTGGCTCCCTATCTAGCCGTGTTTATGTTGAATAATTCTCCCTTTAATGGCCAGTCTAATGTTTTCCTGGGTTTGCGGCAGGCACAAAGGTCTTAAAACAATGTTATGTATCATGGCTGTTGTCTTTCCAATTTTCTCTGGTCTTAAACTCTGTCATTAGCAAAGATGAGCTTGGTGATTTTTAAAGACAGGAGAAGTTTTAGAAGAATAAAAAAGGGAGAAAAGAAGAAAGTAAGAAAAATGGACAAAGAAAAGGGAGATACGAAAGAAAGGTGTGGAAGGATTCAATATGGAAGCTGATGGCAAGAGAGAAGAAAAAAGAGAAGAAAAGAGCTGCAGTGTGACATTGGAAGACTCAATTGTTGGATGAGCATGTGTAGGAAAAGACTTAGTACCAAAATGGGTCTTTGATGTCTTCCATTTTTTCAGGCCATGGTATAGCCGATAGTAGTTACTGTACATTCAACTAGATGTGTTCCTTAATGTTAAAAAGAATCAACATTGTCCAAGTGGCTTCCTGCATTCAGGTGGGTGGTGGGAACATACTCTAGCATTTTCATACATTCTGTCATGTCCTTCTACAATCAACATTTTGACATATCTCATGAAACTATGATTGTATTATGAAACTATGATTGTATTAAGATGACCGACCTTTTATTGTGGTTTCAAATACTGGGGTGTGTTCCTGACACTAATAAGAACTGAGGACCCCATTTGAATGAGAATGTGAGAGGTCTTCAGCATTTCAGAAGATCAGTTCAGTTAAACATGTCCGCTAATAGCTCTATCAAAAATGGACTTCCTTTAACAAGAATGGTCCACATCAGAGGTGCTATTTAAATGCTATGCAGGAAGAGGACATCCTATTAGCTGCAATAGTCCATGCCATAAAAATTAAGCGATTTACACAATTACTAGTGGAGAAAGTGTTGCTTTGTAATCATCTCTGGAAACCAAGGATCCTGTTCAGGTTGGCACCACCTAAGTTCAGTCCATATTTATTGTGAGAAGCAATAGAGGAGAGTTTTAGGGCTGTTATAGACAGAGTTGAGCCATGTACAGAAGCCACAGAGAAGGACAAGGCTAAAGGGAAAGGGGATTCCTCAGCATGGTTTCAATGGCTAGACTAATAACAGGGTTTGTGAGTTCAGGTAAAGTGTCTCCCATACTATTAGGCTCACCAAAAAAAAAAAAAACAAAGCTGCAAATGCTGAAGGGTTCCAGAGAGAGGCACAAGAGATAACAACTTTGTGAGTAGGGTATTGTTGCCCTGGCTAATCAGAGAAAGAGCAGTATAAAACATTAGTGTTACTGATATTTGCCAATAAGGGACTATGTAAGATTGTTTAAGGGCATTGTTATTCTGAGTGGACTGCTGCTTAAAGCCTAACCTACAGTTATAGGTTGTATTGTCACTGTGCAGTGGATCATGCACGGTTTATTGTCTTTACTTCACGCATGCAGCATACCCATGCAGTGGCAAAACAAGGTGCAGATACCAACCCCCCCCCCCCCCCCACCCTGTTTTATTCCAATAGTAGCATGTTAAAGCATGGCATACTTGCCCACTCCTCTAATTACCTCCTATAGTCACAAAACCTCTTTTGAACCAAGATGCATCATCTTTTTTGTCTTTTGGACCCTGCTAAATATGTCCAGGGCAGGCAGTGGAATAAGCTTCCTGCAGACAAGTAAATCCAAAAGCAAGCCAGATGAAGCAGCAGTGAAGAGTCATGAAGTACCTCATAGTCTACTATGGCTCTCAATGGTAAGTCATGGCTAGATATCATCATGACTCTGGGTACCACCCTCATCTTTTCACTAGCTACAGTGCTATAGGGGTATATATATATGTATATATCACAAAAGTGAGTACACCTCTCCCATTTTAGTAAATATTTTATTATATCTTTTCATGTGACAACACTGAAGAAATGACACTTTGCTACAATGTAAAGTAGTGAGTGTACAGCTTGTATAACAGTGTAAATTTGCTGTCCCCTCAAAATAACTCAACACACAGCCATTAATGTCTAAACTGCTGGCAACAAAGATGAGTACAACCCTAAATAAAAATGTCCAAATTGGGCCTAATTAGCTATATATATATATATATATATATATATATATATATATATATATATATATATATATATATACATCAGCTCAATAAAATGCATGGATTATTATGTATGGTGGTGCACTGTACGCTTTGGTGCATTTTTGAATGCCATTCCAGAACATTTCTACAATGCACCACAGAGTAGTGGCTCTGAAATACCATTCAAACACATCAGCAATTTGCAGTTTTATTGGTTTGGATTTTTTCCTGGGCCACCACAAAATAAATTGGTTTGGGCCAGACTCCTTATACCAAAACATAACATAGAGAAAATATTCACACATTTCACTTACACTATATGGTCAACAGTTTGTGGACACCTGACTGTCATATCTACACGAGCTTGTTGGAAACTCCATTTCAAAACCATGGGCATCAATCTGGAGTGGGCACGCGCTTTACAACTATAACAACCTCCGCTCTTCTGGGAAGGCTTTCCACAAGATTTTACAGTGTGTCTGTGGAAATTTGTGCCTATTCAACTAAAAGAGAATTTGTGGTGTCAGGTTCTGATGTCAACCAAAATAAACAGGCTCACAATTGGCGTTCCAATTCATACCAAAGGTGTTCAGTATGAGTTTCTCTACAATAAACTCATGAAACCATGTCCTTATTGAGCTGGCTTGGTATACAGGGGCACAGCTTTCTGGAACGAAGGGTGTTTTCCAAACTGTCTCTACAACTTTGGAAGTGCCCAATTGTCTAACATGGCTTTGCATGATAGAGCAAAAACAGTCCCCTCTAATGATAACACCTGAACTCAATTATCGGGAAGGTTGTCTGTGTACTTTTCGCATATAGATAATTTTACAAAGCAAGAGAGACCAAGTACATTGTACTGTTGTCAGACACTTTTTCATGCAGGGCTTGCATGAACAAATGGACCCCAAGGTAGTGGTATCACACAGGCTGAAAATTAATTTGAGCAGATGTCTTAAAAAAAAATCAAGGGTGAAATATTTAACATGGCATGGAAAGTGTTCATTTAATAACATCCCTATGAAGTTAAGCTTCCCAGGAAATGTATAATGAATCCTTAGCATTTCGCTAAGGGCAATGCAATATATTTCATCCATGGCTTTTCTTTGCACCTAATCTGTCCTGACCAGATTTTTCTAACATTTGCACACTATTAGTATGTCAAAGCAAGGGAATCATTCACAGCAGAGGCCAGGGGATGAAAACTATAATTAAAATAATTTATAATCATTGTAGAGTTACTTGACTTCTTTCCCATACATGACAGGTGTTGCTGAGAGATGCAAGTTTTGCGCTCAGTGAAAGCTTGATGTGGCCAATCAAAACAGACTCTTTTAGGAAGTACAAATCCTAAGCATTAGCCGGCTTTCCTAAACTATGTTTTTATGATTATGGTAGGAAATCATTAGATAGCATTCATCCGTTACTGGTCATTTTTTTTACTTTTTAAGAACCAAAGATTCCAACTGTCATTTTCCAAGGCTGCCTTGATTCTAACTAGTGGCTTTAGAGAAATAGCAACAGTAATTTTGTTGCCGACAAAAGTTTAAGTCCAAGCTCTTGATATTCTGATTGTTCTACAAAAATCAAAAGCAAGTTTGGGATTTTTTTTTAAAGCTCTTGAACAATTGGAAAGGACAGAAATGTTTGATTTAATTTTAATGTGTTTTTAGCATGTGGTATGATCATTTTTTTTATTCTCCAAAGAAATCTTAAAGTGGTTGTAAAGCAGAAGGTTTTTTATCTTCATGCATTACATGCATGAAGATAAAATGCATTATATGTGTAGCAGCCCCCCCCCCAATACTTACCTGAGCCCCATCTCTATACAGCGGTGTCCACGATTGCTTTTGCCATCTGGGACTCTCCCTCCTGATTGGCTGAGACACAGCAGCGGCGCCATTGGCTCCCACTGCTGTCAATCAAAGTCAGTTAACAAATCAGGAGAGAGAGGCCGAGTGGACACAGTGAGCTGCGGCTCAGCTTGGGTGCCCCATAGCAAGCTGCTTGCCTGGGGGGGGGGGCACTCAACAGGAGGGAGGGGCCAGGAGGGCTGAAGAGGGACCCGAGAAGAGGAAGATCTGGGCTGCTCTGTGCAAAACCAACTGCACAGAGGCGGTAAGTATGACATGTTTGTTATTTTTATAGAAAAAAAAATGAGATTTTACAATCACTTTAATCTCTTACCTAATGCATATTGTGCAATCAATGTGTGTTTGTGTGTGTGTAAAGGTGTATTTCATCTTTCTCTTTATTTTTTTAATTTATTTTACTTATATATTTTTTTATTTTACTGTACTTAAATTTAACTTTATAATGTTTCAATATTTATTTATTTTAATTAAATTTGTATTTTAATTAAATTTGTACACTTTCAAATGTTTCCAAATTAGTGTAGTTATAGTCCCAGTTTTGTTTGTTTATCTTACCTTGTAATGGGCTCATATGTTGTGGCTGTAGTTTATAGTGTCAAAGCTGATCTATTCCCCCTATATCCGTATATTGCTTTAGCTTACCTGTCCCTATTCACCAACTTTTTGTTCTAGGTCACACAGCGTCCAACGCATGCCTCACCATTTCCTCTGTTGCATCACAAATGTGGGAGTGCTAATGTGATGAAAACACATCTCTTCCAGCATGGTGAGACCTCAGTAATTGCTCTGCGTGTTTATACACAGATACAGAATACAGATACAGAATACTTTATTACTACCAAAGGGAAATTGGGATGGATTTGTGTCCATGGCAGTTCTTATTACTATTTAGCTCCCACCTGCACCAGAGCCTGACTGAGAGACATAGGGATTGTGGAATATGTAGTTTCTTCACAGAAAATCTGAATTCTCACAGAGGTCATTTATTGACCTGTGCAATGCCATGCCACATGCCTCATGTTTGAACACAAACAGAAACTTCTGGGTCAGGAATGTGAAGATTTACTCTACTATAGGCTGTGCTTGCAGGGCAACAAATGACACCATGAAATTATATGACCATAAATATTTGCAGACCTGTCGAACTCTTAAAGTGATTATAAAGTCTCATTTTTTTTGTTCTGTTAAAATAATAAACATGCTATACTTAGCTGCTCTGTGCAGTGGTTTTGCACAAGGCAGCCTGGATCCTCCTCTTCTCAGGTCCCTCGCAGGCGCTTCTGGCCCCTCCCTCCTGTTGAGTGCCCCTACAGCAAGCAGTTTGCTATGTGGGCAACCAAGCTGGGCTGCAGCTCCGTGTATCCATTCAGACACACAGCCGTGGTTCGGCCCCTTCCCCTCTCTTTTGATGGGCTAACTGGGTTTGATTGACAGCAGCAGGAGTCAATGGTGCTGCTGCAGTGTCTCAGCCAATCAGGAGGGAGAGTCCCGGACTGCCAAGGCGCTCGTGGACATTGCTGGATAGAGAGGGGGCTCAGGTAAGTATTAGGGGGGCTAAGGGGGCTGCTGCACACAGAAGGCCTTTTATCTTAATGCATACCAGTCCATGTGCCCAAAAACCTGGGTGGAGAAGTGGGATGATCAGGGAGAAGCGGGCACATTCCCAACCAAAATCTGAAGGGTCTACGTTGGACTTGTGAAGCTGACTCCTGTAATCTTGAATGTTATTTACACCGGACCTGATGTTTCAGCTATTTTTTTCCACATACATTTTGCTTCCATTGTAAATGGAGGAGCATCCAGTAACTTTTATTTCTATGTCAATAAAACATGAAAGTGAAAAAAAAAACTTCTGACTTTACAGCCACTTTATTGTCTCCCTGCATTTAGCCCATGCAGTCTAGGAACATAAAGACCCTCATCTGCTGTTCCCTGCATTTAGCCCAAGCGGTCTAGGAACATAAAGTCTCTCATCTGCTGTTTTACCTGAACAATGATGACTAGGATTTGGCAGCTCTGAACCCGGAAGTGCTCAGAGATGGGGGCTTTCAGGTTCACACTCTGGAAGAAGAATGGCAATAAAAGTTCCTTTTCATTTTTGGAGGTCCCCGTGCTCCCAGGAATAGGATATGCGTGAGTCAGGAGGGGACAGCACTTTCATTGTCACATAGGTGTATTTGGGTAGCTTAGATTCCTTCTACAAAAAAGTCCAGCATAAGTCAATTGTAGAGTGTACTAGAAAGAGACTCCTTTACTTTGCCCATTGAGTGATAATTAAAAGATTCTCTTTAAGAGCACAGAAATGTGATCCTATTAAATATTTCAATGAAAATAATTCCTAATTTTGATCAAAAATGGATCGACTCTAATAGAATATTGCTATTTTAGATAATATTTTTATATAACATTTGTCATTAATCTAAGGAATAAATCAATATAGAATACAGTTTGCGTAGTCTGTATTAATAATGACTCTTTGATGCTTGATGGCCTTGTCTCTGCATGTTGTAGTCATATTACTGTCCAGCTGAAAGGAAAATACAGAGCAGATGGGCAGAACCAAACAGCCTCAGGGTATAATAAACCTTCTGGCATGTTCTCTTTGGGAGCTGGAAATACTTAAATCAAAACTCAAGCCAAAACTTTTTATTTTAGTTTTGGACATCGTCAGACAGGAATTTATTTGACGTCTGTACCCCTATTAGTTTTCACCTCACCTCTTGTTGGGACAAAACACTTTTTTCAGTAGGCTAAGGAAGTGTTAGAACCTCTGTTGGAATATTATTGCTAGCACTGGTATCCAGTTGAGGAGGTTTTGGCGTGCTGGCTTTTACTCTATATTTCATTTTTACTGTGCCACCATTAGCCAAACATCCTCTATAACATCAAAGGTGGTAGAGAAGACACAATATGGGTTGTCATCCTGTCTCAATGACAACTGCTCACCTGATTTTTTGACCTGCTGTGTCTTCACAATTGGGTCACAAGCAGCCATCAAGACATGGCAGAGGTATGTACTCCTCCTGGGTCTATTCTGAATAAAATGTTTTTGTTTTTTTTCTTGAGTTGGGCATTTATCAGAATGAGGCACATGACATAGCCCTGGAAGTTTAGGTATTTTGTTTGGTCAATCATAACCACCAAGAAAGATCAGTTAGACTAGGTCTCCATTATCACAGGTCATATCTGCTTATAGCATTTACTGTATGTGTCTGCAGTGATTTTAGAAACCATTACACCCACGTTGTAGTCAACAGAATAATATTATATTTTTTTCATTTCTAATACCCAGTTGTGTTATGAAATGTGTTATTACTGTACTTGTGAATTACAAAACGTTATCTGTCACTATTGTCATTCATATCATCACTGTTATTTCAGTGCTGCACATTTTCATGATTGCCCAAATGTTGCCTGCCTGTTGTCCCAATTGCCTATGTATTGCTCTAATATTGTCACAATTGCTTGTTTGTTGCCCACATACTGTCATCAACTGCCATTTTGTTACTCACATAATGCTACAACTGCCCATTTGTTGTCCATCTATTGCTCATTTCATGTAATATCAAGAATGTCTTTTTTGCCTCCGTATTGTCAAGTTAGCACTATATTTATTTAATGGATCATTTTACTATATCATTTAATCCCCTGCAGGCCTGCCACAATCAAACCACAGCGCTGTTGGCCCCATATTAAACAACATGGCATTATGTGTTGTAATATGGGGGATGTCTAGCTCAGTGGTAGATGCATTTTTCAGTGAGTTTACAGCAAACAGGAACTTCAGGTTTTAGGGCGTGGTAGTGCACATTTTTTAAAAGTAACAAAAATGAAAGTTCATACATGCATGGATTGCCCACACAGGGGTTCGTCTCCAGAAAAAATACAACATGAAATGCCAAGCCACCTGGCTCTCAAGGCTCACTCAGCCTTGGTCACAGTACCATGCTGTGAAGGCCCACTCCTGGACTCTAGGAAGGGGTTCTCCTCACCCTCCAGGCTTTCTCACTCCTCCGAGACTCACGGTCCCCTCTGGTCCCCAGGACTCTTTCTTCTCCTTGTCACAGCTATGGTCTCTCAGACTCTCTCAGCTGGCCCAACTCTCTCAGTCCACTGACCTGGAACCTCTCCCACATGGAGTGCAGTCTCGAGGATATGGACTTGGTTTATAAACAGGAGCACAATTTCCTCCTGGCTGCAGCAACTGCTCCAACACCAAATCCCATGCCAATGCTCAGATCTGCCTTATAACGAATTTGTGCACCTGACACACACACAACCTGCAGAATTTCTGGAAAACCTGGACACAAGACTGAAGATTCCATCCCACCCAATGCTCATTGGTGTCTTCAAGTCTCCAGCCCCGATCGAGACTTACCAAATCCAGAGAAAACGTAAAACATAATTTTCTCTGCTCACAAAGCTTCTGCTGGAGCTTCTCACACTGACTCTTTGAGAGTCCTGTGTCCATTTTAAACTAATTTTCCCCAAACAGGGGCTCTCACTCTCACAGTGTGCTGCTATTAAATTGTAATTAAAGGCAAAACATTTTTTTTTTTTTTCGTTTTGGATAGAGTATGAGTGGTATATAACTCCTGTCAGTGTTTTTTTTACCATCTGTGTCCCATAGGGGAGATTTCCTTTTAGTTCCTGTCCTATAACCAAAACAGAAAATAGGAGGAAATCCTTCCAAAGTGAGAGAATCTCAGGGTGTCCCCAGGCTCACCAGATGTTTTGATGTCAACTTAAAATTTTGCATTTTCTTTAACTTTAACAGTAAACAGGACAAATAGAGAGGGTAAATTTCCTTAATGGCGGGACAGACAGCAATGAAAACTAATAGGTGTTCTATTCATTCTCCACTCTATCCAAAACAAAAAAATGTTTTCCCTTTAGTTACACTTTAAACCATTGCCTCCAATTCAGCACGCTAACCTATTGCACCATTTCAGTTGCCTCAAATTCATATGTAACTCTTTGAATAAATGCATTTTTATTAAAAGATTTTCATATAAAAGGAAGCAAAATAAACCAGCCATACATGGATTGAAATTCGACTGGTTCAGCAAGGACCTGGCTGAATTTCAATCCATGTATAGGCAGGCTGAGTGTACCCAAGTCGATCCATTTTGGCATGTGATTGCTGTCAGAGGCTATTGGCTGAGGGCACTGATCGGGAGACGGTCGGCTGCTGGTTTTCCATCATGCTTGCCGACAAAAGCTGTTCGGCTTCTGTCAGACGGGCTGCCATACACATGGGCCAAATGTCAGCTGGTTTTTATTGAACTGGCCGATGTCACCCAACATTTGGCTCATGTGTGCTAGGCTTAAATTTGCAAAAGGCTCAGGGTCCAGCATCATGGGTATACTACAGTTAAGAAGCATTGATCAGCTATTATGGTCTGCGGTGTAACTGGAGGAGAAGGCATAATCTATCCAATAAATCCTTTTAACTGCTCAACAATCCTGGATCTTCCTTGTACTCGGAGTCAACCTGTGATAGTGAAGGGACAAACAAAGACAACAAAAACATTGACCTGAGGTGTGCCGGGGTCACGTGGTCAGTATGCCTAAAAAGGGGCATACCCAAGTATGA
The DNA here is from genome assembly GCF_042186555.1 of Aquarana catesbeiana. Lineage (NCBI taxonomy): Eukaryota > Metazoa > Chordata > Amphibia > Anura > Ranidae > Aquarana > Aquarana catesbeiana. The sequence continues at coordinate 744,005,765 of NC_133325.1, read as the reverse complement.
GAAGAAAATGAAATGAAATAAAAATGAATGGAAAAATAAAGAAAAAAGGGAATGGGTGGGTGGGGTACGAGAGCCTACGACCACAAGGGACGGAGGCAGAGGCGGGCCGGCTTTATGCAGCCTGACTCCGCCTACAAAAATAGGCTGACCTGCGGTCAGCCTTATACTTGTACTCGGAGTCAACCTGTGATAGTGAAGGGACAAACAAAGACAACAAAAACATTGACCTGAGGTGTGGCGGGGTCACGTGGTCAGTATGCCTAAAAGGGGGCAAAAATAATACAGTAGGATGAAAGCTTTAACAAAAAGTTTATTATACACTGAATCACATTCAATCAGCCAAATTGACAAAAGCCTGCGACATCTCCAAAACAGGATCTGGAATATACCTAGAAAAACAAGCTGACCTCCACCTGCCTAATTTCTTTATGATATGAGCAGGGACCCCTTGGCGTGAAGCTGCAGAAGCCGCTCCTATCCTAAATGAATGACCAGAGTACGCCTTCGGGTCCAGACCCAGATTAGCCAAAAGGATGCGACAATGTAGAGTGAATTGAGCTACAGAGAGGGGAGCACAAGGGAAGGGCAACAGAGGCCCATCCCTAGGTTTATCAGCCATAGCCCTGACTAGCTGATCTAACACTGATACCGGGCACCATGCCTTCCCGGTCTCAAAGAACCTAATGTCCGTACCGCCTCCTGTTTGCTGTGTCTTGCACGCATGTAAATGTAAACAAAAATAGCCTGGGTGCCTGACCAACTGATCGGCCAGAAGTATGCGAGACCCTGTACCAGAATGCGCAAGTTCCCCTGGCCTCAGAAAACCGAAAATGGCCAGATAAATCGCTGCCTTAAGCACCAAGCTTGGTAACCCCCCAAAAGGAGATCTAGAGAGAATATCGGACATGTCCCGGAAAATGTGACCAGTTATGGGAAGTCTGCTGAGCCTGACAGGAGGGCTACACTTCTGGATTCCTTTGAGGATGGCCCTGATAGGGTGAGCGGAGAAAATAGAGGGCCTATTAGGGTCTTCTAAAAACATGAAGTGTTGAATGCCAGCCAGATACATCCTAATAGTACTATGGGCCAGTTTGAGTTGAGAGTGGCAAAAAGCGGTAAAAGCAAGTAGTTACTGGATATTGCAACTGTCAAAGCTAGGAAATCTTGCCTGGAAGGCCTGGAAGACCCTCCAAGATGTGGCATAGGCCTTCCTGGTATTCAGAGATAAAGAACTGTTGATTAAATTAGCAATCCAACCCAATGAGAGTCTAATCCATCACCAATTGTTGGAACTGCAGAGAAGGCGTGGCGCAAGCGTCTGCGTCCGGGACCTGCTGAAAAAATAACGGGAAATTAAACCGGGACAAAGCATCGGCTGCTATATTGTCTATACCATTGATGAATCTACAATGGATGTGAAAGTTGAAATGAAGGGATAACCAAATGAGCCTATGCACAAATCTCATGATCAGCAAGGATCTGGATCTGCCACTATTGATAATCTCAGAGATTGCTTGATTATCAGTAGAAAAAAACCACTGTCTGTCCTGCCCATAAATGCCCCCACAACTGAGCAGCTGCCACTATGGGATACACTTCAAACAAAGCCGAAGTCTCAGTGAACCGAGGAATTGCCAAAACCTCGTCCGACCAAGATCCTGCCATCCAATGTGAACCGAAAATGGCTGCATAGCCCTTGGTGGCTGCTGAGTCTGTGAAAATTTGGGGAGAGGAATTAGACTCAGCCGGGATAAACATAGCGACCCCATTCCAATGCTGCAGGAACTCATCCCACATCAGAAGGTCAGAAAGCGCGGAAGGATCCAGGAACACCTGAGCATCAGAGTTGGGGGCCGAAGGCAATAATGATAACAATCTAGAAATGAAAGCTCTCCCCTGGGGAATGATCCTCATAGCAAAATTTAACATACAGAGAAGCGATTGTAATTCAACCCTGGTACAGATTTGGGAGACTGTAAACACATGAATGCGATCTCTGATTCTCACAAGCTTGTTTGTGGGAAGACTGGCCTGCATGGATTGCGTATCAAGTGTAATACCCAGGAACGTAAGTCTGGTAACTGGACCCTCCATCTTATTGACAGCCAGCGGGATGTTAAGTGCAGAGAAAAGTGAAGTAAGTTTCCGAAAGTCAGAAAGGACCTGATCACCACCTTCAATGAGGAGAAAATCGTCTAAATAATGGATCACCTTGTGACAACTCTCCCTGTACGTGAGGATCCAGCTAAGAGCCTGAGCAAAAGAGTTGAACCACCAAGGGCTACTTTTAGACCCAAATGTAAGCTTGGTGGCGAAATAGTAAACACCTTTCCATTTGATACCATGCCACTGCCAAAGAGACGGCAGAATAGGCAGAAGCTTAAAAGCATCCGCAACATCCGCTTTGGACAACCAAGCGCCTGAGCCCACCTCAATGATAGACTGAATCGCTTGATCCACTGAAGCATATTTGAGAGAAAATTCTTCCGAAGGGATCAAAGAGTTGAGGCTAGCAACATGTGAACAATGAGGGGCAGACAAGTCATAGATTAAATGTGGTTTATTAGAAAATTTCCCTCTAACAAGCCCCAGTGGGTTGACCCTCCATACCCGGAAGGGTGGCGAAGTAAATGGCCCGATGACAAACCCCTTATCAAGTTCTGACTATAATAACAAATCTACCGCTTCAGTATCTATAGAAGATGACCTAAGGTTCTCACACTCATAACTATCAGATGGTAGGGAGACAAACCCTGTGTGGAAACCCTCAGTGAAACCCCTAGCCAAAAAAACGCTCCAAGAAGGTGACGGGTGGGCAGCTAAACACTCCTGCAAGAAAGGTACGTTGATACGGCTTAGTCATGACGTTTTATTCTGCTTAAGTGAACAGGCTGACTTAGGGTGAGCCCTGAAACACCCAGTACAGATATGCAGCAACCGGCATTGACTGAAATTGCATACCCCAAGGTTGTAGTTATTGCAAATCTGGGATTTCCCCAGAAAATGAATAGGATGGCCCAACTTATCCAATGGAGCCGGATGGCCTGAGGAAGGGAGCCGGATGGCCTGACCTCCTGGATGTACTAGGTAGTGCAGGAACCTCCGAACTGGGGCACCAGTATGCCGTGTGCGTCGATGACTGACAAGTCGCACATACTGGAGACCTGAGCCCGGCGAAATGCCAGCAAAATAACTCGGTATCTATGTTGCTCCAAGCCATCACCACCTGAAATTGAGCAAAACGGGCCGCAGCTTTAGCGGCAAAAGACCAGTGATAATCATAAAAGTTGGACCCCCCATACTTGTGGCCTAACTCGACCACTGTATATAGGTACAGGTCCAACTCCTCCCTCCTAAGTGGAGTAACAGAGCAGATTATATCTCTGTAGAGACTAAAGGCCAAGACAAACTCAGGGATGGACAACTTGCGATTAAGTCCGTGATCCCCGGTCTACCACCGAAACATCCCCACAAGTGTAGGACCTGTTGTCCGCAACGTCATGGGCAGCAATTAATAGGGATGCCAGGTTGACATCCTTCCCCTCTAGAATGTCCTTCTTAATATTAGCCGGAATAAAATGTGCTGGGGTGACAGGGGGAGCACACAAATTATTACCTGGACCTACCGGTACCGGCCCGGGTACCGAGGGGGTCCCAGAATCTGCTAAAGCCACTGGGCAGGCAGCTGCTGCAGTAGCCGAACTCGGCTGATTCCCAAAACCTCCACCCTATTGCGCAACTCTTGGCAGGCCGTGGCCAGAGAACTAAGGGTAGTGTGAATCTCAGCCAAGGAAGCAGCCACAGTCCGTAGGGTAACTTGCTCCGCACTTGTATCTGCTGTACGAGGGAACAGCAACCTAAAAAGCTGGGCTTTCCGGGCCGACGCCGGGTATGAAATCCCCCTGCGCTGGAGTTCTGCTATCAGTCTAGGAACAGTCCAGGTTCTGAGGGAGTGTACGCTGCCATGCTCCGACCCCCTTGCTGAAGAAGGCGAGATGGAAGCGAAATCCCCAATATCCGCTGCTTGTGACATGATCTGCAAACAACAAATAAAACTTGAGAAAACAAAGAACTAACACAAGTGACCCAAGACTTACCTGTGAAATAATGGCCGCCGCCCTCCCCCCACCCCCAACAACACTAGGACCGGACAGAGCATGCCGGTCATGGCAAATTAAAAACGTAACCTCAGGCCTGAAAAACGTGTCAGGCTAGTGATGAAAATAGTAGCATGTAACAAGCAAGATGAAAATTGAGGTGTACGTATGTGATACGGACGAGGAGACTTGCCACTGAACAAGCCAATGGAAATGATCAACTCAATCCGCATGAACCTGACACGTGACAGGTGACTGCAGTGGAGATGCCGAACTTACCATGAAGACGTGACAGAAAAGCCCGTGGGACCATAAACAGAGAAGACTGGAAGCAGCACGTGACTTGTGCAAGCAACTTATGTCAGAGAACTGCAAGCTGCGTGAAAAATGAAATCAATCAATGAGAGTGCGAATTAAAAGGAGAGTATGAGAGAAAGTGAGCATGAGAAACGTGAAAACCCACGCGATTACACCCGTCACTAGAATACATGAATCGTATGATAATATAACACATGATAGGAAAACAT